>NW_012118487.1:32429400-32466945 GCF_000951035.1 Colobus angolensis palliatus
AAAAAAAAAAAAAAAAAAAAAGAAGTGAAGAAGCAGCTCACGTAGCTATGTGAAGGAAGGGTATTTCCAAGAGGAAATAGGGAGTGTAAAGAGCCTAAGGAAGCAACATACTTGGCCTAATCAGGGAATGCAAGGAGGCCAGCATGGCTGGACCAGGGTGAAAGAAAAAATAAGCTAGGAAGGTGATGCAATAATCAGGCCAGGGATGATTGCAACTGGGACTAGAGTGGAGGCAATGAAAGAAAAAAAAAAAATGAAAAATGGTCAGATTTGGATAGTATGTTGAAAGCAGAGCCAGTATAATTTTTCAAAAAAACAAATTCAACATTTGTCATCCACATGTCAATATTCATTATCTATAGGTCATCATTATTAAGAGAAGAAAAGAAACAGAGAGAGAATTGCCATTTATTGAATTGAACTCTGATCTAGACAACAGTAGCAAGTTGATGGTAAAGGGATGCAAAACCAACACAGGTCTCTGTGGATTGATAATGAGTTTCCAAATCTCTTGAAGATTCTGCTAGCTTAAATTTTTTAAAATAACTAAAATGTAAAGAACTTTAAATGTACGCATGCCAAAGAGTCAAAGTAGACTTATTTTGTTGTCATGTTTCAATAGGCTTCTGAAAACACAGCTGTTAGAGAGAACTGAGTGAAATAATCTATACAATGAGAGCCACTTGTCTGAAAAAAAAATTCCCAAAAGATACTCAGAGTGGACAAGGGCCCAGGAAGGAAACGTCAAAATAGAAAAGTCCTGGGAAAAGTGAAGATGCCAAACAAAATGCTTATTTGTAACGATAGAGGGAAAGTAATGAAATGTCTTTTATAATTGCCAGAGTTATACAGAAAGCCCTCCAGTCCCTATTCACATAACCCCCATTAACCCAGACCTTGAGTCCTTTTTGTGTCCTCTACTGAACTCAGAAACCTGGATGTCCTAGAATATTTGGTATCACTTTTCTCAAGGGGAGCAAAGTTCATTTACAACAAATATTACACTGATAATAGACAATACATGCGTGCTACATGCCAGGCTCAGATTATCCTGTATGACAACACCCCTATGTAGTAATTGTCTCATTATCCTCATTTTATAATGATGAGTCTTAAGTCAAAGGAGTTAGTTGTGTCCAATGTTGCATAGCTAGTAAGTGGCAGAATCCAGTTTCTAATACAGAACAACGAAAGAGGGTTTTTGGTCACCTCTATGAAAAATCACAGTTTTCTGAGTAATAGGAAGGTAATTGTCTGCAAAGCAAACTGAATAAACAGAGTTGTGAAATAAAATTATATTTTGAGCAAAAAATCCATCATTTAATGTTTTTCCTCAGTTGTGATAAGGTCCACAGTTTAGTTCCACACCTTGCCTGTGCAACTTAATTATTTCCTCACTTCTGTGCCTATTTAAAACTCACCACTCAATACCTTACAACCTCCTTTATGCCTTTCCTACTCATTTTGACTCATATTTCCCTTTCCCTAAAGGGCTTATATCTTCACTGATGATTCTGGGGCTTAATCATACTATTTGCCTTGTTGTTGAAGTGTTCCTTGTAAGTGTATCTGGGGTGATAAGTACAGGCAAAAATTGATGTCAATAGATGCACTGAATTGGTCATTTTCTATCATTGAACTTTGCACTATTTATGGTTTTCCATTTTCAATCAGCAGCAAACAGAACAAACAAACTGATATAGTTTGGCTTTGTGTCCCCACCCAAATCTTATCTTGAACTGTAATTCCCAGGTATTGAGGAAGGAACCCAGTGGGAGGTGATTGGATCATGGGGGTGGTTTCCCCCATGCTGTTCTTGTGACAGTGAGGGAGTTCTCAGGAGTCTGATGGCTTTGTAAGTGTCCAGCATTTCCCCTGCTTGCACTTCTCTCTCCTGCCACCATATGAAGAAGGTCCTTGCTTAACCTTCACGTTCCACCAAAATTGTAAGTTTTCTGAAGTCTCCCCTGCCATGTGGAACTGTGAGTCAATTAAACCTCTTTCCTTTATAAATTACCCAGTCTCAGGTATTTCTTTATGGCAGCGTGAAAACGGACTGATACACAAACAAACATCGTTTAACTTTGCAAATCCAGAAAAAGTCAATTCCAGATAAAAAATCAGTCTTTTCTGTAACTTCTCAGAAATCAATGCAGTATTGCTTCCCCCAGCCTTCTCTTTTGTGGGAAGGGCTTCTATAGGGCATCATAGCAATCAAGATGGGGAAGGGATGTGGAGAAGTGGGACATCTTTGATCTGCGACCCTCCTCTGTTCTTACAGGCTTCCACAGTGATGTGATGGGTCAGCCAGTTCTTGCAACTGGCCTTTGTCACCATGACATAGGTTAGCTGATGTTCAGAGTCCTACACACCCTCCTTTGTTTTCAGTTGGCATATTCAACAGCAGAAACTTTCAATTCTCTGGCTCACTCCCTCTTACTTCTAGGCACTTTTGGGAGCCCTAGAAACTTTGGAAAATTCTCACAGTCCATTCTGGGCTTTGGGAGATTGGGAGGCTACCTCAGACTCCTTTTTGCCTTGCCTTGCCATCCTCGCTAAGCCCTACTCTGGTTCCATTCTGGGCTTCTCTAAGAGGGTTGCAGTGCTCTTAGACCATGTCCTGGGAAATAAGATACAAATACTCTATGCTCTAGGATTCCTCCCCTAGAAATTGTACGATGTTCTATCTTCTTCCTCCAGAACATAAGATGTGGTCTCAGTAGAGGGCAGTAGGAAGCATCCCACAGTAATCTTTAAACTATTTTTCAGCTTTCTCTTCCTCACAGCTCCACTCCTACCTCCCAACGTTATTATAGAAAGGTCTTTTCTGAGCCAGGCGCGGTGGCTCATGACTGTAATCCCAGCACTTTGGGAGGCTGAGGCAGGCAGATTACCTGAGGTCAGGAGTTCAAGATCAGCCTGGTCAACATGGTGAGACCCCCTTCTCTATTAACAACACAAAAATTAGCTGGGCATGGTGGCACATGCCTGTAATCCCAGCTACGCTGGAGGCTGAGGCAGGAGAATTGCTTGAGCCCGGGAGACGTAGGTTGCAGTGAGCCAACATCATGCCACTGCATTCCAGCCTGGCCAACAGGGCAAGACTCTGTCTCAAAAAAAAAACAACAACAACAACAAAAATAAATAAATAAAATAAAATAAAAAAAGAAAAGAAAACAAAAATTATACTTATTATTTCATCCTGTGTTCTTCTCTGCTCTGTGGTTTGCTAATTAAAATCTACCCTGCAAATCCTTTAGACTTTGCTTTTAATATACAATGCTAAAGTTTTCAAGTTCAAAGTTGAATATTAACTCTCTTCTTTTGTTCTGTATGTATGTAGTAAGAAACCTACTTGAAAAGTTGTACATATAAATAGTCATTGATGGGGCCGGGCGCGGTGGCTCAAGCCTGTAATCCCAGAAGTTTGGGAGGCCAAGAGGGGCGGATCACGAGGTCAGGAGATCGAGACCATCCTGGCTAACCCAGTGAAACCCCGTCTCTACTAAAAAATACAAAAAAACTAGCTGGGCGAGGTGGCGGGCGCCTGTAGTCCCAGCTACTGGGGAGGCTGAGGCAGGAGAATGGCGTGAACCCGGGAGGCGGAGCTTGCAGTGAGCCAAGATCCGGCCACTGTACTCCAGCCTGGGCAACAGAGCGAGACTCTGTCTCAAAAATAAATAAATAAATAAATAATAAAAAAATAAATAGTCATTGATGAGACCTAAGTCACAGGGGAATGGATAGTAGTGAAAGACTTTGAAAACCATAAGATTTAAAATAAAAATTTTGTTCTACTAGTATGTCTTCTTATCAATAACTAAACGCAACGTTTCTATAGCTTCTGACTTATATATTCCCAGAGCTAGGCACCTAGTTGTATTCTTGACACATTAAGTGAATAGATAAAGTGAAGACAAGAAAAAATAGCTACTGAGAAATGTTTCAAAATGTGTTAACATGCTTTGGAAAAATGCAACATTAGTAATAATAACTGTAATTATACTAACTGCTGGGGCCATGAACCAGACGCTGTTCTAGTGCTTTGTATGTATTTACTCATTTAATCCCCACAAGTCCTGTATGAGTTAGGTACTATAATGAAGTGCACAAAGGTAAAGCGATTTGCCCGGGGTCAAATACTAGAAATCTGGGAAGCTGAATTCCAGCCAAGACTGTTTAGCTCCATATTTTGAGCTCATACCAACTCTGCCAGTGGTACCTCTCAGTAGAATTTCTTTATGGATATGCGAATTATTAAAAATACATGCAAACTCATGCCAGACCATTCAATGCATGTTACACAACTTCATCACTGCCTTCAACCACTTTGAACTTGAAATTATTTTCTGATGTTTTCCCTGAAAACTTTGGCCTGAAAATGTTAGATGTTGAGATTGTGCTGCCTCCTGTTTTTGCATTTGGTTTCCTTCTTTCTCTAATTACGGTGGACATTTGGTGAATTTTTTAAACAAATGTGTCTTTTATTATCATTTCTTAGATGCTGGCTTAGAGTATTTGTCTCCCTAACTCATATCTGCATGACAATTATCACTGTCTGTGCTTTTTCATCCTGTTTTCTATTCTTCCTTCAGGACATTTTGGAGGTTAATTTTCCAGACTGTCCTGTCAAACACAGCAAAGCCTCATTTTACTTTACTAATTATATGTAAACATGTGTTGTCTGAGCTAAGTTAATGTCCTTGCTACCTGCTGCCTGGACTTTTTTTATGACTCCAAAATGTCATCCAAAGTATCCTTCCCACATCTGAAATAGCCCAAAAGATTTATTCTGCTAAAATCCTACCTTCTCATATGTCAAAGGCATTGAACATTACTGTCATAGGCAAGACCATAGCAAATCATAACCAACAAGCTTTAGCAATATCTGTCCCCTGCCATATGCTACATACTTATCCTGGTCCTGTGTAATACATTTCTTTAAAATAGGTCAAAAGCTATCCAATGACAGAAACCAGGATTTCTTGAACTGAAGCCAATGGTATATATTACGGGGATGCTTGGTAAACAATGATTAAAGACAATGACAACGATGGCACATTTGTGCTAACTGGCCTTTAGTTAATGTTATAAAGGGGAGAGTTTCCTCCCTGTGATTAGACTGAATCAAGAAGATCATAGTTGTAAACCACATAAATATATATTATGCTTTCCATAATGCAAGATTTTGACCTGCAACCTAATTTATATTAATGCTCTCCATTTTTAAATTTTTTTATGCTTTTATGATCACTTAAAAAAAATCTCAATTGCATATTCATAGTCATCAGTATCACTCACTAATATTTAGGTTTATCAAAAAAACTTATAACTGTTTTAATTTGAATATTAACATCTTTAATATTCAGATTTTAGTCCAGATTTTAGTCATGAGCTTACATTACCATGTCAATTTTGAGATCAAATTCTTCAACAGAAAGTAGTAAGAAAATAATCTCACCTCACTTTTTTCTGTCTCCTACAGCTAAAAAATCAGAAAACAATGAAACAAATTTTATATGTCTCTAAATTAAAAATTAAATAAATTTAATTGCTGGCAGTTTTAAATAAAGTTTAATTGTAAGCTTACATAGTTATAGTATTTATTCCTCCTATGAAAATAATGATCAATACACATCAATTTGAATTAAATAAATAAGCATTTAAAAATAATGATAAATTTTGGCTGTTACTATAAATTTCTCCATGACAAATACTTACCACACATACACACACACACACACACACCACACACACACACACACACACACACAGACCGGCAGTGTCCTCCCAGATAAATGATTGGAGCATTTTACAATGCATCCGTTGGGAATTTCCCAAATAGGATATCTGGCAGACTGTCTAAAATATTATAGATAAACTCTGTCAATAACAACCCTCCCAACACTCCCATGCTCAAAGAGTGTTCAATCAGAAGTGTTTTACTTCTGAGCAGAGCCAACCACCAGTTCTAAACATTTGAAGAATAATTCCAACTTTCAAGAAATAAAACAACAACATCCAAAAACCTAGGGAAAACAGCAATAGAACCAGAAACAAAAGAGAAACATGTAAAATGCTAATTAGTGATCTCATACAGATATAAAAAATATTTAGCAGTTAATTAATAAGAGTAGTAGAAGTAAGCAAAAATAAGCAGAAGGGTTGCCTGGCAGAAAGAGATTTCAGGTGTGTTTGAGAAATAAAACAAAAAGGCAAGTAACTGGAGAATATAAGGGGGGGGGGAGAGCTGAAAGATTGATCCATGATGTTCAACTTCTAAATAAGGAAGATTCTACAAAGGAATAAGGAAACATGAAATAGGAAATTATCAAAAATATAACTGAAGACAATTTTTGAGTACTGGAGGACTTAATCTCTCACTGAAAGGAGACCAATTGTTTAGAGAAAATAATGAAATTATAGCCACTCCAATACACCTACTTACAAATTTCAGAGAAGCAGGAATATCAGTCCTAGAATTTTCCAGAAAAAAGTGCAACAAAAACAAAACTTACATTTCTCAACAGCAAAATTAGGTAACAGAAGACATAAATGTAATTCCTTCAAACACCCAAAGAATATTGTTTGTTATTTAAAAATAAAAGTGTAGGTTATTTAATTGATTTGTAACACTTACTTTTACATACAAAGAAAATTTACACCATGTAAAAGTTATGCTTCAAGGGAAATAGAAGAACACACCAAAAAAGGGAAAGACATAGAAGAATATAGAAAAGAGTGAACAAATCCAAGAGATAGAAGAAGATAAAGCCAAGTTTTACATTCACAAGAGAAAAACTTACCTCATGAAGCAGGAGGGTATGATGTAGGTTTACAATTGTCAATGCTGAAAATTAATACAATGATTGACACACTAGAGAAGCTCAGCAATACATTTTGAGAAGTAGAAGACATGACACCGCCAAATCTAGACCTGTCCCAGAAAAAGTTGCAGCAGTAAAATGTAGCTACGTTGGTAAGAAACAATATACAGAAGATGTGCGCACTCTGGAGTGAGAATGTCACTTGCAAGTCCTATGACTTTAACTTATTTTCTGAAGATGGACATAAAAATACCTTATCTTCTAGAATCTTACCCTTGAATTTCAACAGGCTTGTGACCTGCTTATAACCAGCACAAAGCAAAAGAAGTAATATCGCATGACTCCCAATGCTAGTTCATAAAAGGCAATTCAGCTTCCTACTTATTAACTGGGTCAATTTCCCCCACCCCTCTTTGTAGTCCAGAGATACCATGGTAAAAATCTGACAGCTCTGGGCTACTGTGCTGTGAGGAAATCCAGATCACACAGAGAGGGCACCTGTAGGTGTTCTAGATGACAGCCCCAACTGAGATTAAAACCAAAAGCAACCATCAACTGCCAGATTTGTGAGTGGAAAAACCTGCAGATGATTCTTTGCAGATAACCAGCCCCGACTCTGCTTAGTCCCAGCATAAATTCCAGATAGCTTAGAACAAGGATAAGCTATAGCTGCCGGACACCATTCAAACTTCTGATTCATAGAATACATGAGCATAATCAATAGTTCTTAAGTATTGGGGTGTTTTATTTTGCAGCAGTAGTAACCAGAACAGATAAATAACATAATTTTGCTGTACTTCTGATTCCTTATCTGTAAAATGGGCACGATAACACCTTAAAGACAGTGGTAAGGATTTTAAAATGTGTAACAGGAATTTATAACAATGCCTAACACTAAACACTCAGTGTCTGTTGTTGTACTAAAACAACAGTTGTTATTATTGTTGTTATTATAAATATTATTCATCAACCTCAAAAATCTGGAGATAGGAAGTGAAACATAGGTGTCTGGAGTACTGCCTATAACAATAAGCTGCTAAAGATTCCAGTATTATAAATTTTAGCAGAAATTATCTAAATCTTACTGGAGGCCTTGTTATTACACTTGGGTAAACAAACTATTTTTATGTCTTCCCTTTTGGCTTAAGATAATATAACATCTATGTTTCTACAAAAAGAAAGAGAGTGGGAAACAGAGAGAGGGGAAGAGAGACTAAGAGAGATGTTGATTTTCTTTTTTTTTTTTTTTTAAGTTTAAAGGAAACCAGTTGAAGAATCCAAAAATGATGTAATTATATCACAAAAGGGAAACGGGTGGCAGGGAATGAGTAGGCTCAATCATATCTGTCATAACAGAAAGTAAAAAAAGATTTTAAAATTATATATTAAAATATGGTAGCTGAATTATATTAAAGATGGTTTTTATGAAAATTAATTACAACTAAACCAATTGCTGGGGTCTGTCCCATAGACCCTGACCCAAAGACAGAAGAATAACATATACTGACACAGATATTTTGCCAGTCAGGCCCGCTGAGGGTCCAGGCCACTTACAGACACCAAGGAGGGTGCTGTAAAGAGTTGCAGCCCTGGCCCCTCTTGGCCAGCAAAGCTCACATTTATTTAGTAGAGATTAAATGACAAAGGTCTTAAGTGAACACTGCTATAGGGTAATTGACACTGCTGACCTCCCACATTGAGAGCAATTACACACCTTGGGTAATCAAAGGTTGGTCTTAGGACCACATGAGTAAACAAGCTATTTGGATAAGCTCCCTTAAATTCCTGTGTACGTACTCCTAAGTTATTTACTCAAGGTAAGGATTAGGCTGCCTTCAGCCAGATTTATTACTGGAGCTTATGCAAACTGCCTGGCCTTCCAAGAAGGTTTGTGCCTATTTTTTATAACTATCTTTAAAATGTTTCCCACTAGCCTGACTGAACTCCCACACTCTTAAACATTATTTATTGCCTTTAGAAAGACTGGGTGCCAAAAGTATTGGATTGAGAGACCAAGGGAATCATTGCCTGTTATTGTAAGTTCTTTAGTTCTATTTGGTTTTTATATTGTATAATAGTCATTTTAATTAAAAGGTTGAAGATTTTCAATAAAGTGAAAGCCATGGTTATTTGAAAAGATGTAGACCAAAAGCTACAAAGAGTCTCAAGGTACACTGTAATCTGATCTAAACTTTCTGTTGGTCAAGTGATGCTTCAAAGAGCAGAAAGAAGCCCTGTTGTTCTCAGGCTGAAGATTGCAAATATTTTTACAGAGAACAGGAGCATCTAAGAAGTTCTCATCAAGTAAAGTAAAATGACACTTCCTGACAATACAAAGGCTGCCTGCAGAAGAATATGAAAGGCAATCCAGGAATCATCTTAATGTTTAAACAAAGAAAAAATGTATCAAAAATCTCTTGGATTAAGAGTACCTTCAATGTCCACACAAAAGATATGGACACAATCCCATATTAAAAGAATACACACTGTAATAGTTGCCCCTATAAGCAAGAATCTTTGTTGCCCCTACAACCAAGAATCTTTGCAACAGATGCAAAATCTTTAGAGATGCTTGAGTTTTCAGAACCTCTGCCATCCTCCTGAAGTGAAAATGGGTTTAAAATAAAAGATAATAAAATCTTCTGAATTAGGCAAATTTCCTGGGAAGTACAGCTATGAAGCATCCCAAAATATGTATATCATTCTTAATCATTTTAAGAAAGCCAGAAAAAGCAATGGAAAGAAAATTAAATTGAATGTGTGGGAATCAAATATGGGAATGCAAATTGAACATACTTGAATGACTCTCAGTATAACAAGCTAATTTGGTGTTCCTTATGTAAATAAGTTCAAACAAATTGCAGAGTTTGAAAAGAAAATCAAGCCTCATGCCTGCAAAATCTCACATCAAAACCAAAAATGTTTTAAGTGGAATCATCTAATATTATGCAAAAAGATAAAACCTTTCATGCTTATGTGTATATTCATAAACTGTACATTACAAGGAACTACATGCCTTAATGATGTTACTATATGCATTAATGAATGAAATGGCATTACTACAAATTTTGCTACTTCTAAATTCGTTTAATATTTTCTTTTTTGGCACAATAAGATAATGAGGTTTTTCAAGACATTTGTCCTGTGCCACTACTTTTTCCTTTGCCTTTTAGCTGATTTCTATTGTATTAATTTTATTTAAAAAATGTTTCTTGGATAACACAATATCAGACTTCTGAATTTGCAAGAAATTAAGCATTTAATAAAATAAAGTGCTTTTTTGTTTTAATTGTTTAGAATAAAAGCTATTTTAAGACAAATAGCATGTACTAAATAGCCTATAAGCCTTTTAATGCCTGTGTGCCCATATCCTGTAGCTCCCTTCTAAACGGATTGTTAAACTGAGGATCAAACTAGAGACCAATTATTCTCACCCTCCTTGGCCACAGCTAGTTGCAGCAAGCCTGATTATCTAACCCAAGAATTGACAATCTACAGGCTGACAGGCTACCTTTGAATTTGGCACCTAAATTTTGCCCAAGAGGATCATGCTACTAACTGAAGCAATCAGGTCATCACTGTCTCTATCGAAGTCAGAAATTAAGCCTTGAAGATACATGATGTAAGTAGTGAGAATAGGAGCCAAAATATCACAAAATGCTAGCTGAAACTTAGTAAAATAGGGCATTATAATATGGATCAGAAAACAGTAGTTAAGTGAATATCTTAAGTCAGTTTCCCCAGAAGCACACTCTGAAACAACTTGGTGTGCAAATCATTTATTAAGGAATAAGTCCTAATAGACACTAATAAGGGTTAAGGAAAGCAGCACAGTGGAGAGGAAGATAATAATATGAACTCAAGCAAAGTACCAAGTAGGTTTGCATGGGTCTGAAGGGATTCCACTACATGAGAATTTCAGTGCTAAAAGTGGAAAAGTTGGGGGCAAACTGGGATGAATCGATCACCTAGCTTCAGACTGCTCTGGCAGGGAACTCAGGAATGTAAATCAGGTCTCAGAGTTATCTGATGGGAGAAAAGGGAGTTAAGGCTCTTCTAATCTCAGGTCAGTTGGTCATTTTTTAAAGGACTATCTTGAAGGAACATAATTTTCTAGGGATTTCGGGATTCCAGAACACGAGCAAAGAAAAGATCCAGTAGCCCAAAGGCTACTGAAAAACATTTGCAAATTCTAGCTATTAGATGTGGAAAATGTCAAAGGAGAGGAAAGAAGTGACAAGCAAATAAAAAAGCAAGCAAATAAAACAACCCCTAAGGGATATGGGTGGAGCACCATTAATATTTAATCTGTCTCCAGAGCTATTTGAATCTCTATTTGGAGCTTTCCAGTTGTAAAAATAGATTCTAATCAAGGCTTCACTGTTCCTGGATTCCCAACTGTATTCTAGAGATGTTTGCCTTCCCTATTTTTATAAGTATATTTTCCAATAAACCTCCTAAATCTAGCCTGAAAGAATCTCTGTTTGTTGAAAGGTGAAAGATCTAACTAGCATGCAACATTTATTTGTGAGTATAAATCAACAAGGCAGAGACAAGAAGCCCAACAGATATATGGACAAGGCATATGATCATGCAGTTCACAGAACGGAAGCCCAATTGGCCCACACAGTTTTTGAAAATATGGTCTGAAAAAATACTCAAATGTACTATTTCTTGGACATACGCAAATTAAAATGCAAAAGAATGTAAAAAATGACTAATATAGATAATAGCAAGTGTTACCAAGATTGTGGAATTTAGACATTCTGATACTCTGCTGGTGCAAATACTAACTGGTAGAGTCATTTTGGAAAACAGTCTGGTAGTATTTAATTACGTACTCGTATATCCAGTGACTTATGATGTATGTAATTATGTTAAACACACTTCAGCACAGAAAGTATTAACTTATGTATATGTCAGTTTGATTTGTAACCTAGATGGGATTGTTACAGTAGGTACTTAGAGGGACGTGGGCAGGCAAGAGAGGCTCCCCACCCCCAGGAATGTCAGGTGACCATCAGGTGATGGTCAGGAGGTTGTTAAACTAGCTCTCTAAAACAATAATTGGTTGCAACCGGCACCAGAGAAAGGTAGTCTCCCAAGAGAGAGAAAACACCTGAAGCTGATGATTAGCAGCTTCTCAATAAGAGCTCAGGAGTTAGGCGAGCAGGCTCAAGCATGCGCAGTAAGAGGCAAAATGGCAGAGTTTAAACAGTATACGACCTTCCCCTAGGAATGCTCAACTGGTAAGGGAAAAATACCTCGAGAGAGCATGTGCACAACTTCAGTAAACGCACTGCATGCGGCCCCTCCCCAGTACTGGCCGGCCACCATGCATGAGGACAGTCCACCCCAGGGGAAAAATCAAGGTAGGAGAAATGGAAACCTCGAACTATGCCGATGTATAAAACCCCAAGTCAAGTGCCAAATAGCGCACTTGGATCTCTCAAGTCACCCACTTGGCCCTCTTCCAAGTATATTTTACTTCCTTTCATTCCTGCTCTAAAACTGTTTGTTTGTTTGTTTGTTTCTAAGACGGAATCTCGCTGTCACCCAGGCTGGAGTGCAGTGGCGCGATCTAGGCTCACTGCAAGCTCTGCCTCCCGGGTTCACGCCATTCTCCTGCCTCAGCCTTCCGAGTAGTAGCTGGGACTACAGGCACCCGCCAACACGCCCAGCTAATTTTTCTGTATTTTTAGTAGAGACGGGGTTTCAAAGTGTTAGCCAGGATGTTAGCCAGTGTTAGTCTTGATCGCCTGACCTTGTGATCCGCCCGCCTCGACCTCCCAAAGTGCTGGGATTACAGGCGTGAGCCACCACGCCCGGCCTCTCAAACTTTTTAATACATTTCCCCTCTTGCTCTAAAACTTGCCTTGGGCTCTCACTCTGCCTTATGTACCCCTGCCTAATTCTTTCCTCTGAGGAGGCGAGAATCAAGTTTGCCGCAGACCCGTTGGACTTGGCTGCTGCTAACAGGATCGATTGCCCTAATTGGGAAAGGAGACTCTGTCACTGGTCAGCCAGAATTCTAAGCAGGAAGTCACTAGGAGTTATCTACTACAAAAATTTCAATGATTTTTATTTCCAACACTAGAGGATTTGCGAAGTTGCTTGATATATATTGGAAATGGATTTTCATTGGTAAAATCAATAGTATCATGATCTTTCTCATCCTTGCACAAATGGCATTAAGAGTTTAGTGAGTCAAGGAGATTGTACCCTTTGGTTGTAGTAAGTAATACTTAATCCTTAAAATGTCTTTCATCCTTTTGTAATGCCTAAGGTTCTTGTCTAGCCACGCCAAAGAACTGGTGTAGGGGCTGACCTCGTTGAGTAATAGAGACACCGTGGGAGGGTGAGAAAAAGCTGTAGACTTCATTGAGCAGAGTGAAAGTACAAAGCTTCCACAGCGTGGAAAGTGTCCCAATCTAGAAATTCTGTCTCATTGAAATTAACACAACTTTTGAAGGTTAACTAATGTTTGTGAGAGAACACAGTTTATACATAGTCATTTAGGGGATTATAAGCAAAATGTTTACAGACCACTGAACTGGCCTTTCACGTTGGCCTATAGGACCATTAGCCTACTTGTGATAGAACTCAAAACCCAGCAATAGTTAAATGCAGATTAGGATCAACTGCTTTTCTACATTCTTGTCATAAAGTTACCATGAATATAAGTCTCATGGCACATTCTGCTACACAGACAACAGAAGGTCATGTAATACTTTGTATAATCTCAATCAAAATCCAAGCTTCCTGTCTTCTTTGGTGCTTCAAAAATATCTTATTTGAAATTTCTACTTCAAGAAAACAAAACAAGATTCCCATGGCAGACTACGGCCCATCATCCACCGAAGTAAAAAAAACTCAAAATCCTCTGAGAACTAATGAAAGTGAGAGGAGGTGCCAGCTGGGCTTCCTGGGTCGATTAGGGGCTCAGAAAGCTGTGAAACTCACTCATTTCCTGCATCAGGACTTACTTTGGTCCTGGATGAATAATATTGCAGATATATGCTTAAACTTTTCCTAACACTAGGATTGGTGCATATGTTTTCTTCCCCAAGAAAGCTATAAACAGCGAAAAGTTCACTGTAAGTTTCCCTGTCTTCTCTCCCTCTCTCCCTTCCCCCTCCTCTGAAACTAAAGTAAAGGAAATGTTAACTGCCCATTTTTCTGTGACCAGCGGACCTTATCTATACTCCCAGTTCCAAATCTTTGTGAACCTACTTTGAAAAGTCCTGTAAGATCCTGTCTCCTTTGCCATGCTTCTGCAAGGTCATAAAGTAAATAAAACCTAAGTTGCAATTCTGGTTTTCCTCAAGCTCTAAGACATGTCATAAATGGTTAATTGTCTTTGTTTCTCGCTCTGGTAATATCTTCCCTCAGCACAGATTTCCCACCTTAAAGAGTTTAAGAGGCAATCGTATAATCTAACTCTGGCTTTCCACGCTTGGAAAGCATGGAAAACATTAGTTAACCTTCAAAAGTTGTGTTAATTTCAATGAGACAGAATTTCTAGATTTTTCTAAATATTGGTATTAAAAAAAAATTAGAAGATACTCTATCCAATGTATCCAATAGAAATTAAGTAGTTTACAATTATGCACTTGAAAGAATTAAAACAACATATCAACATCTGAGAAAAAGACATAACCTAATTAAACTACTCTGGTTTTATGAAATTCAGGGACAATTTTTTAAGATAAGACTTTGGGAGCATTTTCTCTGAAACTCTAATAGAAGTTCTGCCTTGAAGACTGCAACTGAATGATCTTTGTTGAAATAAATAGCAAACCAAGGAATGGTATTGGTCCACTGGTAATTTTAAAGCTTACCAAATGTGTATTGATTATTTTAATAAATACACTATTGACAGAAGATTTCAAAGCATGTTTTTATTTTGTTAATCTAAATGTAACAAATACATGGTGTCAAATCTGCTAACATTACATTGTCCAAAACAAGTCATATGCCAGACACCAAAATCAAGAAGCAAGGAAATACGCTCTTTTTTCAGGAGAAAAATAGAGAAGTCATGTACCAAAGGACAGGATACAGGCAGAGGTAAAGAACCGGTGCTATTTCTGCAATTAAATAGGTAATAGTCTCTTGCACTGTTCTGAATGGAGCAAGCATAAAGAGAGCAAGCCTCTTACTTCCAAATTTTAAGGTAATTATTTCCAATCAAATGAAAAATGAACCAATCACTTTGATGAGGCAACTCATTCAAATTCTGTGGTGAGGAGCAAGACACGGGTTAAGAGGCTATAAGGAAAATTCTTTTTTGTAACCAGAAAGTAAAAAAATAAAATAAAATGAAACATTCTTCTTTGAGCTATAAGAACAAATGTTTATTTTTATTTTAAACTCATTCTTATCAAAAGCTATCAATTTGGCATTTATTAAATGTTGAATTATTTTCTCACAATCCTCATTTTATTTTTTTAGGTCGCTTGTGAAAATGAGAAAAGCATTGACTACTAGATTAAGCATTTGTAATAGTCCATGTAACATTGGTAAGGGCTAACAAACTAAGAATGAAAATAGGCCACAATTGAAAATGTTTATATTTTATTTGGATTTTTGTTTTGCATTCTTTTTATTTTAGTGTTCTTGTTTACTTAATCAAAATAAATTGTGTGCTTGTTTCTGAAGGCATACAATAGTTTTGATTACCCCATTAAAGGGAGCCAAACAGAGACATTTCATGGTTGAAGTAACTCCTTTGAAGCATATTATTTGAAATGCTAGACGGTATCTGGAAAACAACACCCCCTTTCTAATCTGCTTCTGGGAACCTCCTATGAACCAGCCATTGTGCTGCTTCAGGCAGAAGAGATCATCCGCAGTTGTTCCTGGTGATTCATGCACCATCTGAGTTCCTTAACATCAGCAATGACTTCCAGTTCTTCCTACCCAACGGCTTTTCTGTAGTTTCGTAATCCTCTAATTCTCTTGTATCACACTCCTTCTTGCCTGAAATGTTTGGAGTAGTTTCTGTACTTCTATGCAACTCTGGCTGATGCAGTCAGTATTCGCTACTAGAAGTAGATCTAGGTCCATCAGAAAGCTCCTATGACTACCCTGAAAGAATATCTTCGGCCAGGCGCGGTGGCTCACGCCTGTAATCCCAGCACTTTGGTTGGCCGAGGCAGACAGATCATAAGGCCAGGAGATCGAGACCATCCTGGCTAACACGGTGAAACCCCATCTCTACTAAAAATACAAAAAAATTAGCCGGGCATGGTGGTGGACGCCTGTAATCCCAGCTACTCAGGAGGCTGAGGCGGGAGAATCACTTGAACCTGGGAGGCGGAGCTTACAGTGAGCTGAGATCGCCCCACTGCAGTCTGGGCTGGGTGACAGAGCGAGACTCTGTCTCAAAAAAAAAAGAGAGAGAGAGAGAGAGAGAGAGAGAGAGAGAGAGAGATTATCTTCACCCTTGTGCCCCAAGGACATTGTTTACCAAAGCAAACCTAATTTTATCTTGGTGCTTACGTAATTACAGTGCAAGTTGAATTCATAGTCTTATCAGATTTCCTTTATGAAAATTAAGACATGGTTGGGAAAGTGTGGTCCTGAAGAACTGAACTTGAGTAATAAGGATGGATTCAGAATGTTTTGTTTATCCTTGTGCTTTGGGTTCTATTGTGCCTGTTTAGAAGAAATCGGCTGGCTTCCTTGGTCTCAGGTTTCCTTCTCTTGGAAACCTTTTACTATCTTGATTTGAGGCAGTTATCCTAGTCTTTGAAATGTGCTTTCCCTACTTCTTGTTGTCTCTAGACCCATAACTAGAGTTAGATCTCAGCAGGCTGCATGCAAACAAGTAGAAAGTATGTAAAACATTAAGATCCCAAACTATAAAACCACTATGGAAAAACATAGAGAAAATACCTCAAGACATCAGTCTGGCAAAGATTTTATGGCTAAGACCTCAAAAGCACAGACAACTATAACAAAATAGATGAATCAGGTTATATTAAACTAAAAAGCTTTTATACAGCAAAGGAAACAACAGAATGAAGAGATACCTCTTGAATGGGATAAAATATTTTCAAACTATTCATCTGACAAGAGATTCATATCCAGAATATACAAGGAACTCAAGCAAACCAACAATTGAAAAAGTCCCATTAAAAAGCAGGCAAAGGAATAGACGTTTCTCAAAGGAAGACATACAAATGGCCAACAGGTATATGAAAAATTGCTCAAATCACTAATCAGGAAAATGTAAATCAAAACCACAGTAAGATACCACCTTACTCTAGTTAGAATGGCTGTTATCAAAAAGACAAAACATAGCAGACGCTGGCAAGGATGGAGAGAAAAGTAAACTTTTACACACTGTTGGGAATGTAAACTAGTGCAGCCACTGTGAAAAACACTATGAAGATTTCTTAAGACTAAAAATAGAACCACTATATTATCCAGGAATTCTACTACTGGGCATTTATCCAAAGGAAAAGAAATCTATACATCAAAGGTCTACCTACACTTACAAGCTTACTGCAGCACTATTCACAATAGCAAAGATATGAAATCAATCTGTGTGTATCGGCAGACAAATGGATAAAGAAAATATGGCATATATGCACAATGGTATCCTATTTGGAAATAGAAAAATAATGAAATTATGCCATTTGCAGCAACATGGATAGAATTGGAGGACATTATATTAAGTGAAATAAACCAGGCACAGAAAGACAGATACAGTGTTCTCACTCACATGTGGGAGCTCAAATCGTTGATCTCATGGAGATAGAGTCTAGAATGATAGATACCAGAGGCTGTGAAGGGCAGGTGGGTGGGAGTGGGGGATAAAAAGAAGTTGGTTAGTGGTTGCAAACACAGAGTTATATAAAAGTAAGCTCCAATATTCTCTAGTAGACTGACTACAGTTAGAAACAATGTATCGTATATAACAAAGTAGCTAGAAGACAACACTGGGAATGTTCCCAATGCATAGAAATGATGAACACTCAAGGTAATCAATACCCCAAATACCCTGACTTAATTATTACACATTCTAGGCATGCAACAAATACTCACGTGTACCTCACAAGTATATAAAATATTTTGCAGCAATTTTAAAATGTATGTGAAAGTAAAAGGGAGGGAGAGCACGAATACCAAAATAATCACAATATATTTTTAATTTATTTTAGTTCAAACCTGAGGAATACTGGTGGGAATACATTCTAAGGGTGTTAAACTGGGGAGGAACTCATTTAACATTCTATCAGGCAGAAGATATTAACAGACTACGTTTATCAGAAGTTCTTTATTTAATGAGCAAGCTCAAGCAGCTAAGAGTAGTTCCAATGGTTGATTGTTTGATGGAAATCTGGACTCAACAGTGTCCTATATTAGTGAACTTGAGATTCCAGAACTTTATGTATTCCAAAGAAGTCAAAAGAAAAAAGGAGATAAAAATGTTGTTGTAGCTTTATTATGTGGATCTTGTTCACCTAACCCCTGCTATATACCCTAAGAAGTCCCAGAATATATTCCCTCTGCAGCACTAAGACATATAGTGGGGAAGGGAGCTCTATTGCCCTTGGAAAGCTCTAAAGTGGTTCTTTGCAAGTCAAGAATTATGGCAGATATGATTCAATAAAACGTACTCCTTGATTTTATTGGGGAAAAGTGGAATCTGAGAGAGGCAGAAGCCAAGTGACAGCACTTAATCTCTAGATACAAGGTGTTCTCTGATTCTGGAATAGGCATCAAAGTTGAAGCAATAACCAGAACAATGTAACCTGTAGAGATCTTTACAGGCAGCTAACTGCTGATGTCAATTAGATTGATGGGAAGCCTACAGAAGTCTCATGGGATCTCTAAAACAAATACACATAAGTCTAGGTTTTTAAACAGAGACCAGATATGGGTCACTACAGTTGCCCCTAAATCAGTTTCCAGATCCGAGGCATTTCACAGATCTGAAGCCACTTGAAGGGGAAGAAGAATATTATTGAGGAAGGGCCATGCAAAAGCACAAGTATGAGCTGTGAATCTCCCTCTAATCTCCCTGAAGGGGACCTGTAGCCATTCTACCATGGTGACTAGGCACCAGGGAAACAGAAACACTGAACATTAGTTCTAAGAGAAAGCTAATATCTGGGGATCCAAAATATCATAGTGCTCCATTAGTTAAAGGACAAGCATACTGGAAATGCTCCCAATACATAGACATAATAAACACTCAGGTAATAAATGTTTCACCCAAATATTTCACTGTAGGCTCATTTAGTCTGAGAGTCAACCTTCTGCTAGTTTTCAAATTTGCAGTTTGGCAGAGACATATTCTTCAACTTGCAAAATCCCTACCTTGGTTCTCTCAATGTGGATTGAGGGCTATGGTGGGAGGAAAAGTGAACAGGAAGACCTGGAATTGGCTTCCCTTCCAAATAATCAGTCAAAAGTAATGCTGCATTTCTGAGGGAATGGTAAAGGGCACTGCTTTTAACAAAGACCAGAAGAATGTAGGGCTAGGATTTCCTTTAGTTAATCTTTATTGAACTCACCTATGTATTCTGTGTGGCAGACAGATTGATCTTGGAAAATAACAATGATTTACAGTAGACTTTTTAAGTGGTAACTTTAACTGCAACTGTTGTTTCAGATGTGATCTCATTATGGAATGAAATCCCCAGAGCTCATGACTTGCAGCTATAGATCA
The DNA here is from genome assembly GCF_000951035.1 of Colobus angolensis palliatus. Taxonomy (NCBI): domain Eukaryota; kingdom Metazoa; phylum Chordata; class Mammalia; order Primates; family Cercopithecidae; genus Colobus; species Colobus angolensis. Next base: position 32,448,913 of record NW_012118487.1, read on the forward strand.
CTAAGAGCCTTTCTTCTTCTACATATTGATTACCAAAGATAATTGGATCAGTTTATTTTCACGTGGCAGAAGAATACCATACCTTCTCTGTCCTTACTTAGGGCTACATGATCTTGTTCTGTCATAACCTAGGGCACAAAATAATTAGTAGATGTTCTTAGAATACCACATTGACCACCATATTTAGACCTACTGAACAGGAAGTAGCAAATATCTTAGATGTCCTGGTAAGATACATGCATACCAAAGAGTGGGAGGTATATCTCCATGAATATTAATGAGCCACCCATCTCAGGAAAGTGTCTAGAAGTCCAATGTCCTGGATATATTAAGATGTTAACTTCAAACATAAAGATATATTGTTATATAAAGATATATTGTTGTATCTTGTGACTCTTCCCACCAAGAGAAAAGACATTATGCTTGGTGGGTATCTGTGTATTTTAGAAGCAACACATAAAACAAGTGAGTTTGTTGCTCCAACCCAATTACTAAGTACCTATAAGGCCACCAGTTTTGGATGGGCCCAGAGGAAGAAAAGACCACAATTACATGCCACTTTGAAACCTGACTTAATGACCCAGTAGATACCATGGTGCTCAAGGTTATCTGTGGCATATAGGTCGGTTGCGTGGGGCTACTGACAAGCCTTGATAAGACCAATGCACAAAAGCCAGAGCCATACTTACTTCTGCAAACAGCTATTTCTTTGAGAAAACCTCTGGCTTGCTACTCATTCCTGGTTGAAATTGATAATCTTATAAACATGAATTGTTACCTGACTTTCCAAGTGGTTAAGTTGAGGGTATAAAGCAGCACACTATTATCAAAGTGAAATATTTCATGCAAAATTGGGCTCAAGCAATTTTGGAAGCAAAAGTAGAGCTACATGAGTAGGTGCTTCCTATTTCCATGGCAACTACTCCACTCAAACTGCATTTCACTTTCTCTTCATCCTAAACAACTATCTCACTGGGAATTTCTTATGACCAGTTGACTGAAGAAAAAAATGTAGGCTGAATATTAATATCAAACAGAAGTGGACTGTGGTTGCACTATTTCAGCCCCGGAAAGTTAGCGAGAGTGGAAAATCCTCCATTGGGCAGTGCTCCAGTGATCTGTTTATTCACGTTTCATGGAGTAAAAGAGGGATTATGATTTCTCTACACCAATTCGTGGGTTAGTAATTTTTCTTATGATCTCTTAGGAATGAAAAGATTAGAGAATTGGTGACATGGAGATCTGTGAATAAACTGTTTAAAATGGGTGCAAAGTTTGAGTACAGGCACATCTCAATTTGTTATGCATCATCTTGTCGAGCTTCAGAGATATTGCATAGTTTACAAATTGAAGTTCTGCTCCCACAAGTACAGCAGCATGACTTTTCACACAGTGTGTGCTCACTTTGTGTCTCTGTGTCATATTTTGGTAATTCTCACAGTGTTTCAAGCTTTTAAATGATTATTTTATATTTAATGGTGATCTGTGATCAGGCATCTTTGATATTACTATTGAATTGTTTTGGGGTACCACAAACTGAGCCCATATAAGACAGCAGACTCAATTGATAAATATTGTATGTGCTCGCACTGCTCCACTGATCAGCCATTCCCTCATCTCTCTCCCTCTCCTCAGGCCTTCTTATTCCTTCAGACACACAGTATTGATATTAGCCTGATAAATAAACCTACAATGGCCTCTAAGTGTTCAAGTGAAAGGAGAGTTGTACATATCTCACTTTAAATCAGAGACTAAAAATGATTAAGCTTAGTGACAAAGACAGGTCAAAAGCTGAAACAGACTGAAAGCTAGACCTCTTGTGCCAAACAGTTAGCTAAGCTGTGAGTACAAAGGAAAAGCTCTTGAAGGAAAATGAATGTGCTACACCAGTGAATACACAGCTTTATTGCTGATTTGGAGAAAGTTTTAATGGTCTAGATAGAAGATCAAACCAGCCACAACATTCCCTTAAGCCAAAGCCTAATGCAGAACAAGGCCCTAACTCTTGAATTCTATGAAGGCTGAGAGTGGTCAGGAAGTTGCAGAAGAAGAGTTGGAGATAGCAGAGATTAGTTCATGAGGATTAAGGAAATGAGCCATCTCCATAACATGAAAGTGCAAGGTGAAGTAGCAAGTCCTAATAGAGAAACTGCAGCAAATTATACAGAAGATCTAGCCAACATCATTCATGAATTGAATGGCTACATTAAGCAATAGATTTACCACGTAGATGAAGCAGCTCTACTGGAAGAAAATGCCATCTAGGACTTTCATAGCTAGAAGAGAAGTCAAGCCTGGTTTCAAAGCTCCAAAGGGCAAGCTGGCTCTCTTGTTAGGGGCTAATGCAGCTGGCGACTTTAAGGTGAAGCCAATGTGCACTTACCATTCAAAAAATCGCAAGGTCCTTAAGAATTAATGTTAAATAGACTCTGCCCATGCTCTGTAAATGGATCAACAAAGCTGGGATGATGGTACATCTCTTCATAGCATGGTTTACTGAAGATTTCAAGCCCACCATTGAGAACTACTGCTCAAAAAACAAAAAGGATTCCTTTCAAAATATTACTGCTCACTGACAATGGATCTGGTCACACAAGAACTCTGATGAAGATGCATAAGGAGATTAATGTCTTTTTATGGCTGCAAACACACCATTCTGCAACCCATTCATTGACAAGTAATTTTGATTTTAATGTTGTATTATTTAAGAGGCATATTTCGTAAGGTTATAGCTGCCATAGATAGTGATTCCTCTGATGGCTCTGGGCAAAGTAAATTGAAAACTTCTGGAAAAGATTCACCACTATAGGTGCCATTAAGAACACTTATGATTCATGGAAGGAGGTAAAAAAAATATCAATATTAACAGGAATTTTACAGAAGTTGACTCCAACCCTGGTAGATAACTTTGATGGATTTAAGATTTTAGTGGAGGAAGTAACTGTGGATATAGAAATAGCAAGAGAATTAGCATCAGGAGTGGAGCCTGAAGATGTGACTGAATTGCTGCAATCTCATGATAAAACTTGAATGGATGAGGAGTTGCTTCTTACGGATGAGCAAATAAAGCAGTTTCTTTAGATGGAGTTTACTTCTGGTGAAGATGGCGTGAACATTGTTGAAATGATAAGAAAAGATTTTAAGTATTACATAAACTTAGTTGCTAAATAGCAGCAGGGCTTGAGAGGATTGACTGCAATTTGGAAATAAGTTCTAGCATGGATGAAGTGCTAACAAACTGTACAAATACTGCAGAGAGATCTTTCATGGAAGGAAGAGTCAATCAATGAGGCAAACTTCACTGTTGCCTTATTTTAAGAAATTAGCACAGCCACCTCAGCCTTCAGCAATGACTATCCTGATCAGTCAGCAGAAGCAGCCATCAACATTGAGGCAAGGCCTTCCACCAGCAAAAAGATTATGAATCCTTAGTTCTCAAATGATCATTAGTATTTTTTATCAACAATGTATTTTTTAAAGTATGTCCAATTTTTAGACACTTTTATGAATTATGAAAGAATAATTATGAATTATTATTCATAATGGTGATGAATCCTTCATTCTTAAGATTAAGAATTTATGAATTCTTAATTCTCAAATGATCATTAGCACTTTTTATCAATAATGTATTTTTAAGGTATGTCCAATTTTTTAGACAAAATGACATTGTGCACTTAATAGACTACAATATAGTATAAATATAAGTTTTATATGCATTGGCAAGCCAAGAAACTGGTGTGACTCACTTAGTTGTGGTATTTCCTTTATTGTGGTGGTCTGGAACCAAATCCACTATATCTGAGGTATGCCTGTGTTTTTGCTTTAAATGAATCCTCTATGTAAAAGCCAGGACTGTTGACAGTCTGTGAACATTAGCCGGTCTTTCATTAGCCACCACTGTGTTTGCCCAAAGGAATCCTGAATAAGTGGCTGTTGCAGCAAGGATGGAGGTTATGCATGAGCTCAGCAAATTAAATTCACCTTCATCATGGCTGATTTGACTATTTTTACTACTGAATGTCTAACCTTGCAACAGCAGACACTAACATCAAGCCTTTGCTAGGGCAACATATTCAGAGGTGACCAATTGGCCACTTTTATTCAGTAAGGTTGTTTTGAATTGTACCCATCATGGAATGAGTTGATGTTTGTGCTCAGTACAATTTGCGTATTTATTCTGTATCTGGATTTGTCTTCTGTTTAGATTCCTGTGTCAGCGTCACCACCCATTTGACTGAGGAATTCCTTTTACAGAAGGAATAAGTGATGCACTGGCCTGACCCCATGAGATTCCCGGTCATATTGTGAATCTCCTTACCGCCAAGCAATGTGCCTAGTGTTGCAGTTGAATGTCTTATTGAAGTTTCAATGGCTGCATTGGTCAGGGCAGGGTGCTCTCCTACAAGATGCAGTGCATGCAGTCAATCAGTTCTGATATCTATGGCTGATTCTCCCAGAGGTAAGTCGGGGTCAGGAAAAAAGGGTTGAAGTAGAAATGAATAAATAATCTGAACACTTTGTGCTTTTTGTATCTGAAATATTAGGTTCTGCTCATATGAAGATCTTGTTTCCTAAAGGATTAATGCTTGCATAACTAGACAAAACAATGGTTCCATTGAACTGGAAGCCGAGACTGTGACCTGGCCATTTTGGACTACTTTTGCCACCACATAAACACTAGAGTGATTTATCTTGATTATCAAAGGGGGAAATGGGGTTGTTTCTACACAACGGAGACAGGGAGGGGTTCATCTGGAACGTATAGTATGCATTATATGACATAGAATAGGTGATTGACTATGTAATTAAAAAACACATAAGGTATATCACACATAAATGTGTATTCACAGCTCCATAACACTTATTGACTCTTCAGGCTATGCATTAGGGGAATGTGTTACATGTTTATCTCTAACTTTTCAACATCAGTCAGAAACAGATATTTCTAATTTTTTCTTCTGTTTTGCAGAGGAAGACACTGAAACTTAGAGAGGTTGAGTAACTTACCCAAGGTCACAAAGCTACATCATGGAAGAGTCAGGGTTTGAGCACAGGGCCCTGATCCTAAAGTCAAAATTTATTTAATACATTTACAAAAACAAAGTATCACTATTTAAGACACACACACACGGTGGCAACTTGTAACTTCTTGTTGAAATTCCAGATATAAAGAAAAGTAAAAATATAAAAGAAGTATTTAAAAACAGAAATTATAAAACTATAATTTTATATAGAATCATGGAAATTATAAAAATAAAAAACAAACATAAGGAAAACAGTGGATTAAATCTATTGAGATAATAGCAGAAATTAATGAATCAGGACCAAACGTAACATAAACGTAAGATCTGGTTCTGTTAATAAATAAAATTTGATAAATTTAAATCTAGTTTTGACAAGCATCAAGAGCATTTATAAAACTGTCCACTAATTTAAAAACTAAACAGGTGGTGATGGAGTGACAGGTGTAATGTAATCTGTACAATATTATTTCTGTTCATTGATTACAATTCTTCCATCTCTGACATTGATTTACAACCTTGCTTATCTTCTTTCTGATCTTTCCCTCTCTAAAATATAATTTAATTCATTTTTCTTGCAAAAATATATTTTCTTCTACTTACTGCCATAAATGTCCAACAGTAAGAATATTCTGAACTCAAAGGGAACATTAGTTACTCATGCCATCTTTGAAACACACACAAGACATTCTGTCTTGTAAGATCTCTCTGGGCTCCCTGAAAGAGTAATATTAGCACCTACAAATAAATAAGTAAAATCCAGAATACAGAAAGATAAGAAGAGGTAAGCTCACAGACTTTTAAATAATTCATGCTGAAAAAGATATGAAGTACAGATTACTGAAATAGGCATGGTAGCTGATTCAAGAAATAGTCTGTTTCTTGAAGACAAAATTAACACCATTATTATCATTACCATAATCTAAAAGTACTTAAGCTATCATAAATTCATTGCACTTTCCTGGGAAAAGACTGTTAAAGTTTACCCCTCTCCAATAACAAATACAAAACCGAAAAGAAATACAAATAGTACATAAGGTAGCATTTAACTAAAGAGGCACGTAACTACCTAAGATTTACAGCACACACGCAAACCACACACACACACACACACACACACTCCACATAATATCACTTAATTAACATTTATCAAAATTATATACAAGAATTATTTTGCCTTCGTCTATAAATGCCCTCCATATGTTAGAGATTAAATGATAGAATCTCTTTTATTATTTTTATTTTTCTTTTTTCTTTTTTTTTGAGACAGAGTCCGCTCTGTCGCCCAGGCTGGATTGCAGTGGCGCGGTCTCTGCTCACTGCAAGCTCCGCCTCCTGGGGTCACGCCATTCTCCTGCCTCAGCCTTCTGAGTATCTGGGACTACAGGCACTCGCCACCACGCCCGGTAAATTTTTTGTATTTTTAGTAGAGACGGGGTTTCACCGTGTTAGTCAGGATGGTCTCGATCTCCTGATCTCGTGATCTGCCCGCCTCGGCCTCCCAAAGTGCTGGGATTACAGGCGTGAGCCATTGCGCCCAGCCCCCAATTTTTTTTTTAATTAGCATTCTAGTATTCTAATTACATACAAGTAAGTGTAGCACAGTTCATCTAAACAGTAGAACTCTCTAAGACATAATATTCTTGAATTGCTTTGTCTAAAACAGTCTAAAACACATTTGAATATAAGACCGATGTTCCTAAGCTAGATGCAAAATCATGTCTCATTATTTCATTGTCTAACTTCATTTAAAACAGTGAGTTTTTAAAATGTGGGTCCAAACTTTCAGAAGATTTGACTTTTGAAATATAAACCCTCTCAAAAAAAATTTGTACTATCTTTACCTTTTCAGATATTACAGATTTTTTTTCTCAATATCTACCAATCTCAGACACACATCACTCCAAATTTTAAAACAAACAGAAAATAAACATTAAAATAAAAAAAAACAGAAAGAAGCAGATTCACTGTGAGATAATAGGGAGAATTTGTCTTATCTAACAGATATAATATTGACTTTCCAAAGGAAAATATTTGTGGGCTTTAATCACAGAAGAGAAAGAGACATGTAATATATAATGCAGGAAAAAGAAGTCAGTATAAAATTTTTACAGGACACGTTCTTTGTTCTTTGTCCATACTAGAAAAAAATTAGTTGGCTATGGGTTGCAAAGAACATGCTGTTACAAAGCGAAAAGTTGACATCTGGATCCAGCCCAAAGAATAAAAGCATCACCCTACAATATTTACTTAAGAATCACAGAAGTTCATTTTAAGGTTAAGAAACTTGTATAATAGAAAATTTTTATCAAAGTTTACTCTAAGTTTGGCTACAGTGTATGTATATAAAATGCCTAAAATGGAGTACGTGATTGGGCAATGTAGTGCCTTTGAAGTTACATAAAGTATTTAGTAATGTCTTAGCGTCACTGCCTGTTTTAAATATAAAGAGCTTTCATGTTAGTTCCTGTGACCTAATGAATTTCCTCAAGAGAACTTTATTAAATTGTATCTTCCTAATGCTAGGAATAATAACTATAGGAATAAATTCAATTTAAAATTATTTATTTTTACCCACAAAAGACCATTTCCCAGTTACATTTAAATAATGTCTTTTTTTTAATGTTTATTTTGAAAACAAAATAAAATAACATTTTACCTTTATGTTTTTATTTCATATCTAGTTTTTACTTTGAGGCAATAGATCAAATGATGTTTAAAGGAGACAATAAGTAGAGTTGCATAAAATAAAATGAGAATAAAATCTTGGAAATAAAATTGCAATTGTATTTCACCCTCTTCTAAGGGTGAAACAAGAGTATCTAATGAGTAAATTTAGGTAAAAAATCATTCTCATAATATTCACAGGAATGTGCATTGTAAAGACTTTCCTGGAAGGCATTTTGGCAGGAAGGATAACCACAGTTAATTTTCATATACTTTAACCTGGCTATTCTACCTTTAGGATATATTCTAAATAAATATCCTAGAATACATCCTAGAATGAATCTAGGATGTATTCTAAATAAAAGGAAAAATTATAAACAACTAAATGTGCCACAAGGCTGCTCATGCAACCTGAAAACAACCTAAAGGACCATAATTATAAATATATACATATAATTATGTAACCATAAAATAATGCACAATTCAGTTTTTGATTAACATGGAAAGATTTTCAAGTGGCAAGACCAGGTTATAGAAGAATATATGTAATATGACCATTTTTGTGTGTAGAGGATAAAAATATGGAAAAGAACCCTAACTATGAACAATGATCCAGGTTGAGTTTGGGCGGGTAGGGAAAGGATTGGGAGGCGAGCAGCTTACATTAAGTCTTTTAAACGCATGGATTTAAACCATATTTTCTTGACACATTAAACTAGTAAGTGTCTACTTTCTAATAAAAAGAAAAACTAATCATTCAAAAAGCTTTATTAAATGGCGTAGTTTTTGTTTCAATGTAACTTTTAATCACTCTAAGCAAAATGAAGTATCTCAAGAATATTAATGAGTACACGCCTGTTCCCTCCGGATAGTAAATCCTTTGCTGCCATCTTCTGGAATTTGGTTACTAATATATACTCTGGGCTTCCCAGAAGAGACAAAAGAATAATTACATTCTTACATGAGCACAATGCTAACCCCAAATTAGCTGTTATGCACGTGCTAAATAATTTTTTAAATTCTCATTACTCTACAGCTGGGCTCTGGACTTTCCTTGAGAATCCTTAATGGGATTATTTTTTACAAAGAAATTCCCACTAAGTAATGCCTGGAATTTCTTCAGTGCTGGATTTTAATTCCACAAAGCTCATAATCTTACAAATGCATATAATGATAACAGATAAAATAGAACAATTTGAATAAAGAGTAATATGTAAATAAGTGATTTAAAAAACCTGAAACTAGGTTTACCACCTCCCACCCTTTTTCTTTTTTTTTTTTTTTTTCAAACATTAGTTTGGGGCCCTTTATTTAGGAAATCTTACTCAGAAATCCAACATACAAACAAAGAGAACTGGGCATCCACTTGTATCCTTCTTCCAAAAATTGCCTAAAAGTGTATTTGCATTCGTGTGTGAAACTAGATTTGTCTTAAAGGGATGGTGTACAAAGCAGGAAGGAGCCAAGCAATTCCAGAAAGGTGGATGAACAGAGGAGCTACACATGCGAGAAATGATACAAAAAACACAGTATGTGCTAATCGATCAGGAAAGAAGGAAAGCACTGGGTTAATTTCTTACATAAGAATAATATAGTTTTGTATGTGTGAGATGCCATTAAAAGTAAAGATTTCTTAAAATTTCAGTGATATAATAGAGGCTGTATAATCAGTCTCGTCTGTGACATTTCCAGGAAAAAGCAATATTCTTTCAAACCTACCTGGGGCTTAAGATGTGACTGTACTGTGCCCTTTCCCTTCACCACTCACATCTGGAAAGATAATGAACTCCCTCAGCCCCACTTCCTTATCTTCCATTCACTTGCAGACTTACTCAATCATGCTTCACCTTTCTTCTCTCCTAGTTGAAGCTGGTGAATGTTTAACCCTTGGGGTGGGGAAGGATGTAAGAAGGGAACACCCTGATTTGTAGCATTGTAGCATTTGCTGATTTCAAGTAATTCCACCATCACTGATTTAAAGCTGATGTCATCGAATGCTGAGCTGGGCTTGGATGTGCACAAGGGACTCTCCTGCGTAGGTATGAGCTCCAGCACACCTCCCTCTGATCCCTCTACTGAAACTGCTCTTACCTAGGCATGGTACGTATCCCAGTGACCTCCTAGGGAAAAATACAGTTTGCTTCTCTACTTGACTAACAGGCAGCACAAGAAACTCCCTTATTGGTGAGCCATTCTCCTCTTTGGTTCTCTTCCTATTTCTCTGGCAGTTGCTTGCCTTTCTGTGCCACGTACGATCTCTGCCCATAACCTGATAGATGCTTCCCGGGGTCCTATCCTCTGCTCCCTTCTGTATTCACTCCCCATATAATCTCAGCCCCTCACCCACTCCCAAATATCACAGGCACCTCAAACTCAGGGAGTCTCAGTCCGACATTGTGCTGACCCCTCTTCCTTTTTTCCTGACCGGCACACACTTCAATTGTATTATTTACGATAGTTGAAAAATGTATCTATTCTTTTCTATGTTCATTGCTATTGCCTAATTTTATCTGCATGTCATATCTCTCCTGAGCAAATACCACAGCTTTTTGGGTTATATTTTTTGGCTACCCTTCTTTCAAATTCTTCTCCCCACAACCACCATTCATCTTCCAACTTAACAGTCAAAATTACATTTCTTTGGCACAGTCTAATTACATTTCCTACTGTCTCCCATTTTTCCTCTAGGTCAAAATATTAATTGCACAGGCCGTAATAAATCCTGCTTCCCTGCCCTATGTAGGAGGCACCAACAGAAATACAACTTATTCACATAAAGTTGTATGTTTTTCCCACTCTGAGCACCAGAATCTTGACTGAAAAAGTCAGGTATATGAAAATATAGTGTAGGGGTTATATGAATATCTGATTGCTGCCATAGTCATTTACTGGCTTACAGCACCATCTCTAGACAGTTCTAGAGACCACAAGTCTGAAATGCATGAGCAGGGATGCACTCCTTCTCGAGGCTTTCGGGGAGAATCTGTTCCCTGCTCCTTCCTAGCTTCTAAGGGCCATGACCTTGCATCACTCCAACTTCTGCTTCCATCGTGCTCACATCTCCTCTCTGATTCTTACCCTCTTGTACCCCAATTGTATGGACCCCTGTGATTCCGTTGGGCCCACTCTGATAATCCATCATCTCTCCATTTTGAGATCTTTAATTTAATCACATCTGCAAAGTCTCTTTTGACATGCAAGTTAACACACAGGTTCTGGGAATTAGAACATGGAATTTTCTGAGGGTTCACTACACAGGTTAATTAAGAACACTGGCTCTGGGTCCAATCCAGGTTCAATTAATTAAAAGCTACTTGCCTGGATTTGAGTGACTTGTCAGCCACAAGTTTACAGAACTGCCCCTTAGAGGTGGAGAAACTTCTTTTTTTTTTTTTTTTTTGGTTTTTAAGGGACAGAGTCTGGCTCTGTTGCTCAGGTTCCAGTGCAGGAGTGTGATTAAAGCTCACTGCAGCCTCAGGCTCCTGGGCTCAAGCAATCCTCCTGCCTCAGCCTCCAAAGTAGCTAGGATTACAGATGCATGCCACCACATCTGACTAATTTGTAAAATTTTTGTAGCAACAGTGTCTTGCTATGTAGCTTAGACTGATCTCAGACTCCTGGTCTTGGCCTCATCCTCCCAAAAGTGCCAGGATTACAGATGCGAACCATGGCAACTGGCCAAAATAAGGATTCTTAAATAATCCCTTCATTCATCCTTTTAATACTCAGTAAGCATTCATTAAGTGCCGTTTACATGGCAGTCCCTATTCTAGGCTCTGGAAAAGAGTAGTGAACTAAACAAAGCTTCTTACCCTTAGGGAATTTATATTGTGGTGAGAGAAAACGCACAAACAGATAAATAGAGTGCACAGTGTATCAAGTGCTAACAAGTGGTATGGCATTGAAGAGAAGGGGGACAGGGAATATGGCCTTTACAACTATGAATAGAGCTGTTTTTAGAGAGTGGGGTTGTCAGCTCTGTCTCTGAATTGCTGTATGACCTTGTGCAGGTTTTACATGGCCTTGAGCAAATCTCCTAATCTGGTAGCACAGCTTCTTATGTGCAAGATGGTGATAATGTTTTATGAGGATGAATAGATTATATAATACACAAAGTGATCATCATAAAATAAGCACTCAGCATATTTATTTATTTATTCGGTAAGTACTATGTATTTACTTACACTGTTCCAAACGCTTATTAACTCATTGAACTATGTGTTACTTTCTCCCCCACCTTCTGGAATGAATCTCTTCTAGTTAGATGAATTCATCTATTACATGTTGATTCTTAGTTTCAACAACATCTCCAAGTTCTTGAGGCTGTTTCTGAGGCACCCTAGTAGAGAAAGTTTACTTATTCCCTCCTTCCTCCCCTCCACCTCAGGCACTTCCGTTAGTATTTCCAGCTTGTGTGCATCCAAACACCAACAGCAGTGGTGGGAGCATTTTCGTGCATGGGCTCAAGAAACACGAAAAGCTTACCCTGTGCCAGGCTCTGGGATAGGCCCAGAGTGAAGGAAACTGAGTCCTTATCCATGTGGAACATACGTGGGGGGAGGACAGGAAATTAAAGTCAACCAATAAAATACCAAAATAAATTAAGAATGATAAGTGCTATGAAGAAGGAGAAAAAAAAGCAAATAGCTGAGAGTCTCTGAGAGCTAAGGTACTTCACTAGATGAAGTGGTCCGAGAATTATTATCTGACCATTGAACTAAGATGCAAATGAAGAAAAGCAAGCCATGTGGAATGTTTGAGGTAGGGGGATTCTGAGCAGTAGGAACATCATATGCAAAGGCCCTGAGGCAGGAGCAGTTTGGCACACTCCAGGAACAGAATGAAGGCCAGGGGAGCCACAGCAAGGTGAGGGAGAGGAGCAAGGACTGGAGATGACGTGGGAGAGCTGGGCAAAGGCCAGATAAAGTAGGACATGGGAAGGAAGTTTGCATTTTTCTCTAAGTCTTTGTTACTCCTAATGTGGTCCAAGAGCAGCAGCATCTGCATTGTCTGGGAGCTTGTTGGAAATGCAGTCTTGAGCCTAACTCCAGATCAACTGAATCACAAACTCCCACATGACCCTGAAAATATCTTAAATTTTTAGAAGCATAGTCCTCTAAGTTCATGGAAAGAAAGTCACAATCTTTGCAGATGGAGAGTGTTGTTGTTGTTGTTGTTTGAGATGGCATCTTTCTCTTTTCACCCAGGCTAGAGTGCAATAGTGCGATCTTGGTTCACTGCAATCTCTGCCTCCTGGGTTCAAGTGATTCTCCTGCCTCAGCCTCCTGAGTAGCTGGGATTACAGGCATGCACCACCACACCCAGCTAATTTTGTATTTTTAGTAGAGAGAGGGTTTCTCCATGTTAGTCAGGCTGGTCTTGAACTCATGATCTCAGGTGATCTGCCCACCTCGGCCTCCCAAAGTGCTGGGATTGCAGGCATGAGCCACCATGCCCAGCCCAGGTGAAGAGTTTTAAAGATCCCTCAGGCTGCCACATGCAGAGCAGATGGTAGGGATACAAGGACAGAGCCATTGCTCTGGTTTTGAGATGATGCGGTGGTCCAGGCCAGGTGGGGGAGCAGGAATCGGGTGGGAGTGGAGGAGATGGAGGAAATGGAGGGGACAGAGGACACGTTTTGGAGACAGAGTCAACAGGACAAGTGATGGAAAAGGAAGAGTTCTGGCCATCTTGGCAGTGTAGTCTCCACTCCTCCGAAGACACTGCACGGCACTGCGGGAAGAGACCTATCCTGCAGCCAGGTGTGGCCACACCCTCAGGTGCCAAATCCACTCTTCCTTACCCCTGTGTACACCTAGCATCATCTTAGGACTCAGTGGGTTTCTATTAGAGCCTGAAGCTGTGCAGGGGGAGCTTGAGGTTCACGGATTTCACCTTCAGTTAAATCGGTCAAGAAATGCACAAAGTCGCTCTGGAGAGATACACTCTTTTTATTGTTATTACATGCACCTGTGCTCATTCATTCATTTACTTCTTCATTCATTCAACAAATATCTACTGAACCTCCAATATGTGCTCAGCACTGTGCCCTACTGGGAATACAGCAGTAAAGAGCACATCATGTTACAGTCTATACAAGGACTTTCCATCAATTTCAGCTCACAGCAAACCTGAGTTGTCTTCCTAAGACCCATCCCATGTTGTTCCCAGCTAGAAAACCCATGGTTCCCTGTCGACCTCAGAGTGAAGTACGAATTCCTGGACCAGGCTACAAGGTCCCATATTCCCAGGCCCTGCTGATGTCTCCAAGTGTATCTGCTACTCAAGGCTATTCTGAGTGAATGTCCCAGTTTTAAGACTCTGATGAAAATAAAAAGCCTCTCTCCAGAAAAAAAAAAAAAAAATAGACATCCATAATTAAGATAAAATGTCTGGAGGTTTGTGGCCCCCCCTTGAGGCTGTCCATGAACCCCAGGTTTATAGACAATGTTGTCTTTGCCTTTAACTCAACAATCTTGGTCACACCATGGAGTTTCATGCAATGGTGTCTTTGCTCAGGCTATTACTTCTTTATATATATGTGTGTGTATATACACACACACACACACACACATACATATATATATATATATTTTTTTTTTTTGAGATGGAGTCTCACTGTCTCGCCCAGGCTGGAGTGCAGTGATGTGAACTCCACTCACTGCAAGCTCTGCCTCCCGGGTTCACATCATTCTCCTGTCTCAGCCTCCTGAGTAGCTGGGACTGTAGGCACCTGCCACCTCACCCAGCTAATTTTTTGTATTTTTAGTAGAGATGGGGTTTCACCGTGTTAGCCAGGATGGTCTCGATCTCCTGACCTCGTGATCCACCCTCCTCAGCCTCCCAAAGTGCTGGGATTACATGCGTCAGCCACCGCTTCAGCTGACTCAGATTATCACTTCTGCCTGTGGTCCTTCCTCTCCATCTCCCCATGTAAATTTCTACTCATCCTGAAGGTCTAACACACATGCACAACACCACCTCTCCCACAGCAGTAGTAGTCTTTCTAACTTCCATGTTCCTATACAACTTTGTACACCACCTTATTTTTTATTTTTTCCCTACCTGATCCTTTCCCTAATTGGATAGTGAGTCTCCCTGGACTCAGATAGACCCTATATGACCTTGGCACAGGTTTTCAGCTCTCTGAGCTTTTATTTCCTCATCTGTAAAAATGAGTGTAATAATCCCTCTCCACATTGCTTGAGCCCAGGAGCTTGAGACTAGCCTGGGCAACATAGTGAGACCCTATCCCTAAAAAATAAAAAAATAAAAAAATAAATGATAACTCTTCTCCCTCAGGGAGGCTGAGAAACATAAGGAAAATGAAGCAAATAGGCCTGGCACACAGCGGTGCTTCACACATGTTTGAATAGACAAAAGATGGGATGCATTTTACAGGAGAAGAAACCAAGGCTTCTCTCTAGGGACATGACTCCCGTGTGGCCCATAGGTGCTTGTTCCAGAAGACACATCACTACCACCTGTGCAGTGCATTCAGAACCAGGCTGTGGACCAGGTTGTAAGAAGGAATAAAGTCAAAAAATGGCCTGATCAGCCTTAAAACTGAAGTCACCCAAGTTGTCGTGGGCTTTTTCAGGTAACCTGGCAATAGATAGAACGACTCTGAGAGATGTAGGGGAGAAACATCCTGGGAAGGCCAGGAGAGGATGTGGGTACCATTCAGTTACCTTCTGAGCCATTTGTCCCCCACTTTCAAAGCCCTTGCCTGTCTGGCGCCATCAGGGTACCCCCTGTGCTCCCTCACTTACAGTTTCTTGCACTCGTCTCTCAATCACCTCAACTCATTTATCGTGGGCTCTAGCTTCCCCTCCACACGAGGCTTTGTCAGAGCCTCCAATCCACTTTCAGTATCACCTTTTTCACTATCACCCACTCATATCCTTGCTTCCTTCCTAACCCTGTGTTGTTAAATCGAACCATGGCAAATCAGACCTGTCTGTATGTATAGATCTACAGATAGATAGAATACAGTAAAACTGATAAATTAGACTTCTTCAAAATTCAAAACTTTTGCACTTCCAAAGACATCATGAGGAAGTCAAATTGTCCCTGTTTGCAGATGACATGATTGTATATTTAGAAAACCCCATCGTCTCAGCCTAAAATCTCCTTAAGCTGATAAGCAACTTCAGCAAAGTCTCAGCATACAAAATCAATGTGCAAAAATCACAAGCATTCCTATATACCAATAACAGACAAACAGAGAGCCAAATCATGAGTGAACTCCCGTTCACAATTGCTACAAAGAGAATAAAATACCTAGGAGTCCAACTTACAAGGAATGTGAAGGACCTCTTCAAGGAGAACTACAAACCACTGCTCAAGGAAATAATAGAAGACACAAACAAATAGAAGAATATTCCATGCTCATGGATAGGAAGAATCAATATTGTGCAAATTGCCATACTGTCCAAAGTAATTAATAGATTCAATGCCATCTCCATCAAGCTACCAATGACTTTCTTCACAGAACTGGAAAAAACTACTTTAAAGTTCATATGGAACCAAAAAAGCCTGCATTGCCAAGACAATCCTAAGCCAAAAGAGCAAAGCTGGAGGCATCATGCTACCTGACTTCAAACTATACTACAAGACTACAGTAACCAAAATAGCATGGTACTAGTGCCAAAACAGATATATAGACCAATGGAACAGAACAGAGGCCTCAGAAATAACACCACACGTCTACAACCATCTAATCTCTGACAAACCTGACAAAAACAAGAAACGGGGAAAGGATTCCCTATTTAATAAATGGTGTTGGGAAACTGGCTAGCCATATGGAGAAAGCTGAAACTGGATCCCTTCCTTACACCTTATACAAAAAGTAATTCAAGATGGATTAAAGACTTAAATGTTAGACCTAAAACCATAAAAATCCTAGAAGAAAACCTAGGCAATAGCATTCAGGACATATGCATGGGCAAGGACTTCATGTCTAAAACACCAGAAGCAATGGCAACAAAAGCCAAAATAGACAAATGGGATCTAATTAAATTAAAGAGCTGCTGCACAACAAAAGAAACTACCATCAAAGTGAACAGGCAACCTACAGAATGGGAGAAAATGTTTGCAATCTACTCATCTGACAAAGGGCTAAAATCCAGAATCTACAAAGAACTCAAACAAATTTACATTAAAAAAAAACAACCCCATCAAAAAGTGGGCAAAGGATATGTACAGACACTTTCCAAAAGAAGACACCTATGTAGCCAACAGACACATGAAAAAATGCTCATCATCACTGGCCATCAGAGAACTGCAAATCAAAACCACAATGAGATATCATCTCACACCAGTTACAATGGCAATCATTAAAGAGTTAGGAAGCAACAGATGCTGGAGAAGATATGGAGAAATAGGAACACTTTTACACTGTTGGTGGGAGTGTAAATTAGTTCAACCATTGTGGAAGACAGTGGTGATACCTCAAGGATCTAGAACTAGAATTACCATTTGACCCAACAATTCCATTACTGGGTATATACCCAAAGGATTATAAATCATGCTACTATAAAGACACATGCACACGTATGTTTATTATGGCACTATTCACAATAGCAAATGTCCATCAATGATAGACTGCATTAAGAAAATGTGGCACATATACACCATGAAATACTATGCAGCCATAAAAAAGGATGAGTTCATGTCCTTTGCAAGGATGTGGATGAAGCTGGAAACCATCATTCTCAGCAAACTATCACAAGGACAGAAAACCAAACACCACGTGTTCTCACTCATAGGTGGGAATTGAACAATGAGGTCACTCAGACACAGGGTGGAGAATATCACATACTGGGGCCTGTCAGTGGGTGGCGGGTTGGGGGAGGGATAGCATTAGGAGAAATACCTAATGTAAATGATGAGTTGATGGGTACAGCAAACCAACACATGTATACCTATGTATCAAACCTGCACGTTGTGCACATGTACCCTAGAACTTAAAGTAAAATAATAACTTTAAAAAAAGAAAGAAAGTGAAAAGAGGCTGGATGCAGTGGCTCATGCCTGTGAACTCAGCACTTTCAGAGGCCGAGGCAGACAGATTGGTTGAACCCAGGAGTTTGAAACTTGTCTGGGCAACACGGTGAAACCTCATCTCTACAGAAAATAAACAAAATTAGTTGGGCATGGTGGTGCATGCCTGCAGTCTCATCTACTCAAGAGGCTAAGGTGGGAGTATGGCTTGAGCCTGGGAAACAGGCAGAGGTTTCAGTGAACCGTGTTTGTGCCACTGCACTTCAGTCTAAGCAACAGAGCCAGACTTTGAAAAAGAGAAAGAAAGAAAGAAAGAGAGAGAGAGAGAGAGAGAGAGAGA
>NW_012118487.1:32467776-32470126 GCF_000951035.1 Colobus angolensis palliatus
AGAAAGAAAGAAAGAAAGAAAGAAAGAAAGAAAGAAAGAAAGAAAGAAAGAAAGAAAGAAAGAAAGAAAGAAAGAAAGAAAGAAAAAGCAAGCAAGCATTCCCACCCCTTGCCCTACCTTTGAGGCTCTGCCGAATGCAGATGATGGTGGCCAACTCCCTTCTATAGCAAACTGAATAACTGACTTTGCTTGTTCTCATTTGAGTGCACTTTGTTTATTTTTGCACTTTGGACTAAGGGTGGCAAGAGTGATGGGGACAAGGGGACAAGTTGCAGTCTCTTTTGGAGATAAAACAGGCCAACCTTGATAATGTATTAGAAGGCAGAGAGGGATGCAGGAAAGAAAAGAGAGGCATCAAGAAGACTCCTTAAGACCAGGCATGGTGGCTCATGCCTGTAATCCTAGCACTTTGGGAGGCTGAGTACTCTTGAGGCTGGGAGTTTGAGAACAGCTTGGCCAATATGGTAAAACCTTGTCTCTACTAAGTATTAAAATTAGCTGGGCATGGTGGCACACTCCTGTAATTCCAGCTACAAGGGAGGCTGAGGCAGGAGACTTGCTTGAACCCAGGAGGCAGAGGTTGCCCTCCAGCCTGGGCAACAGAGTGAGTCTTTGTCACAGAAATAAAAGTAAAGATAAAGAAACTCCATAGGTGTCTGTCCCTGGCATCTGGGTGGATGGTGGCATCGTTTACTGAGATGGAGGTCAGAAGAGGAACAAGTTGGTTGGGTGGCCAAAAGCCAAAGTTAATTTTTTCATGTGAGATGACTATCAGATGAAGGTGCCAAGGAGGCAATTACGTCCCTGAGTCTGTGCTCAGAGGGCAACCAAGCAGGAGAGAGGACCTGGGAGTAGGCACACAAAGATGTTTTTTACAGCCAGGAATACTGATGATATCACGGAAGGAGACAGTGTAAACAAAGAAGAGATGAGGAAGCAGGACTGACTCTCAGCAGGACTCAATCTGCAGGAATCCAGTTTCTCTTTGTAAATATTTCTTTTCTTCTTCTTCTTTTTTTATTTTTATTTTTATATTTATTTATTTATTTATTTATTTTTTGAGATAGGGTCTCACTCTGTCACCCAGCCTGGAGTGTAGTGGTGTGATCAAGGCTCACTGCAGACTTGACCTCCTGGGCTCAAGCGATCTTCCCACCTCAGTCTCCTGAGTAGCTGGGACCACAGGTGTGCACCACCACACTTGGCTAATTTTTCATTTTGTAGAGACAGGTCTTGCTATGTTGCCCCAGCTGTTCTTCAACTCCCAAACTCAACTGATCCTCCCATCTCAGCCTCCCAAAGTGCTAGGATTACAGGCATGAGCCACTGTGCGGAGCTTGTAAATATTTATTGAGTGAATAAGACATTCTTCAGCTCTGAGTAAAGTTGAAGGCCTCCCAAGGGATTAGATTAGAAATTCCCACAGTCTGATGTGGGCAGAAAACGAGGAGGCAGCCTCAGAAACTGACAGGAGCTGCCAGTGAGTACAAAGAAACAGTGCCGCGCCGGGATGAACCCCACACTCCTTGGCACAGCATGGGGTACCCTGGGTCACCTGCCTGCTGCCTTCCTCTTCAGTATCATCTCTTCCTGCCATCCTTTTTGGGCCAATTGTAGCATTTCCCTAAATGTATCCTATTGCTTCACATGTGCTGTCCTCTCTCTAGGATTACAAAAATCATGTGAACTCATTATTAGTAAGTCAAACGCAATGGAAGCACGACAGAGAGAGTAGAAGCTGCCCATCACCCCCAACTCTCCATTGGTAGGCACTGGTGATCGGTGTCTGCAGACGTTTTCTGTGCCTATTCTAATGCACTCTCTCACACACACATTCACACCATATTTTCCTCCATGCATCCAAAACGGGAAATACCTCATTTACCGCATGCTTTTTCCTCTTAATGCAGACTCTTTTCATGTACGTAGAGAGTACATACTTACTTATATTTCAGTACAATGTACATACAGTACATTTCGGTACACAGAGAGGTGGGTGCCTCATTCTTTAAGACAGATGTTTATTAGAGTTTGATTGTATGAATTAATCACAATGTATTTAAACAATCTGCATTAATGAAGCATTCCTTTCTCTCTCTCTTTCTTTCTTTCTTTCTTTCTTTCTTTCTTTCTTTCTCTTTCTTTCTTTCTTTCTTTTCTCTCCTTCCTTCCTTTCTTTTCTCCTTCCTTCCTTCCTTCCTTCCTCCCTCCCTTCCTTGCTCTCCCTCTCTCTCTGTCGCCCAGGCTGTGGTGCAGTGGTGTGATCACAGTTCATTACAGCTTCAACCTCCCTGGCCCAAGTGATCCTCCTTCCTGTTGCCCAGGCTGTGGTGCAGTGGTGTGATCACAG
>NW_012118487.1:32470841-32496855 GCF_000951035.1 Colobus angolensis palliatus
TAGTAGAGACGGGGTTTCACCGGGTTAGCCAGGATGGTCTCTATCTCCTGACCTCGTGATCCGCCCGTCTCAGTCTCCCAAAGTGCTGGGATTACAGGCTTGAGCCACTGCGCCCAGCCAAAAATTTTTTTAACTTTCTTTCTTTTTTTTTTTTTAGAAACAGGGTCTTGGTCTGTCACCTAGACTGGAGTGCAGTGGTGTCATCACAGCTCATTGTATCCCAGACCTCCAGGCTCAAGCGACTCTCTCTCCTCAGCCTCCTGAGTAGCTGGTACTATAAGCACGCATCATTACACTTAGTTAATTTTTGCATTTTTTTGTAGATATGGGGTCTCACTATGTTGCTAGTCTATTCTCAAACTTCTAGGCTCAAGCGATCCTCCCAACTCAGCCTCCTAAAATGCTGAGATTACAAACATGAGCCACCGCATTCAACCGCAAATACTTTTTCTTTACTTGTCTTAATTATTTGTTCAAATATAAATATAGATGGGCTATACGTTGCCCAGGCTGAAGTGTAGTGACTATTTACAGGTGTAATCATGGTTCACTGCAGCCTTGAACTCCTGGCCTCAAGCTATTCTCCTGCCTCAGCTTCCTGAGTAGCTAGGACTACAGGTATGCACCACCATGCCCAGCTAATTTTTGTTCATTTGTTTTGTAGAGACAGGGTCTCACTATGTTGCCCAGGCTGGTCCCTGGCCTCAAGCAATCCTCCTACCTTAGTCTCCCAAAGTTCTAGTATTACAGGCATGAGTCACTGTGCCTGGCCAGCTTGTTAATCTCCATTTTTGCCTTATAAGGTCTAGAATTATATGTGGTCAAGCTTATGAAGGCCCTTAATATTCTAATTTTTTTCTAAAACCTATTCATCTTTATTCTAGAAAGTTATTGGTTTCATTCTCTTACATATAAGCATCTTTGAACTATCTGTAATTATTTTGGTGTTGAGGGGGTAGGAATCCAGCTTCTCTTTGTAAATATTTATTGAATGAATGAATGAGACATTCTGCAGCTCTAAGTAAAGTTGATGGCCTCGCAAGGGATTAGATTAGATGATTAATAATGTTGTCTGTTCACTGTACAAATATTTCTAAACCAAATGCCTGCAAGAAAGAATGCAATGGTGAATAAAATCAGATATAGCTCCCACGCTGTGGCTATTACAGTTGATGGGACAGGCAGACATTGGCCAGATAATAGAAATAGATGTAAAACTTACAAAGGAGATACGTGCTCTGGAAGAGCATATAATAAAGGAAATTATCCTAGCCTGGGAGGTCAAGAAGGTGTTATTGGCTAAGGAAGTTTCTTGGGAAGTGCCCTCAGGACCAGCACCTGTGAGAGGGGGAAGCTAGCCCGCCTCGGCAGGCAGAGAAAACTGCATTGGAGTTGCAACAAAGGTCTTAGCCAATTCCACAGGAAGCTCTAGAGGGTAGATGACCCTTCAAAGTTGCACTGGATTGAGGCAAGGGGTCTGAGCTTTCATTGCCCACCCCATCTCCCTCCTCCAGGGGACCAGGCAATGGATGCAGGCTGTCCCCAGGTAGCTTTTTTCAGCCAGGGCATTCCCCAGAGTGAGACTCATCTGTGAGCATCAGCCTCCAAGTCTCCCAGCAGCTGCGGAATGAGGGCCCGGTCCTGAAGTGACATCTGGGTGGCGGGTCACAGCATCCACTACAGAAGTCTTCCATAAAGAAGTTGGGGAGACCTTGAGTAGAGTACTGATGGGTAAGTGGAGATTAACTAGACACAGAGAACGAAGACTTTTACTAGGAGCAACATAATTTCTCCAGCACAATGCCATGGGAAGGCTTTCTACATCACACGCAGGAAGGGAAGCAGGGAGACTAATTAGGAGGCTACTAAAGGAATAGGTTCATATAATACATTAAAATCTAGATCTGAAAATATAAAAAACTAGAAAGACAGAAAAGGTAAGTCTCCTGATAACCCCAGTCCTCAGAGACAACAACTATTAAGGGTTTTTGTGTTTTTGTTTTTTGTTTGTTTCTGTTTTTGGGGGGATGGAGTCTCACTCTGTCACCCAGGTTGGAGTGCAGTGGTGAGATCTCGGCTCACCACAACCTCTGCCTCCTGGGTTCAAGCAATTCTGGATCAGCCTCCCGAGTAGCTGAGATTATAGGCGCACACCACCATGCTCGGATATTTTTTTTTTTTTTTTCAGTAGTAGGGATGGGGTTTTACCATGTTGGCCAGGCTGGTTTCAAACTCCTGACTTCAAGTGACCCACCTGCCTCAACCTCCCAAAGTGCTGGGATTACAGGTGTGAGCCACCACACCCAGCCAACTATTAATGTTTTTGTGCATTTCTATTTTAATATTTTTATTTTTATTAAAAAAAAAACAAAAGAGATGGAGTCTCACTATGATGCTCTGGCTGGTCTCAAATTCCTGGGCTCAGTGATCCTCCCACCTTGGCCTTTCAAAGTGCTGGGATTACAGGCATGAGCCCCCATGCCTGGCCTACTGTATTCCTTTTCCATCTTTCTTCTCTGCACATTTTACTTAAAAGCTACGATTTTATTGTGTATGTGATTTGGTTTTCTGCTTTTTTCTACACATTTTTTCTATACCATTACTGTTTCTAATCACAAAAGCAGTACATGCCAATTACATAAACTCAGAAAGTACAAATTTTTAAAAAGAAATAAAGAATACTTCTGACCAGGTGTGGTGGCTCACACCTGTAATCCGGCACCCCACGGGTTCCAGAGCTCCTATGTCCATGGTCCAGCTCAGCACCTGGCATGCTGAGAATACTTGGGAAATGCCACTAAGGACTGTTGCCTCAGGAGGGTCTCTTCTCATCTCCAAAGCTGTCTTCTGCTTAGTGAAATGCATGCAGACACTAGGCAAGTGTGTATTGAGCTTCTAATCTCTCCCAGACACTGGAGACACATCCACAGACTGACAGAGTCCCTGCCCTTGTGCTGCTCTCCCCTTGAAGAGACAGACAATGGTGACAGGTAAAAAGCTAAGACATCCTGAGCTGTGAAGGAAGCAAGCAAGGGCTGAGGGATGGAGGCAGCAGGGTAGGAACAGGTAGTGGTGGCCCGGATGTCTGGAGCCCACGGCCGCAGCAGGACCCTGCTCTGCTCTGCTTGGGAAACTAGCTGGGCTCTGAGTCATGAGGATGGACAGTGGGCAGGGTGAGGCTGGCACAGTGCAGTCCCTTCCCCACTGCTGCACACGTCATGTTCGTGGGGTGGGAGCACAGATTTGGGGAAGTTGAGAGCTATCCTGATCCTAGAGGTGGTTGTTTCTGAAAGCAAAAATCCAAGGCTTATGCTGCTGGGACAGGAGAACTCTGGGGCTTCCAGTCCTCCCCATGGCCTTCACATTGGGCAGTGAAGACGTCTTCTTATTGAATCTGAAGGAGGGAGAAGTGGTGTCACTTGGGGTGTCAGCTTTCATTTCACTTAGTCCTTAAAGCGGTCCTGCGAAGTGAGGACCACCATCGGTCCAATTTACAGATGAGGACACTGAGCACTGAGGCTCAGAAAAGTTACATGGCTTGCCCAAAGTGACACAGCTACTTCGTGATTGAATGGGATTGAACCTAGGTCCTTCTTAGACAGCTCAAACTGTTGATGGAACACTCTGGCTCACAGATGAGCAGGTAAAGTGGAACAAATACTTTAGAATGATTTGGCAATATTCACTAAAGCTAAACGTTTGTCTCCCATGAACTAGCAATTTCATCCCTGCACATG
This sequence comes from Colobus angolensis palliatus, assembly GCF_000951035.1. Lineage (NCBI taxonomy): Eukaryota > Metazoa > Chordata > Mammalia > Primates > Cercopithecidae > Colobus > Colobus angolensis. The sequence continues at coordinate 32,474,579 of NW_012118487.1, forward strand.
CACATTACACAGATGTGTCTATATCTTCACTAAAATACAAGTGATATGGTTTGGCCCTGTGTCCCCACCCAAATCTCAATCTGATCTTGTAGCTCTCATAATTCTCACATGTGGTGGGAGGAGCTGGGTGGAAGATGACTGAATCATGTGAGCGAGTCTTTCCCGTGCTGTTCTCGCGATAGTGAATGGGTCTCAGGAGATCTGATGGTTTTAAAAACAGGAGTTTCTTCATACACGCTCTCTGTTTGCCTGCTGCCATCCACATAAGATGTGACTTGCTCCTCCTTGCTTCCTGCCATGATTGTGAGGCCTCCCCAGCCACATGGAACTGTAAGTCCAATAAACCTCTCTCTTTTGTAAATTGCCCAGTCTTGGGTATATCTTTATCAGCAGCATGAAACAGACTAATACAACGAGTAAAACAACATTCATAGCAGCACTGTTTGTAATAACTTCAAACCAGAAACTTCCCAAATATCCATCACAGAAGAATGGATTTAAAAAAACCATTACCTTCAAGATTAGAATACTATACATCAAAGAAAATGAATAAATTATGGCTTCAACATGAATGAATCTCACAAACCTCATGTTGAGTTAGACCTATAAGAATAGACAGTGTGTGATTCCATTTATATAAAGTTATGTTCAGGCAAACTAATCTCCAGTGATAGAGTTTACCTGGAGGTAGGGGTGCAGGGAATTGAGGCTTCTGTGTGGCCTGAAATGTTTACAGTTGTCCCTCAACGTTTGTGGGGAATCAATTTCACTACCTTCCACAGATACCAAAATCCACAGATGCTCAAGTCCTAACATAAAATGGTGCAGTATTTGCATATAACCTAAGTATAACTTCTAGTATAGTTTAAATCATCTCTAGACTACTTATGCAATCATGTGTCAGATAATACATTTCAGTCCATGCCAGAATGTATATAGGATGATGGTCCCATAAGATTATAATGGAGCTGCCCTATACGCGTGTACCATTGCTAAAAATTGATATTTAAAAAGAGGTGGGGTCCTTTTTATGTCATCCAGACTAGTCTAGAACTCCTGGGCTCAAGTGATCCTCCTAACTTGGCCTCCCATAGTACTGGGATTTTAGGCATGAACCACCACAACTGGCCAGGTGTACCAGTTTTTATTGTTTATACTGTATTTTTATGATACTTTTGTGCTTAGATACACAAATAGCCACTATTGTGTTACAGTTTTCTACAGTTCTCAGTATGGTAACATGCTGCAGAGGTTTGGAGTCCAGGAGCCATCAGCTCTACCATTCAGCCCAGGTGTGTGTCTGGCTGTACTCTCTGGAGGAAGCTAAGGAGAAATGACCTAACGGCAGAGGGTGTGTCCGAGGTGGGATCCTGGGGCAGGCATGAGAAGTTGGGCAAAAACAGGTGAAATCTGAATAAATTTCACCATATTAATACAATTACTGCATTAACCTGAGAGTTCACACTATCACGTAGTTAAAAGGATTGCACCCATGTTAAGTTTCTTAATTTTTTGAAAGAGACAAGGTATCTCTCTGTCACCCAGGCTGGAGTGCAGTGGTGTGATCATAGCTCACTGCTTCCTGGAACTTTTGGGATCAAGCAGTCTTCCCACTCATCCTCCCGACTAGGTGGGACTACAGGCACACGCCACCATGCCTAGCTCATTTCTTTTACTTTTCTCTAGAGAAAGGGTCTACCCATATTACCAAGGCTAGTCTCAAACTCCTGGGTTTAAGCAAACCTGAGCCTCCCACCTCTACCTCTCAAATTGCTGGGATTACAAGTGTAAGCCACCACACCTGGCCTAAATTTCTTAGTTTTGACAAATGTGCCATGGTAATGCAAAATGTCATTATTAGGGGCAGCTGGATGGAAGGTGTATATCTAAAATCATTTCAGAAGAAAACATTTGTTTTAAAACAGGAAGGTGGTTATACTTCCGTGAGTGTAAAGTACAAAAGGCAGGCTCACAATGCTGTCAGAATTCAGAACACTGGTTTCAGGGCTGGGGCACTGGGAGGGGCTGGGCATGGTTGGCTTTGTGGTCTGGGGGCTGGTGTGTTCTATTTGTGAATGACTTTTTAGCTGCACACTTACATGCAGTGATGTAAGTCATATCTTAATACATTTTCATAAGTTTTACAAAAAATAAAATGAGGATGGGAAGCTTGTTTGGGTTGTGGGGCCTCAGGTGCTTATCCAGCCATGAGCCCTGGCCCAGATGGTTCTAGAAGCCTGGAAGGACCTGAGAACATTCCAAGTAGAGGTGGCAGAGCCAAGGCAGAGCACACTGCTGCACATCCCTAGCTGTAAATGAGGTGTCCTGGTCAGAAGTAGTGCTGTGTGCACTGTAGGGCAAGCCGGTCCATGTCCACCTTGTGGCTCAGTGCAGTGAAAGCCAATCTCAGCCCCTGCTGTGGCTGTAGCAGCAGCTGCAAGGCCTCGGGATCTCACCCAGCTTCTGCGAGGTGAATTGTGATAGTGGCAGAGCTCCACAGTGCCAGGGTCCCCTGCATGGTCATGCTGACTGCAGCTGAGAGCCCACCACACCCCTGGTGCCCCTCTCTTCCCAGGGCTGGGGTCTAGCCCAGGCCCCTCTTGGCCTGGGAATTGTGCCCTGGGAGGGGGCCTCTGTCCCACAGTTTGGGATAGAGGCCCCAGGATATGTTGCTGACTGACTGGAGGTGCGGGGATGCAATGCTCACCTTTCTCTCTCATGGCCTTGATGAGATCAGCTTCCACATTGAACAGGATTTTCCAAGGTGTCTAGGGCTGTGGGGTAGCTGGTGAGATGCCACCCTGGCTCCTTCCAGGCATACCCATCACTGGCCACCAACAGGGCCAGATGCAGGTGCGCATGTTGCAGCTGGGGTATCTTCTGACCTCTCTCTTAGTCCTGATGTGTCTAGGCAGGGCCTGGTGTCAGGGTCCCCATGGGCTTCCTGGGCTAGACCTGTCCCTGTGACAGCCCTAGCAAGCGGAGACGACAAAAAAAATCAGCTCATATGGTCCAGCTTTGAGGTCTTGGAAGAAGTCACTACCAGTATGAGGGTAGGAGGTCAGTTTCCTTCAAGATCCAGAGAGCATGTCAGCCATCCTTGGGGTCAGGAAAGGAGCCCAGCCTCTCCACCAGTATGACAGGCCTGCAGTAGGATGGGGCTGGAGCTGGCCATGTGGATCACCTGGGCCAAATGAGGGGAAAAGGAAGACCATGGGGCAGAGGAGGAGCATGGGGGCAGCTGATGGCCTAAGGATAAGGCACTTGAGAGAATGGGTCTATATTAGTTTGTTTTCACACTGCCACAGAGAAGTGCCTGAGACTGGGTAATTTAAAAAGGAAAGAGGTTTCATTGACTCACAGGTCAGGAAACTTACAATCATGGCAGAAGGTGAAGAGGAAGCAGGCACCTTCTTCACAAGGCGGCAGGAGGGAGTGAGTGGAAAATGAGGAAGTGCCACACTTTAAAACCATCAGCTGTCCTGAGAACTCACTCACTATCGGGGGACGGCATGAGGGAAACTGCCTCCAAATCCAATTACCTTCCACCAGGTTCCTCCCTTGACACATGAGGATTACAATTCAAGATGGGATTTGGGTGGGGACACAGAGCCAAACCTATCAGGGTCTCAGTCCGTCTTAAAGCTCCCCTGGGGCTGGGCTGAGTGCAGATCTGCTGGCCCTGCTCTACAGCACGTGGGGGATCTACCTGTATGCCACCATCTGTTGCTTCCTGGTGGTGGTGGCCTGCTTCCTCAAGAGGAGGGCAGATCGGCTCCTGCCAGCCCCCCACAGGATCTTGTGGAGCCCTGGTCATCCTTCCAAGATGAGGACATGAAACCGGGCTCCTTGCCCTTCTTGCTGCTTGAGTGGCAAACCTCGGATCATCCGTAGGTCTCGTCACTGCCCCTGCTTCTCAATGGAGAGTGTTTTGCCAAACCTTCCTGGGAGAGGCCCTTTATTTGTTCTATGTTGATAAAGCCAGGTTAAGACATCTTGACAAGCAGACAAGAGTGGCACCCAGGAAGGGTGGGAGTAGGGTGCTGGCCTTTGGACTTGCCTGGAGCTGGGGATTACCAGAAAGCAGGGATGTCAGGGCTAAAGTCAGGAGAAGGTGGTTATGCTGGGTGTGTGTGGCTGGCTTGGGTCAGGGCATAAGTGAGAGCTAAGGTTTGTCAGCATGCAGCAGGGGCAGCTGACACCTGGCCTAGGGGCTGCAGAGTCCAGGGGTTGCTTTTAGTTCCTGGATCCAGGAGGAATTCTGGAGCCTGAGTCTGCCTAGGGGTGGAGGTGGTGGGAGGCAGCGGGAGGGGCAGGAGAGGAGGCTTTGCATGGCAGGGTGACGGACAGGAAGCCGGCCAGGGACCAGTTTGCAGTGGTTGCTCCCATCCCCACCTCTACCCCCAAACCGACACCCTGGTGCAGGGTCGGGCCTCAGCTTTTGTCCTTTGCTTTGACCTCAGCAGATCACAAGATGGAAGTCACAATCACAAGTGGAAGCACCCGTGGGTGTGCCACTTGAGTCAGTGGTGACCTATAGTTTCTGCTCCCTGGAGTGTCGGTACCCACCAGGAGAGCGTGGAAAGGTCCACACCCCTGACCTTGAGGGCACTGGGAGATGGGGGACCAAGGTCTTGCTGCCCTGCGTGTACACTGCAAGGTGGCCTAGGAGTCCTGCCTGAACAGTGGCAGGGAGGGAGAGGAGGAGGGAGAGAGAAGTGGAGAAGAAGGAGAGAGAAAGAGAGATGGGTAAAGGGAGTGAGATAGAGAGAGAGGAAGAGAGACGGGGAGACAGACAGAGGAGGCTGAGCGGAAGAGGAGGGAGAGCAATAGGAAGAGAGACATAAAAGGCAGAGAGAGACAGGGAAAGAGGTGCATGAGTAGGAGACAGGATCACTCTTGATCCCAGTTCCCAGTGAAAACTGTAGGTCACCGTCGCCTAACCACACATACAAGGAAGTCTTCTGTCTGCTGCTTGCAGTTCCAGAGAACTCCTTCTGGAGAGTAAAACCTTTGACTGCTGTCCTTCCTCAATGGATTTTGGTTGTGTTTTCTGATGAACAGTGATGTCTCACCTATCACCTTCCTGGGCTCAAGGATCCACCAAAAGCTGACACGTCTTTGGGGGAGGCTCTGCACTGCCTTCATGTCACTAGATTCCCCGAGAAGCTTGTGAACTTGGCTTGGGCACTAAGCAGCTGGGTACACTGGGCTGGGGCTCTGCTTCTCTCTTTCACTAAGAGGGAGAGCCAAGAAAGAGATGGAAGCATGGTCTGCAGAGAAAGCACTTGTGCCAACACCGGGAGAACAAGGGGTCTGAGTTGTCATTTCTCTTAAAAATACTCATTCCCTCACGTGCCACCTTTGTGAGGGCATGAGGCACAGCATGTGTGTGTGTGTGTGCACGCTGGTATGTGTGTGTACGTGCGTGTGTGAGTGTGCACGTGTGTGTGCGCACACTGGTGTGTGTATGTATGTGCGTGTGTCTGTGAGTGTGTGTGTGTGTGTGTGTGTGCATGCTGGTATGTGTATGTGTGTGCATGTGTCTGTGACTGTGCACGTGTGTGTGCACACTGGTATGTGTATGTATGTGTGTGAGTGCATGTGTGTGTGTGCATGCTGATATGTGTATGTATGTGCGTGTGTCTGTGAGTGTGCACGTGTGTGTGCACCCTGGTATGTGTATGTATGTGTGTCTGTGAGTGCATGTGTGTGTGTGCATGCTGGTATGTGTATGTGTGTGCATGTGTCTGTGAGTGTGCACGTGTGTGTGCACACTGGTATGTGTATGTATGTATATGTGTCTGTGAGTGCATGTGTGTGTGTGCGTGCTGGTATGTGTATGTGTGTGCATGTGTCTGTGAGTGTGCGTGTGTGTGTTGCAGGAGTTTACAATGGACGGAATATGGGAGGGCAGCTCCAGATCAAAGCTACACATCTCTCTGACAGAGCGATTAACATTTCCGGGACCAGAGCAAGAGAGTGTTTTCATTTGTATCCATTTTTATTGGCGTTGAAACCCATATTTTTGGTAGCATGTAAATCTTAAGTTGTTTAACTATTCTTAGAAGCATTTACACCAGCATTTACTCCAAACATTTTGGCATCAGAGACCAGTTTTGTGGGAGACAACTTCTCCACAGACCCAGGAGAAGGGGAAGGGATGATTTGAGAATGATCCAAGCCCATTACATTTATCGTGCACTTTATTTCTATTATCATTACATTGTGATATATAATGAATTATACAACTCATCATGATGGAGAATCAGTGGGAGCCCTGGCTTGTTGTCCTGCACCTAGATGGTCCCATCTAGGCGTGATGAGAGACATTGACAGATCAAAGCTACACATCTCTCTGATAGAATGATCGAGGTTTCTGGAACCACAGCAAGAGAGTGTTTTCATTTGCATCCATTTTTCTTAGTGTTGAAACCCCTATTTTTAGTAGCATGTAAATCTGAAGTTGTATGTAAATCTTAAGTAGCATGTAAATCCCTCGCATGTACAGTTCACAGTAGGGTTTGTGCTCCTATGAGAATCTAATGCTACTGCTGATCTAACAGGAGGCAGGGCTCAGGTGGTAATGCAAGGGATGAGGAGGAGCTGTTTCTACAGGTGAAGCTTTGCTCTCTGGCTGCTGCTCACCTCCTGCTGTGCAGCCTGGTTCCTAACAGGTGGGGACCCCGATTTACCCAGTAAGATAAATACATTATTACAGAAATTGAAATTATTCACCCTGCACCACCCAAAATTACCTTGCACACCTACATCCACCAAAGGGTCCCGTAGCACACTTTGGGAACTGTAGACAGTAAGCCTGGAGCTCCATTGTGCACTCCATCTTTTCACCATCCGTGGGCTACCAGGCTGCGTTAGTTTGCTAGGGCTGTCTTACAGACTGGCCACAGACTGCGCACCTTCAACAACAGAATCTTACTGTCTCACAGTACTGAAGGCCAAGAGTCCAATATCAAGTTGTCAGCAGGTGGGTTCCTTCTGAGGGCAGAGCAGGAAGGCTCTGTTCCAGGCCTGTCTTCTGAGATGTGGGTGGCTGGCTGTCTTCTCCCTGTGACTCTTCATTAAGGGTGATTCTGGTGAGGGCTCAGAGGAGGAGAGCTGGATAGAATGTTTGTAGAATATGGAGGGGGCCAGGCATGGTGGCTCATGCCTGGAATCTTAACAATTTGCGAGGCTGAGGCAGGAGGATTGTTTGAGGCCAAGAGTTCAAGACCAGCCTGCCCAACATAGGGAGATCCAGTCTCTAAAAAAATAAAAGAAAAGAAAAGAATATGGAAGGGAAAGACTTACCATTCTGATAAGTCTCAGATGGAAATGAAGAACATGCTATTGGAAACTGGAGGAAAGGTGACATTTGTCACAAAGTGACAAAGAACTTGGCTGCATTGTGTTCATGTCCAAGTGTTTTCTGGAAAACAGAACTTATCAATAATGAGACTGAAATTTGCTAGAAGAAATACCTAAGCAAAGTATTAAAGGAGCAGCTTGATTCCCTTGAATATGTATAGGAAAATGAAGGAAAAGAGGAATGATTTAGAGACAGAAGTTATCATCAAAAGGGAAGAGAATTTAAAGATTTGGGAAATTTTTAGTCTTCTCAGCCTGTACATATTTTAACAAATAAAGTGTGGGAGAGAACACAAAGTTTGTGGATTAGGATACATGGATCAGGGCTGTGCCCTTCACCAGGACAATGAAAGAGCAACCCAGAAGGCGTTTTGTAGATTGCTTGGGATGCACTCTCATCATAGGCCCATGTTGCCAGAGCATTGAGGGCAGTACAGTTTTCAAGGAAGGCCCTAAGGTGCCCTGGGGATCTTGGGGCTTGCTTCCCAGCAATCCCTGAAGTCACTGGTCCCCACATTCTGGTGTGGCACCCCTTGGTTGCTCTAAGTGTTGCTCAGTGGGCCCTGGTGCAGTGGGGGACATGAGGTCACCCCTCCAGAGGGCACAGGCAGAAAACCCTTTAGCAGCATCTACGTGGTGCTAATTCTGCAGGTGTGCAGATTTTGCTTTTCCCTTATGGAAATTGTGGAGGCAATGAAGAAATTAGCAGGGATGGATGTGTAGCTGACAGTTGAAGAACCTCCTATCTGTTGATATAAGAATGTGATTGGAGCTAGAAGAGCCTCTTAGGGAATACTCAGCAGCACTGAAGAAAAGGAAACAAACAAGGAAGGAGGAGAAAAGCTAAAAATGGTTCGGGAATATCGGCAAATGGTGAGATTGTTGTACAATAGTCCCCCTTTATCCACAGCGTGAGTTACCTATGGTACAGTAAAATAAGATATTTTGAGAGAAAAAGAGACTACCTTTATATAACTTTTATTACAGTATGCTATAATTATTCTGTTATTTATCTTTTACTGAGCCTAGTTTATCAATTCAGCTTTACCATGGGTATGTAAGCATGGGACAAAACGTAGTATATATGGGGTTTAGTATTATTCATGGTTTCAGCACAGGCACTGGGGGATCTCCAAATGGATCCCTCTTGAATAAGGGGAAACTATTGTACTTTTGGGGAAAATGATGAGCGTTTTTTAAAAAAATATGTTGAGTTAATTTGTCCCATTCCTCTTTTTATTGAAAGACTCAGTTTTTATATCCAATGTTGTAGCTTTTAATCTTTGGGTTTTATACAACAGAAGTTATTTTGGGGAGGGGAGTAGTTGTTACCTGAATGTGTCCTAATTTTCACCTTTTATTTTTATGGTTTTAGAAAATATCTCCAAGGAAAGGGAGGCTTATTTCTTTTGAGTGTCTGGCTTAAGTCACAGGCTTGTATCTGTCACTAATTTGGCCATAGTCATTGGCATTTTAGGTCACAGCCTAGTGCACACATGATTATATATGATATGTAGTATGCATTTTATATCTTAGTAGATTTTTGCCTTTTGCTCACATTGATTAGGCTACAGAATACTTTGAAGCAGAGGCGGAGAACTTTTTCTCCTGGAAGCTGCCAAGGGTGGTGTTCACTTTTGAGCACTGCACAACCAGAAGACGAATTTAACTTTTGTTTTTCTTCTGTTAGTGAAAACTCTTCAATGACCACCAGAAATGATGATTCATTGCAATTTAACAAGTATTTGTGTTCCTCTTGTGTGCCACACACCTTTCCCAGGTACTGCGAATGCAAAGATGAAACACAGATGATTACTATTCTTATGGAGGCTCAGTCTAGTTATTGTTTTTAAACAGAATAGAGCATATCAGAGTGGGACACTGCAAGGGAAAGAATAATGTCATAAAGTTATTTCACATACTGTGTGTATATATACATACACAAAATGTTTTTTATTGTAGATCTTGTTCAAAAAAGTTTGATAGCCATTACTGTAGTGCAGCAGTTTTCAATTGAGGTGAGTTTGTCCTTCAGAGGACATTTGACAATGTCTAGAGATATTTTTGATTGTCACAGCTTGGAGGGCACTGCTGGGATCTAGTGGGGTGGAGGGTAGGATGCTGCTGACCATTCTATTAGGCATAGGAGAGTCCCCACAGCAAAGAGTAATTCTGCCCAAACTGTCAACAGTGCTGCTGATTCAACAGTGCTGAATCAGTAGAAACTGATTCTAGTGGAAGAGACAGGAACATAAACATATGAAAGAGAATAGGGAAGGGAATTAGAGGGAAGGTGGAAAGTGAGCTTGGTAGGGAGAGGGAAAGCAGGGGAACCACAGTTACTGACTCACCAGCTCTACTGGGCACTGTCCTGAGTGGTGAAATAATTTTATCATATATATTTGTGCAAAGTATTATATGAAATCTTTAAAACGGCACTGGAAGGGGTAGGTATCATCCCAACCTATGAATGCAGAAACCAGGGTTCTGAGTTAAGTAACATACCTGAGGTCACACAGAAAGTTGTGAGCTGGGGTCGGGCATGATGGCTCATGGCTGTAGTCCCAGCACTTGGGGAGATGGAGGCAGGAGGATCGCTTGAGTCCAGTAGTGGGCAAAAAAGTGAGACTCTGTCTCTAAAAATAAAATAAAATCGTAAGCTGGGATTGATGCACTATTCCTCTGAAATACGTTGGGTCAAATAATTTGGATGATCAATGGACAAGTTTTGTGTCCCAGAGGAATGAGGAAGTGAGAAAGTTGAAAGTGCTGAAGAAAGAACTCCATAAGCTACATTGTGGGACTTGGGCTAGCTAGGAAAGGGAAGCAGGAAGCAAGGAGAGCAACTGATAAATTGGGGGAAGATGTGAAAAGCTCAAGTCTGGATGTCTTAGATGAGATACATGCATTAAAAAAAAAAAAAAAGAAAGAGTAAAAAAAAAAAAAAGGAGTCTGGATGTTTTGATGAATTCCTACCCAAATAGAAACAAGAGAAGAATAATTTAAAAAGGAAGCCATGGGCCTTTTGGAGTGGAGTATTACAGTTTAAGACTTCCAGTATGGGCCGGGCACGGTGGCTCAAGCCTGTAATCCCAGCACTTTGAGAGGCCGAGACGCGCGGATCACGAGGTCAGGAGATCGAGACCATCCTGGTTAACACGGTGAAACCCCGTCTCTACTAAAAAATACAAAAAACTAGCCGGGCGAGGTGGCGGGCGCCTGTAGTCCCAGCTACTCGGAGGCTGAGGCAGGAGAATGGCATAAACCCGGGAGGCGGAGCTTGCAGTGAGCTGAGATCCGGCCACTGCACTCCAGCCCGGGCGACAGAGTGAGACTCCATCTCAAAAAAAAAAAAAAAAAAAAAAGACTTCCAGTATGGAGCCCCACAATTAGGGGTATGGACAAGTGAAAGTCTTGGAGTATAGAGCAAAGAAGTCTGTTGAATGGAACATGGCCACACCATACCTTGGTGTGATCTCAGGTATTGGATAGGTTGGCTGTAGATACTCAGTGAATGTGGGAAAAGGGCCTAGAGATCTGTTGATGACGGAAACTGAGAAATAGAACATAGAATATTGGCTTGTGAGAAGGAAGGGTTTGGAGTAATAGGAGAGCAGTCAATGAGTATGTGAGGACCTAGGAGAACTTAGAAATCTTCCTTCTCCTACAGCAGTCTCTATTTGAAAAGCCCTCAGGGAGGTAGTTTATTCAGAAAACAGTTTTGCTTAGCTAAGATAAGGATGTGATTATAGAAGAAAAAGTGAGAGAATGTTTTACAGTGGAAAGGAGGTTCCAGGAGCGTAAGAGGGACCTGGAAAAGTTCAATAGTAGTTCCATGGGTTAATAGAAAATAGGGAGCATTTTCTATTTTGGGTATGTATGTGTAGAGGTGGTGTACGTTTTCAGCATCATAAATGGATAGAGATGAGTGGAGATAGATATATATCCTATTATATATTCCTATTAGTTCTGTTCCTCTAGAGAACCCTGACTAATGCAGCATTGTATTTTACTGAATTTCATATTTCTTGTTATGTACATTTAGTTTTTCAATACATTGATTTATTAAATTTATAGCTTAATGTGGTTTGTTTATACAAAATTGAATTAGTTAAATATTAACATATTTTACAGATGTGGAAAAAATACCAGGTATGAGATTAATTACTAGTCAATTAATTCACTCAGACAATTCAACCAGGATTAAGCTTTTTACAAATTAAAAACAGTTATTAAGCTTTTTACAAATTAAAAACAGTTATTTACAAATTAAAAACAGTTATTCATGTTATTTTAAAGACATCCAATAAATGTTTTTGGTTTTTATTTGCTTTAAGAATTTCCTATGCTAATTAAATGATGTTGATTTTGTTTGCTTTAGTAGCACATGGTCTTTTAGCCTAGTGGATCATTTTGCTTGTCTGGTTTGATTCGAATAAGATTACTCACTAAGTATACAAAGTGGGGGAATTTTATGTTAAAGTAAGATGTCAAATGGGCTTTCATTTGTGTCCACAAGAGTTGACTTCTCTCCAGGCCCTTTGCAGCTTAGTTGCATGAAGAGCAGCATATTTAATACCGAATACAATTTCAGGCACTCTTCCAAGTGTTCCGCTTGCATTATTTCATTCAATTTTACAGCAGCCTTTCAGTTGTCTATTATTAGTACACTTTTGTTTTTCCCCAGAAGAAGAAACTGAGTCATAAAGACCTTAACTTGGGACAATCACGTGTGTAGGAAAGGGTCACCAGGATTCAAACATGCAGTCAGAAGCAGTGTTCTGCAAACGTCACTACCGTACTATTCTGTCCCATCCACTGACACTGTACTTGGATTCAGAGAACTTAACATCTTAACTGGCAAAACGACGAATGTGCTTTATCTGCAACATGTGCAGATAAGGGTCCTTACTCTATTGGCAAGAGTAAGGCTATCTGGGTGGGAGTTGGGTGGGTCCTGTCTCCAAGGCAACAACACATGCACACAAGCGGCCAATAACGAACCCCTCTCCCAAGACCCAGGGATGTGATGTCACTTCCTTTGTCTAGGTGGTTGCCCCAGCGACACGTTAGGCCGAAGAGCGGTGTTGGGTACCCGAGAGACCCGGCGTTAGGGAAGTCACTTCCTCCCGGAGACGCTGTTTCCTAGCAACCGCCCTCGCTGTTATTAGCTCCTCCTCCTCGCTCGGTCCAGGACCGGCTCTGCTGGCGCAGCCAGACCCAGGCTAAGGTGAGGAGGTCCTACCCGAGGCTTGGCTTTTGGTTCTCAGGGTCGCGGGGAACTGGCCACGGGCGTCCGGGGCTGGGAACAGAAAGCGGGACCTGGGGGCCATGGGGAATCTGAACAGACACCGCGCTTGGGCGTGCACGGGCCTGGTATTCGCTGGTGCTCAGCGTACGGCGCGGTGAGGAGCGGCGAGCACCCGAAAGTCACCTGGCCTGTTAGGGAACGGAACCCGGGGCGCGCACCGCTATGGGCGGCCTTGCCAGGCCTCTGCTCCGAGCCCGGAAACCGCGATTTTAATGCGGCTCATTGCGAAAGCTTCGTCGTTGTGTTTACCTGGCTCTCTTTAACACTTTTGTGAGAGGAAAAAGTGGCTTGCAATCCATATCACTGGCTGTTTGCGGGTTAGCATTAAGATCTTTTTCTTTGAATAGCGCTATATGCAAATATATAGATACATTTTTTTGATGGTGGTGCTCATAATTTTTACGCCGACGATCCTTTTGATGGCCTTTTAAATAACACATGAGTTATTTTGAAGGCAATATTATACTTTAGAAGAGAGGTGAAAAAGAAGGTGTTCTATTTTAATTGGCATCATTTTGTCTTATTGTAATCATTTATTTGCAGTTTTTAAGTAGTTGCAAAACTATTTTAGGATATCTTCCATTTGAATTTTTATTTTAGGATATCTTCCATTTGAATTTTTTTTAAATAAGCTTGTGATAATTTGCTATTTCTTTACAAGAACTCCTTTTACATTTTTAAGTGAAGATGTAGCCCAATGTTCATATGAGATACTTTTGTTTGACCTTTGCGGGGAGAATAGAATCAAATGTAGTAAAATAAATTCTCAAGTATGCAAAGTCTGATTTGTTTTTTGTATATTTCAGCCACCATCAGAGGTTGAATTATTCTAATAATTAGCTATTTTATAAAGGTAACGAGAAAAAAATACGCTATGTCTGATGAAGTTTTTAGCACCACTTTGGCATATACAAAGAGTCCAAAAGTTACCAAAAGAACTACTTTCCAGGTAAAGTATTTTTATTTGGAATCATTTCACAGTGTAAGCACTATATTAGATGGGTTGAAATTGGTGATTCTAGGAACAGTCCTATATAAAGCAGGGGTAAATCTTATATTTCTTTTGAGGTTTTGCACATGATCATGTTTGGACTCCATTCAGTATTACAAACTCCCCTATATGGTTTTAAGACTGCCGAAGTAGCCTCAATACTAGTTTCCTACTAAGTTAAAAGTGGAATTGCAACCTTAAATTGCCATTTTTATATAAAACCTTTTTTGTCTGTTGTAACATAATGTTTACGTTTTTTTCTGTTTAGTCACTACAATCTTGAACTCAGCCTCTAAGTTTGCAACATTGATTGCATCCATTTCTGAAATATGCCGAGACAAGAGCTCTTAAAAATTCCAACTTCTTTCAAAATACCAGTTTTTAATAAATTATAATCTAAATTGAGCCCCTTCTTGTTTGTTAATCTCCAGCTCTAATTATAACCCGCAATTAATTTATTTGATAATATGTGTCTCCTCTAGTTTAACTGCAAGCTGCATGAGGAAGGGCTCTTGTCTGTGACGCTCTGCATTGAGTATGAGGCATAAAGTGGGTACCTCACATAAAGTGAGCTTGCAGGAAATATTTGTTAGATGAATGAAACCTAAGTCTGAAAGCAGTTGTTAATCAAGCATTGTTTGTTTAAAGAATTGCTTGTAAATATGATACCTCCATGTTTGGATGGAAATTGATTTCAGTATCTCATTTCAGGATGAGCTAATAAGAGCAATTACAGCTCGCTCAGCCAGACAAAGGAGTTCTGAATACTCAGATGACTTTGACAGTGATGAGATTGGTATGTGACAGTATGGAAAAGTGAACCACTTTTCTTCTTTTTGCTTCCTTAGTTTTGTATTTAGCCAGCCCCCCAACCACCCATCCCCTCAATCACATATGTTAAAATAATACCTATGCATTCACTAGTTTTAGACTTTCAACTTTTTAATTAGTAGAAAGCCACTCTTAATTTTCAAGAAGTTGTATGAGTTTTGTTTTTTGTTGTTGTTGTTGCTTTGTTTGTTTTGTTTTCTGAATGTGTATATGAAAATATAAATTAATTGATGGCAGATTTGCAGTAAAAGGATGGCTGCCAGTGGTAAACCACATTGGAGAAAACAGGTTCATCTTTAAGATCAATCCTAGGAGATGCTACAGCTAGCTAGTAACTAGGTCCCACAGAACTAAACTTTGGTGCACATTAGAAGTACTTTTATAATGCTTGCTATAAATCAGATTTTGGGGAGGCTGTGATAAGGAGTAAATTAAAAAACTACAGACTCTTCATGTTTCATATATCAGTACTATTATAATTTGGTTTCTCTTAGCTATGCAAAAATACTAATATTTTAGTTTCAGGTGTAAGCATTAAGCATACAGAATTCTAAACTTGGTGTTTTATTCTTTTTTTTTTTTGAGACGGAGTCTCGCTCAGTCGCCCAAGCTGGAGTGCAGTGGCACAATCTCGGCTCACTGCAACCTCCACCTCCCAGGTTCAAGCGATTCTCCTCCCTCAGCCTCCTGAGTAGCTGGGACTCCAGGCGCCCGCCACCACACCTAGCTCATTTTTGTATTTTTATATTTTTAGTAGAGATGGGGTTTCACCACATTGGCCAGGCTGGTCTTGAACTCCTGACCTTGTGATCCGCACGCCTAGGCCTCCCAAAGTCCTGGGATTATAGGCATGAGCCACTGTGCCCAGCCTGGTGTTTTATTCTTTAAAATTTGGTGAATAGTTGTTAATGATTTCTGTAAAACCAATAATAACCACAGTTAAATCACTGCTGTATAGTTAACTTAGCATTCCCTATGATTCTTAGTAAATCCAGTATTCTGGTGTGGATGGAATTGTAGTTCCAAAATTTTTATGGAAAAAAAATATAATTAGTAATTACTAATTAAATTCTTCCATGCTTAATTTTATATGAGGAAGTAATTTTGAAATAAAAGTTTTACAGTCCATAACCTAATTTAAATGTTACATGGCTGATTGTTAGGGACCTTTGGATGGCTTTTTCCAGAGCAAACAGTATTTGGTTGTTTGGTACCCTAAAGACACACACAAAATACGTTTTGAATAAATTAATGTAATTGGAATTTTTATTCCATAAATGTTAATGAAACATGCCTGAGTTAGCTGTCTTTTTAGAGCTGTAAGTCTATTCATAAAATACATTTGTGCGTATTCATTGTTAGAATTTTGTTTGTAGCTTTTAAGGTAAACTTTTTGATTAAGTTAATGTAACCTTGACAATTTTTTAAAATACTGTGGAAAACATTTTTTCTTTTCCATTTTTTCAGTTTCCTTAGGTGATTTTTCTGACACTTCAGCAGATGAAAATTCAGTTAATAAAAAAATGAATGACTTTCATATATCAGATGATGAAGAAAAGAATCCTTCAAAACTATCTTTTTTGAAAACCAAGAAATCAAATGGTAACATAACCAAAGATGAGCCAGTGTGTGCCATCAAAAATGATGAGGAAATGGCACCTGATGGGTGTGAAGACATCGTTGTAAAATCCTTCTCTGAATCTCAAAATAAGGACAAGGAATTTGAAAAAGACAAAATAAAAATGAAACCTAAACCCAGAATTCTTTCAATTAAAGGCACATCTTCAGGTAATTTGTTAGGATTATTGTAATTGCATTTCTTGGAAGTTTATTTTAAGATAATCAGTCCCAAATTTTTTTATATAGTAGCTAGTATATATTTAAGAAAAACAGACTTGACAGACCTGTCGTATTTTGTCTTGCATCTAGGCTGTTGCCTGATAAAAGGCCAAAGCACCTTTAGTCATCCATAGCATCCATAGCTGTGGATCTCCAGACACCTAGACCTGTGAGCTTCAGTTTTGTTTGTAGGCATGGAACTGGAATGGAATGCTGTCTAATCCCTCTCACACTCCAAAGATTAGAGTTGCAACAATAGTGGGACTAATCCTTAAAACAATCTTTGCCATATCAACATTGTGCCAGAAAATTTTCTTGACATTTGTGTCTTTGAAGGATGAGTTATGTTATTGCTGCTGTTGTTTTTTGAAGCTTCTAGGCGCTCATAAAGAGAATCGCCATTTGGTCCCTGTATTGCCTATGAAAATCTACTAAGATTCAGTTTTCCAAAGGAAAGTTCCCAGTGTGATGTGGGGTTACAGTTGTTCTCCCCACAATTATACTGAGCTTTAAGCATAAAGGAACAAAGATAGAATGAAACAGAGACCAAGCCCTCTCACATACTCTGGTACGTTAAAATGAATAAGGAGATACTGTATTTTAACCACAAGGTGGCATCCTAAGTGCTCTACTTACATATGCAATGTTATATTCAGTATGTGTAATATAAAAATTACCTAAATAGGCAATTGTATACATTGATTACCAAAAAATGCACCTTTTCTTAAAGTATAGGCATTTTTTTTCTTTTTGGGAACTTGACAGTACTTCTGGAAGTGATATTTTGTAGAAAATATATTAAAGTTGTCATTCTCAGGTTCTTGTAAAAATTGAGGCTAGTGTTCCTAAGATAATATCTGGCATATAGAATATATTAAGTATTTAAATGAATAAATTAATATATGAATGATTTATCTTTGAAAGAGGGAATGTGGTTCATGAGTTTATGCTCTAAATTCTTTGACTTTTTTTTTTAATACAGGTTTGGAACTCAATATTTTTAATGTGGTGAGATATTGCTGAGGAGCAAGTATGCTTTATGAAACTATTAGAGCTTGAAGGCTTTCTCTGTCCTTGCTTGTCTTTCGTAAAAAGTATAATAACCAGACTTCATAATCACTACGGAAGTGACAGTTGCTCTATAAAATGAAAGTATTTTTTGCAGGATATGTTTTTAACACTAACATGACTGAAATCATGAACTTTGGAGTCAGGATGCTTCTCCTTTAATCTGAGACCTAAAGCCTGCTAGAGTTGTGACTTTGGGCATGAGACTTCTTTGTTCTCATTTTATTCATCTTTAAAAATGGGACAATAGTTGCCTACCTCTAGGAGTTTGAGGCAATTAAATGAGTTCACATATTTGAAGTGCTTAGAACAGTATTGGCATAAATTTAGCACTCTATAAATGTTCTGATTATTCACTTTATTATTTAGCATTTGTTTATAAACATACTCAGCAGGTATAAAGTATCAGTCATGTGGGATGCGTAAGTTCTAGAGATCTGCTGTACAACATTGTGCCTATAGTTAACAGTACTGTCTTTTGCACTTAATGTATTAAGAAGGTAGACCTCATGTTGTGTTCTTACCACAATAATACAAAAAATTGGCTCATTACCTTCTTTTGGGCATTTTATAATACTCTGCTTAAACTGAGGTTCAAAAGACATGGAAGCATTTGTCAGGAGAAGCAAGAAGTGGATATTCTAGGCAGGGGCATCAGCTTAGGTAAAGGTATGGTAGTAGGAGGGATTGGAGGGATTGTGGCATGTGTTCATGACAACTGTTAGCCCAGCATTTCAGAAACACAGATGACAAAATGGCTGTAGATTAGGCAGTGAAGGACAAAACCATAAAATCCCTTTCATGTTGTTCAAAGGCAGTTAAGCTTTTATTCTGTAGGATTGGATCATGGGGAGCCATTGAAGAATTTTGTAGAGAGGAGTGATGTGATCTGATTTGCATTTTGTAAATATCATGGAAGCAGTAATCTAGGAAAGAGTGGATAAGGACCCTACAGTAGGGATGTAGAAAGTGGAATAAATGAGATATTTGGCAAGTAGAATTGATAGGGTATATTGATACTTTGGATTTAGGGGATAATAGAGGGAGAAATCTAGGACCCTTGGATTTGGGGTTGAACATTTGGCTGGAGTTTAGGATGTAGCTAAAATTGTCAAGGAAATATTTATAATAATACCAACTTGGTATGGTTGTGGAATCTTCTGGCAGCATTCGTAAGCCCGTTTGTAGGTAAATGGGAGGAAGATGTTAATTAGACCAGTTTTGAAGTTTAGAGAAATGCATTTGTAGAACAATAGAAACATAAATATGTATAGCAGGTAAAATTCAGGCAAAAAATATATACATGGAAAGTCTTCCCATTATGTTTCAAATGCTGGAGGCATATCATCATTAGATTCTTGTTTTAAACTTAGAAGTAATGGAAATAGTGAAATTTTAATAACTGCTAAAGAAGTTTTATGGACTCAGAACAATTAACTCATAAAAGATTCCTTCCTCTAGTGAGAGTTAGTGCTCCTATCCCTTCCTTGGGTGCCAACATCATTATCTTGATCCTTATAATAATAGCACTTACCTTTGTCTTGTAATTTTGTTTACAAAAATCAACCTGTAAAGTCCCTGGACAGGTCCATTGCTGCTTTGTTGATTATGAGGTTTAGTAATGTGTACAGGGCTTGGTACTCAAAGGTTTGATGGATGAACCTCTTCATTTCATAGTGGTAGAAACTGGGGCAAGATTTTGTTTTGTTTTTTATTTTTAACATTTTTTTTGAATACTATAGGAGTTCATAATGTTGAAGAGTTAACTTCTTGTGAAACTAAAGTATAGTGGTTACTTTCAGGATGACAATTTTTTTTTACTTTGTTTTTTTGTTTGTTTGTTTTTGGTTTTTTTTTTGAGATGGAGTTTTGCTGTTGTTGCCTAGACTGGAGTGCAATGGTGTGATCTGGATCTCGGCTCACTGCAACCTCAGACTCCTGGGTTCAAGCAATTCTCCTGCCTCAGCCTCCTGAGTATCTGGGATTACAGGCATGAGTTACCACGCCCAGCTAATTTTTTTGTATTTTTAGTAGAGACGGGGTTTCACCATATTAGCCAGGCTGGTCTCAACCTCCCGACCTCGTGATCCACCCACCTCGGCCTCCCAAAGTGCTGGGATTACAGGCGTGGGCCACTGCATTCAGCCTGATTATTCACTATTATTTATTTGTGCCTTATTAGAGCTCTGTATAGAGAAGAGTTGTGGGCTTCATCTGGACTCTTCAGGACAGAGAGCGAAGGGGCATGGGCATAGGAGGGAAGTATGGTAGCACCCAGAGAGATAGATAAAGCCATGGTCATTTTTTTGTACACACACTTTAAGCATTTTATTTTTCAGCAGAAAACAACAGCCTTGACACAGATGATCACTTTAAACCATCACCTCGGCCAAGGAGTATATTAAAAAAGAATAGTCACAGAGAAGAGAAAAATGGACTAGAAGATAAAGAAACTGCCCTCAGTGAAGAATTGGAGTTACATTCTGCACCTTCTTCCCCTCCAATACCGAATGGCACACAAGTAGAAGCTGAGAAAAAAGCATTCTGTGAAAACCTTGATCCTGAGGTTAGCACTACCACTAAACTGTTGCATTGTATTCTTGAATTTATGCTTTTTTATCTGATTATGAAAAAGAGAAGGAGGGAATGAATTTGTGTGTATGTGTGTGTGTTTTACATATTTTCTTCTGCAACTGATAAGGAAATAATTTTTTAAAATATACTGTATTCCACCGAATCTAAAACTGCACCAATTGTAAAATGTAGCATTATTTTACATACTCCTAAGGAAGAAGGAAATGCATACAATTAAACTATAACACACCACTGATTGTAGAGTTTATCCAGTTTTAGAGAAAGTAAAATGTCAAAAAATGTTGCTTGTCTGAATCTATATAATAGTGTTTATCTTTAATAATTTTTTAAATTTATGTATCTTTGAATTATGGAATTTATGGCTAAGAACAATATAGTCAGTGTCATTTTATTTATTTGATTTTATTCACTCAACAAATGTGTGTTGAATGTTCATGGCACTGTTCCGCGTTCTTTTGGTTATGTTCCAATAGCATTAAATGTGGCCTTTCAGGTTTCTATCAGGAAGTTTACTATGCATTGTTATTGAGGGAGAACACTTCGTTTTTCTCTTTGTATTTCATTATGAGAAGCAAATTTTCCCTTCTGAGCATTTCAGAAGGGAAAAGTACAGGAAGAACATTTCTTCCCCATAATTCACTTGGGCAGATTAGGGAACTGCATGTCACCTGGCCAAGCTTCTTTCTTTTTCTCATCGCTTGTCTGCAGTGTTGGTGTGTAAGGATCTGCTCCCTGGGAGGTGAGGCAGAAGGCGCAGAGAGGAGCTCCTTTGTGCTATGACTAAATGGGGGACCCCCCAATTCAGGCTGAAAGTATTAGGAAGCACAATAGGCTATTGATTCAAATCTTGTTCTGCAGTTGAACTTTACCAGTAAAACTGACAATTTGATATATGCCTAACTGACACCACCATGCTGTTTCTTAATTTGTTCTGAAAACCAGAAGAAGAAACCCAAGCAATTACTTTATATTTAAGAAAATTATCTGGTCAGTTGAATATTGTGCTAGTTTCTTGTAGCTGCTGTAACAAATTGCCACAGACTTAAAACAACAGAAATGTATTCTCTCAGTTCTGGAGGCCAGAAGTCCGAAATCAAGGTGTTTGCAGGGCCATATTCCTCTGAAGGCATCATGGAAGAATCCTTCCTTGCCTCTTCCAGCTTCTTTCTGGTGGTTGGCAGCAGTCCATTAGCATTCCTTGGCTTGTAGCTGCATCATTCCCATCCCTGCCTTCATCCCACGTGGCCTTCTTCCCTGTGTTTTCTCTGCGTGTCTGTGTCTCTTCTTTCTCTTAAAAAAAAGATACCAGGCATTGGATTTAGGGCCCACCCTAATTGAGTGTGTCCTCATCTTAACTATTTAAAACCTGTAAACACCTTATTTCCTAAGAAAGTCGTATTTTGAGGTTCTAGATGAACATGAATTTTGTTGCATTAATGTTCATATGTTAAACCTAGCATTCCTGGGATAAACTGTGGTTAGTCATGGTGCGATATTTTATTGTGGAATTTGATTTGTTAAAATTGTGTTAAGATGTTTGCATCTATATTTATGAAGGCTATTGGTCGGTAATTTTTTTCTTATAATGTTACCATCAGGCTTGGGTATCAAATGAGTTGGGGAGTGTCTTTTCTTCCTTTATTTTATAAAGGTTTGGTATTTTTTTTTTTCTTAATTGTACTGGTGAGAGGATTCACCAGTACAATTATCTGGGCCTGGAATTTTCTGTGTGGAGACATCTTTGTCATTAAATTTGATTTTTTAAATAGATATTTCAGTACTCAGTTTTCTGTTTTACTAGTTTGTAATTGTGCCTATCAAGAAGTTTGTCCATTTCATCTGATATGTTGAGTTTATAAACATAGATGTTCATGATAGTCCCTCATTCTTTTGTTGACTATAGGATTATCATGACATTTCATTTTTTATTTCTAACATATATAATTTGTGTTTTCTGTCTTTCCTGCTAAATCTTGATAGGCATTGCTTCGTTTCATTAAACTTTTTTAAGAACCACTTTGGCCTTGTTATATGTTGGTGCAAAAGTAATTGCAGTTTTGGCCATTACTTTCAATGACAAAAACCGCAGTCATTTTGCACCAACCTAATAATTTTCTCTATTGTTTGTTTCCAGCTTCATTAATTTTTAGTATTATTTCTTTTTTTTTTTTTTTTAGTATACTTTAAGTTCTAGGGTACATGTGCATAATGCGCAGGTTTGTTACATATGTATACTTGTGCCATGTTGGTGTGCTGCACCCATCAACTTGTCAG
>NW_012118487.1:32501538-32508708 GCF_000951035.1 Colobus angolensis palliatus
AGTGAGATGACCCCAGTACCTCAGTTGAAAATGCAGAAATCACCGGTCTTCTGTGTCGCTCGCACTGGGAGTTGGAGACTGGAGCTGTTCCTATTCGGCCATCTTGCTCCGCCCCTTCAGTATTATTTCTTTTGGTTTAATTTGCTTATCTTTAGATTTGAAAATTTTCTCACTTGTTTTTAAGATTTTCATGTTTTCTGCTAAACGTGTTGAAAGAAAGATGTAAACTTTCTTCTTTGTACTGCTTTAGTGGCCCCGATTTTTTGATGCCTTTTATTTTTATTATCATTTCTTTAAATATATATTCTAACTTCCCTTGTGATAGATATCCTGTTTTAGAAATTCATTTTTTTACTTGAAAAATAATAATTGTACATGGGGTACATAATGATTTTTCGATACATATAATATATAGTGATCATTGTGATCTCTTTTTTGACCAGTTGGTTATTTTGTGGTGATTTTTTATTTTATTTTCAAATACTTGGTTCTTCTCTACATATATTTTGCTGTTAATTATAATTTAATTTTGTTATGGTCCAGATAATGTGTCTTACATGATTTCAAATTTTTAAAAATTATTATTATTATTTCTAAATGGCCCAACCTTAGTGTATCTTGTGAAAGTCTCATTTGCATTTGCAAAGTAGATGTGTTCCCCAGGTGCTGAATATAATGTTGTGTAATTGAAGTTTGGTCAACATGGTTGATAATATCATTCAGATCTTCTTTAGCCTTACTGATTTTTCATCTAATTTGTTTACCAGTTACCAGCTTAGGGGTATTAAAATATCCAGTTATGTTTGTGGGTTTGTTTATACTTCTCTTTAGTTCTATTAGTATTGTATAACTTTGTTATCAGGTGCGTACATGTTTATTATTATTATGTTTTGAGCATTATGAAATGTCTCTACCTCTGGTAATATTCCTTTCCTTAGCTTGTAGATTGTTTTGTCTAATACTTCAACTTTCTTATGACAAGTGTTTCCATGGTATATTTTTTCTATCTTTTTTCTTTCAAACTAATTCTTTCATTTAAGTGAATCTCTTACAATAAGGGTTTGGTGTCACTTTTTTTTTTTATTATATTTTAATTTCTAGGGTACATGTGCACAAGGTGCAGGTTTGTTACTAAACTATCGCAAGAACAGAAAACCAAATACCACATGTTCTTACTCATAGGTGGGAACTGAACAATGAGAACACTTGGACACAGGAAGGGGAACATCACACACCTGGTGTCACTTTTTTATTAAGTCTGGCAATCTGTACCTTTTAATGTAGTGTTTAGTCCATTTATGAATGTTTTGTCAATTTACTTTTAATGTAAATACTGATATGGTTGGATTTAGGAGCAATTTGTTTCTCTTTATTTTCTATTTATCTTTTTTAAAAATTATTATTTTTATTGTTGTTTCTCTGTTACTCTTTTCTTACCTTTTTTTGAGGAGATAATCATGAGTTTTTTAGTTTTATTATTATTGACTTTTTATCTATATCTGTTTGCATTATATTTTTCAGAGTTGATCAGTGGATTAAAGAATACATCTAAACATTATCACAGTCTATTTAGAATTGATACGGTATTGTTTCACATTTGATATAAAAATATACTTCCATATACTCCTGCATCCATTGTGCTATTGTCATATATATCTATATATCATATAATCCCCACAATAAAGTTATAACTTTTCTTTAAAGAGCCTTTTAAGTTTTTTCTATTAGACTTTTAAATAAAGAAGGCTACAATATATATTATATATCTATGGTATTATATATTGTATATATTATAGATAACATTCTATTGCTAAATATATTATAGATAATACATATTTGTAGATAATATCTATATATAGGTAATATATTCTCATATATTATGTAGACATATATCTACATAATATATTTATAGATAACATATATCTATAAATATAGATAATGTATATCTATAAATATATACAGTTTCTAGGGATCTTCATTTCTTCCTGTAGATTCAGATTACTGTTTTGTGCCCTGTTAGTCTTACAAACTTATTTTACATTTCTTGTAATACAGGTTTACTAGTGATGGATTTTTCTCAGTCTTTGCTTTTCTAAAAGTATTTGTCTCATCTTCGTTTTCGAAGGGTGGGTGATGTGATTATATCCTTCTTGTCTAATAGTTGCCTCCTTCTACCTCCAGCTCTTTATAGGTTTCCATTTTTATTGGCCTCTCTTGTGAGCATTTATTTCATTGTCCTCTCTATATAATGTGTTGATTTCGTCTGAATGCTTTCAGAAATTTTACTCAAGATTGTGGTTTTTATCTTTTAATTACAGCAATTTGACTATATGGTGCCTAGGTCTAGCTTTCTTTATGTTTATTCTGCTTGACGTTTGTTGAGCTTTCCAAACCTATAAGTTGATACTGTCTGTGAAATGGGAAGATTATTTTTTCCCACCCTATTTTTCTCCCTCTCCTTTTGGTACTGTAGTTACACATGCATTGAAATTTTTACTATATCTCACTGATCTCTGAGATTCTGTTTATATTTCTTAAATTTTTTTCCTCTTTGTTTTTCAGATTTAATAACTTGTATTACTCAGTCTTCAGGTTTACTGATTGCGGTCCAGAGAATGTATCTTTTATGATTTCAAATTGTATTAAATTGTCTTGTTTTGTTTTAATGGCCCAGCATGAGTGTATGTTGTGAAAGTTCCATTTGTAGTTACAAAGTATAAGTGTTCTCTAGATGAATTTTTTATTTCACTTACTATGGTGGTCAACTTTAGATTTTCCATTGGTATTTTTTCTATTTTTTATATCTCTGATAAAATCCCCCATCTTTTCAGCCATCATGCACATATTTTCCCCGAAGTGCTTGAACATATTTATAATAGCTATTTTAAAGTCCTGTCCGCTAACTGTAAAATGTGAGTCATCTCTGGGTTGCTTCCTATTGACCATTCTCTTTTTTTTGTTTGTTTGTTGTTTTAAATAAGTGCCACCCTTTTCTGTTTCTTTATCTAGTGACTTTTGATTGAATACTGGGTGTTGTGAATGATATTTTGTAGAGATTCTTGATTCTTTTATGTCCCTCCAAACACATTTTCTAGCAAGCAGATATCATGGCTGGACACAAATTCCCAATCCTGTTTCTCCTGCAATGGATATCAGCTGAAATTTCTGCTTAATTCTTTTCAGTTTCTAGGTTCTACGCTTTTACAGGATCCTCTGAGGTCTCCCTTATGCCACAAATAGAGGTGGTAAAGGTTTTTGGTGAATTTCATATGCAGATTTTGTGGTCACTGTCCTCTACTATTTTCCACATACTTATTGGCTGATCTCGTGGTCCTAGACTCTATCCTCTGTCCCCTCAAGTCATTCCACCAAGGCTGTAGCCTTCTATTACTTGAGCTGCATAGATTAGAGAATGCCTTCTGGCAAAAAGCTACTAATTTGCAGATCTCCTCAGGTGAAACTTTGTCTTTCAGGGTAGACTCCAGTGTCTCAGCACTTCTTCCATTTTCTCAAATGTTTTCTCTCCATTGCTTTTGACATATAATTTCCTTTGTACCCATAAAATATTGCTGGGAAAGAAAATTAAAGGATTTCTACAACAAAGTGGAACTTCTTACATTATGGTATCATCACCGTTAGGCTAGATGATTCTATGAAGAAATGTTTACCTTAGATACACAAATAGAATCATTGCATTTCAAATATAATTTTCAGAATTTTGAGGAAAACTCAAGTGCATGCAGTCTATGTGCTTTTCCTATCTAAAATATTTGGAAGTAGCTGCTTACTTGATTTTATTAAATGTTTTCATTTGGATAACTAGTAATATTTGCTTGGAACTGAAGTATTTACCTGTCTTTATGCTTTCCTTCAAAGGATAATTGTAGGAAGAGCTATCAAAATCAAATCTTGGCCTTAAATATTTATAAGAAATGTGATTTTAAAGTAATAGGAGTTTTGAAAATTGGTAAAAACAGACAGGTGGTGGTAGTTAGATAAAGAACTTGAATAATAACTCTTTCAGTGACCCCTTTTATTGACCAAGACATCAAGGCTTGAAAGTAAAGCATACTCACCTCCACTGGCTTGTCACACTTTGTGTTTCAGCACAAATGACTAATCAGATTTCAGAGTTACGCACTATTTTAATTTGTAGTTTTAATAATTCTATTGTTCCCAAAAATGTTAATTACTAAACTTACATGGGAAATGTATTTTTTGCAGAAACAGGATTCATGCTTAACAAGTCTATCATCATCACCACTTAAACAAATTCTTGGAGATTGTTTTTCACCAGGATCTGAGGGAAACACATTGGTAAAAGGTGGTTATATATAATAATTATATCTTATTTGTGAACTCTGTACTACTTAGACTCCTGTTTGTAAGAGAAATAATACTTCCTATAATTACAAGAGAAATGCATGTTTTTATGAGTTTGAGTTTTAATCTTGATCATGTAGTTAACTAACTGTGATTTTGGATGTAGAACTTAATCTCTCAGTGCCTCAATTTCCCTAGGTTATATTATCTGTCTCATAAGGGTCATTGTGAAAATTAAGTGATATAGTGCATTTTAGCCATTAGCCTAGTTCACAGCCCAAGTGGAGTGAGCACCTGAGATAAGCTATCGTTATGTATGTGTTGCTTTGATATTCTGCAGGACAACATAATAGCTAGGTGGAATTTTAAAGTGAGACTAAGCTAGATTTGAATACAGGCACAATTACATAAACAAAGTAGCTAACCTTTCTGACCTTGTATGTTGATCTTTAAAATGGGTAACATAAGGGTAATCTGCCTTATAGGGTGGTGTAAGAATTAAACATGTAAAGCATTTACAGCAATACCATAGTAAGCACTTACTGTGATATGTGAGTTGTGAACATAATTTCTTTTCTTAGTGATATGTAGCTTAATGAAAGCTAAAACACCTAGCTATTTCTAGGTCTGAGATGTGTAACGAACATTTATTAAGTGCTTACTATGTAGCATCATTTTTGTTATTTTACATATGAGAAAAGCTGAAGTGCAGTGACTTGGGGAAACATACCCAAGGTCAGCGATGGAGCCATAGTTAAATCTTGAGCTCCAAAGTTCTTGTTCTTTTCACTGAATAGATTAACAGCTCCAAAGAATCCAATAGGGAATTGAGTGATTTTAAGCCCATCTTACCTCAAAAGAAATTCCAAAAAATGGTCATAGTGAAACCAATAGAATTAAGACTTTTGATAGTGAAGATTCAGGTTTAGCTAGGAGGTGGATCTTGGTAGAACTGAAAGTTGGTGATCCCATTCCAAAATGTGGTAGAATCAGAATAGTAGAAGCAATTCTGTAAGCGCAAAACTGAATCTTCTTATGCCAGAGCTTGAGCCTGTTTCTTGGAGCACAGAGAGGATAAGCAATAGTCTTTATTGCCACTTATGGCATCAGAGGCAGTACTGCATCTTGGTGAGATGAAACTCACTAGAGTCTGTATAAAATTGCATTAATTCCTGGTTCTTTCTGCATCTATGCAATTCAACAGTTGTACTACTAGTAACTATAGTAGCCTAGAGAGGTGTGACACCTTCTTATGCAGCCTGTTGTTCCAGCTAAGAAACTCAGGCTTTAGAGCTGAACAAATATTGTCATCTCACTTGCTTGGTTTGTATGTCAACAAACTCTTTTGACGTGTCTTTGTTTTAGGGTAGTTATTCCATTCTGTTTATTAATATGCTATTTTTCTAAGTACTAGATTTGTTAAGTGCTTCATTAGTTAAGGGTAGACAATTTTTTTTTGTGAATCACTTTTGAAAAAAGTTTATGCAAGTTTAATATGATAGTTTTCTTCATATTTTGCAGGAAAAAAAGTTTATAAATAGTCCTCCTTTAAAAGAAAGCAAATGAATCTGGTATTTACCTTATTAATTCAGAAGGGGGTTTTAATGCTATTACTCTGTCTCAAAATAGATCCAAATGAAGAAATCACTGAAAACCATAATTCCTTGAAATCAGATGAAAGTAAAGAGAATTCATTTTCAGCAGACCATGTGACTACTGCATTTGAGAAATCCAAGGAAAGTCAAGCGACTGCTGATGACCTTGAAGAAGAAAAGGCAAAAGCAGAACTGATTATGGATGTTGACAGAACAGTAGATCCACTACTATCTAAATCTCAGAGTATCTTAACATCTACCAGTGCAACAGCGTCTTCAAAGGTATTTGTAAAAATTCATACCTTTCATACTACAGCTTAAAACTTGAAACAGAACTTTAAGAAATTTTATCTTCTGTGTTATATACTTCTGAATTTCCAGTGGAAAATTTATCTTTTGATAGTGGTATTATATTGTCACGTGGTTCTTACTTAATCCAATAAAATTTAACTTTAAGGAGTTTGTAGTGAATTTAATGAAACCCAGTGTTTAAAATTTATCAGAGGTATATGATTATAATATACTTTTAAATATCTCAGAAATGCATACTCGTAGTGTATATATTTCCATAGGTCTTCACATTTTAAAAATATAACTATCTGGAATAACTTCTGAGATTTTAAATTAGAGTTATTTTTTGGATATCACTTTAAAACATGAAACATGTTAATAATTTTAACGAAAATCTTAAATGTTTATCAACATCCGTGCTTCTTTAAAATAGATGGTTATCATCAGGAACATTATTATTATTATTCATATTTGATCCTTCGCCTTTATTTCCTAATTTTCAAAATAATGAGTTGGTGCCCTGGCAACCTCCAGAGGTGACGAAGTTGCTTTTTTTTTTTTAATTCATATAAATTTAACGGGTTCAAGTGCTTTTTTGTTACATGGATATATTGTGTAGTAGTAAAGTCAGACTTCTAGTATAAACTAAAATATACATTGTATCCATTAAGTAATTTCTCATCCCTCACCTCCCTCTCACCTTTCCTAGTCTTCATTATCTATTATTCCATACTCTATATACATGTGTACACATTATTTAGCTCCCACTTATAAGTGAGAACATGTACCATTTGACTTTCTGTTTATGATTTATTTCACTTAAGGTAATAAGCTCCAGTTCCACCCATGTTGTTGTAAAAGACATTTTTTCTGTATGGCTGAATAGGATTCCAGTGTGTGTGTGTGTGTGTGTATATGTGTGTGTGTATGTGTGTGTATGTGTGTGTATGTGTGTGTGTAT
>NW_012118487.1:32508768-32523943 GCF_000951035.1 Colobus angolensis palliatus
TATGTGTGTGTGTGTATGTGTGTGTGTATATGTGTGTGTGTATGTGTGTGTGTATGTGTGTGTGTATGTGTGTGTATGTGTGTGTGTGTGCATGTGTGTGTGTATGTGTGTGTGTGTATGTGTGTGTGTGTGTGTGTGCACATTTTCTTTCTCCGATCCTGTGTTGATGTACACTTAGGTTGATTCCATATCTTTGCTATTGTGACTAGTACTGTGATAAACATATGAGTGCAGGTATCTTTTTTATATAATGATTTCTTTTCCTTTTGGCAGATACTCACAGTGGGGTTGCTGGATTGAATGGTAGTTCTATTTTTAGTTCCTTAAGAAATCCCCATACTATTTTCCATAAAGATTGTACTAATTTATATTCTTACCAAGAGTATAGAAGCATTCCCTTTTCTCTGTGTTCTCACTGACATCTGTTACTTTTTTAACTTTTTAATAATAGATAAATATTCTGACTAGTTTAATGTATCTCACTGTGGTTTTGATTTGTGTTTGATGATAAGTGATGGTGAGCATTTTTTTTTCATGTTTCTTGGCCACTTGTATATCTTCTTTTCAAAAAGTCTCTTCACGTTTTTTGCCCTCTTTTTAATGGGGTTATTTGTTTTTTGTTGTTGTTGAGGGGAACATTATTATTCTAACCTTAAGAAACAGATATGTGATTATGTAGGATTACTTGTTCCTAAACTAAATTGTGTCTGAGTGCTATACCTTAAAAATTTATGGTGTAGCATTTTCCGTCTTTGTTTCTCCTGAATTTGTTATTATCTCTTATAGCTGCAATTAACTAGCAGTTCTGTGTACTTAGTATCAGGGGAAGAAAACAGCGCTAGCTGAAAATCTGTGTTTGAACAATACTTTTATAATATAAAATACAAGTTTTCTTAACATTTATGGAGAAGGTTCATTAAGCCATGTGCCAGGTATATTATCCTTAGCTAAGGTCCTTAGGAAAAGGCCGGGCGCGGTGGCTCAAGCCTGTAATCCCAGCACTTTGGGAGGCCAAGACGGGCGGATCACGAGGTCAGGAGATCGAGACCATCCTGGCTAACACTGTGAAACCCCGTCTCTACTAAAAAATACAAAAAAAACTAGCCGGGCGAGGTGGCGGGCGCCTGTAGTCCCAGCTACTCGGGAGGCTGAGGCAGGAGAATGGTGTGAACCCGGGAGGCGGAGCTTGCAGTGAGCTGAGATCCGGCCACTGCACTCCAGCCCGGGCGACAGAGTGAGACTCCGTCTCAAAAAAAAAAAAAAAAAAGGAAAAAGGAAAAAAACACTACTGACGAGTTAGGGATGTGTTTATATCTGTGCTCTCACTTTACCACTAGCACCCATCAGTCTGTGTAAAGTAGAAAAGTTATTCCTTAAAAGGAGAAAGGATATTCTGGAGTTTATAGACAGGATTGTAGAATGTCTAATAGAGGCAATTCTAAATTAGAACAGGCAATTTATATGTAAGAAGTAAGGTTGTAACGTATTTCTTTTGACTGGACCCTTGGCTTCATTCGTATTCTCTACTGAGTGGCCTTTTCTAAACAGGAATATAATCATTCTCCACTAAAGTCTTTTTGTTGGTTTATCACAAGAATTCCGTCCAGACTCCTCATCGCCACCTAGTGATCTCACATGGTTCTTCGTTGACCACGTCTTCCACTTTTCTCTGCCATTCACTATGCTTCAGCTCCATTCACCTCTCTGTTTTTCAAAGATACCAAGCTCTGCCCCTTCTCAGGCTTTTACCACTTGCTGTTTCTTTCTTTCATAGACCTTCAAGTGGGCCCTTTGCACTCATTATCTGTCTTAGCTCTGAGGTCAGCCCCTCAGGACAGCCTTCCCTGATCAATTTCTTCAGCCCCACTCTGGTCATTCTCTGTCACTGTACACTATTTTATCTCCTTCATGAGTCATGTTTGCTTATATATTTATTTTTGGTCAACCATCTCTAGAATTTAATATTCTTAAGGACATTTTATTCACTGATTTGTTCCCAATGTCTACTGTGTTTGACACATAGTAGATGCTTAAAGAATAGTGATTTACTGGCAGTTTGGCTTCTAAGCCTAACAAGGATAATTGTTATGAATAAATCATCTTTGGCATTTTCTGTTTAATAGAAAACAATTGAAGATAGAAATATAAAGAATAAAAAGTCAACAAATAATAGAGCATCCAGTGCATCTGCCAGGTAAGAAAGTGATCAATATTTGTCATTTATGGGCTTGCATTCTAGCAAAGCTAGTTTTAATTTAACTTTCATAAAGTAAATTTCATTTGGTGTTACTGTGTTTTCTCTTTATTTGCATTTCATAAAATGAAAAGAGTAGCTACTTCATGATAAAACCCCTTGGTTGATGATATTATTTGAAATAAAGTAATCATAGAAAGTAAGCCTATTACTGGTTGTTTTAGTGCCTGGAATGTTTATGCAATACCTTCGCTCTCCAGGATCGTCCTAGGAATATTTTTCTTCTTTCTTAATGTCAGTGATTAGGGATTCTCTGTGCTCCACACTGCTTCTGGAATAGAGCTTCTTTCTCCTACTTTTCCTGAGATAAGGAATATAAAATGGTAATAAAGCTGAAGTCTAGCAATGATACTTATTCATTATCAAGTATCGTTGTCTAACATGAGAAATTGTACTGAAAGCCTTCAGAATCTATGAACTAAGTAGGTTTATTAAAATGACTATCTATATAGCTTCATTCACACCAGTGATAATGAATGCCTAAGTCATAAGTGCTAATCAAAACCTTCTGAATCTTTTAAATTATCGTTAGTCAAATTATCATTAATCAAGTAAAACAGAGCTAGCAAGCTTTTTCTGTAAATGGCCAGTTCGTGCGCATTTTAGGCACAGTCTGTATTGGAACTACTCATTTCTGCTATTTTAACAGGAAAGCAGCCACAGGCAAAACTTAAGTGAATGATTACAGCTATGGTGCAATAAACTTTGTATACTAAAACCGATGGCTGGCCAGAGTTTCCCACCAGTCCCTGAAATAGATGGTACTATTCTTTCTAATTTTGTATTTGGAATGCTTCATGTGACAAAATGATGAAAGAAAATAAATATTAAAAGAGTGATTATAACCTACTTTATTGTTTTTTCCTTGTAACTTGAGAAGTGGTCCATATTTCTTAAAAAGTTTCTAATTACAAATATTTAAATAGAGCAATCATTTTAAAGCCATATAAAGTTATACAATTTAAATTATGTTGAAGGGGACATAATTTAAATATGTCCCCTTCAACATAATTTAATACTCTTCGTATACTAAGGCTGTACATTTAACCTACATCATTTTCAAAGTAAATACAATTTGTTAAATTATAATGTAGTTTTCAATTTTTTTTTTGAGATGGAGTCTCACTCTGTTGCTCAGGCTGGAGTGTAGTGACATGATCTCTGCTCACTGCAACCTCTGCCTCCTGGGCTCAAGCTATCTTCCCACCTCAGCCTCCAGGGTAGCTGCAACTACTGGCGTGCACGACCATGCCGGCTAGTTTTTTGTATTTTTGGTAGAGACAGGGTTTCACCATGTTGCCCAGGCTGGTCTGTAACTCCTGAGCTCAAGTCATCCATCCATTTTGGCCTTCCAAAGTGCTGGTATTACAGGTGTGAGCCATCGTGCCTGGCCAGTTTTCAAATATTATATGTGCATATGCTAATAGATCTCTCTTGTACCAAATGCAATTGTAATATTTTATCTTGATTCATTTGGATCTTTTCAGATTAATGACCTCTGAGTTTTTGAAGAAATCTAGTTCTAAAAGGAGAACTCCATCAACAACTACCTCTTCTCACTATTTAGGGACTTTAAAAGTCTTGGACCAAAAACCTTCACAGAAACAGAGCATAGAACCTGATAGAGCAGATAACATAAGGGCAGCTGTTTATCAGGTAAAAAAGGAAAATATTTTTAAGAGGAGAAGGATGATCACTTTCATAAGCCAACACTGTTTATAAAGAATAAAGTAATCCTGATAGGAAATTATGGTTTAATACTTAATTTATTGAGAAAGATTTTCCTTATAATACATGAGTAATCCATAGATACTTTACTAAATTATTTGCTTCCATACTTTGCATAACCAATCATAGTTGTTTTTAAAGAAAGAATATGCCATTACAATTTATAGAAATATAACACAAGTCAAAACATTGTAAAGTCTATATGTTTTCATTTTTTTATTCTTGAAGTTTATATGAATAAAAGGAGTTATTATGAACAAAAAGTTAGTAAATTTTTTCTTTCCTAAGACGATGTTAGGCATACATAGAAAAAAGATTTTATTAATTTATTCACAATTCTAAAAAAGATCTTTTTTTGTCTTTTTTAAAGTAGAATAGTATACTTTAGAAAATTGTACATGTGAATTTCAGGGAAAATGTTAATATAAAGAATTCTAATTCATTTAAGAAATTTTAAATATTATATAACCTTTTTCTTGTTCTCATAGGAGTGGTTAGAAAAGAAAAATGTATATTTACATGAAATGCACAGAATAAAAAGAATTGAAAGTGAAAACTTAAGGATCCAAAATGAACAGGTATTTTGACATATAGAAGTAAAAATGTTTTGGATTTTTATTTCAGTAAAATATCCCTGAATATATAACTTTTCTAAATCAGCTTTTTAAATGGTAAAATAACTTGTATATTAAAGAATTGATTTCTGGTTTTATTTCTGTTTTACTTTATATATTTTAGTTTGATATAACTGTTTTACATGAAAACAGATTTTAATTTTGTATATGTATAGGATAGCTTTGTTCCTGCTGATTATGAAGTTATTATTGTTTGTGAGCATCTAATTCACTCTTAAAAGTTGACTTCATTTAGAACTTAGCCAAGAAGGCCAGGCACTGTGGCTCACACCTGTAATCCCAGCACTTTGGGAGACCGAGGCAGACCAGATCCCTTGAGGTCTGGAGTTCAACACCAGCCTGGACAATGTGGTGAAACCCCATCTCTCCTAAAAATACAAAAATTAGCCAGGCATGGTGGTGGGCACCTGTAATCCCAGCTACTCGGGAGGCTGGGGTGGGAGGATCACTTGAACCCAGGAGGTGGAGGTTGCAGTTAGCTGAGATCGTGCCACTGTACTCCAGCCTAGGTGACAGAGACTGTCTCAAAAAAAAAAAAAAAAAAAAAGACATAAGAAGATAAAGGATCATTAGACACTAGTTAACCTTCAGTTTTCCTCTTTTCTCTCTTGAATTTTACCGTACCACTTAGCCTATTACAATTTATTTTAATGTAATTTGTTTAGTACAGATTATCAAGTCCAACCCCTCCCTGAGCTCTTGATTTTTGTATCCTTTTCCATCAACTGGAGGTGAACTTTTGTTCCTTTCTCTTCTGTACTGAGTCGCTTCCTCTAACTCCTGCTTAGAATACGCTCAGTTATTTCCTATATTCTAAAGTCAAACTTCTGAAAAAAAAACTCCAGTGTGCTGTTCAATACTAAAATAGATTTAGAAGAAAAATATTTTCCAAAGTGAACAGCACAATAATGCATCAGTAGCGAAGGGAGCCGCCCTCCAGGGGGCGTGCCTGTCTATCTGTTAACCAAGTTCATAGCAGTATGCTGCTGTGGTCAGTGCCATACCCCTTCTCATTTGATCTTCACAGCTCTGTGAGGTAGACAGTACTTTGACTTATAAATTATGTTACCCCAGTATTAAGGTTTTATGTCATTTAATATTGAACAATAAAGCAAACATAGAATATTATGGGATTAGATTGAAGGAAGTAAAATAATAACATAACTTGCTATACAGTCTCCAACCTATTTTTCAGTTGAGCACATACTTTCAACATTTGGAATACATTTATATAGTAAGAACTTTATATTTTGATACTATTCAAAATTAAGATTTAAACCAAAAATCTGCATCTTACTGTATGACTTAGCCAATTTGCCTTACTCTAACTTAGTTTATAAGCCCATAACTTCACTGATTTTTTTCAAATATTTTATTATGAAAATTTTACTATACCACTTAGCCTATTACAGTTTATTTTGACATAATTTGTTTAGTACACTTTCAAAAATAATAGTTGGCATCTTTCTCATTAATAGGTCAATATGTGATAAATGTTTTTAGAAAAGGACATTTTAAAATCAGTGAATAATTCAGATAACATTCTTTGTAATTAACTTATCTAAGCCATTCTAAATAAATTACTTTGAAAGTTAATTTCTAAGTACAATGAATGTCAGAGGATTAAAGATAAATGTATATGTGTATATTTATATCTAGCCATATTTGTCTAATATTTATATCTAGCCATATTTGTCTCTCTCTATATATATATGTATGTATGTATATCAGTATATCACTCTATTATTTTTTTCCAATGTAGAAAAGAGCTGCTAAAAGAGAAGAAGCATTAGCATCATTTGAGGCCTGGAAAGCTATGAAAGAAAAGGAAGCAAAGAAAATAGCTGCCAAAAAGAGGCTTGAAGAAAAAAACAAGAAGAAAACTGAAGAAGAAAATGCTGCAAGAAAAGGAGAAGCACTACAGGTATTTGG
Source organism: Colobus angolensis palliatus (assembly GCF_000951035.1). Taxonomy (NCBI): domain Eukaryota; kingdom Metazoa; phylum Chordata; class Mammalia; order Primates; family Cercopithecidae; genus Colobus; species Colobus angolensis. The sequence continues at coordinate 32,515,318 of NW_012118487.1, forward strand.
GAGCTTTGCACATCTTAATTATTTTAAAACATTTGAAATTCAAATTAATGAGTAACGTATTTTTCTTTATTTTCAAATAATCACAGTAAGAAAATTATTCTGAACTTTTTCAGGCTTTTGAAAAATGGAAAGAGAAAAAGATGGAATATCTTAAAGAGAAAAATAGAAAGGAGAGAGAATATGAAAGAGCAAAGAAACAGAAAGAGGAGGAAACTGTTGCTGAGAAAAGGAAAGATAATTTAACTGCTGTTGAGAAATGGTAATCCCAAATCATACATATTTTGACATATTTTAAATTAATAACACTTCAGAATTTTATAAAATTTATTTACTTGAAATTTACTAATGCATTTCAATTTTGTTACTGTCAAAGATGTACTAGGGAATCTTTATTATGTATTTTCCTTTAACTCTCCAGTGTTGTATACTATCCTCTATAGGAATGAGAAAAAGGAAGCTTTTTTCAAGCAAAAGGAAAAAGAAAAAATAAATGAGAAAAGAAAGGAAGAACTGAAAAGAGCTGAGAAAAAAGATAAAGATAAACAAGCTATTGATGAATATGAAAAATGGCTGGTAGGTATTATTTGTCAATGCGCTTGAGTCTTTTTCATCTACCTTTTGTGTCTTTTCTGTCCCTAATTCTAATTCTATTTGCTCCAGACCTACTGATCATTTTTACCTGGAATCTGCTTTGTTGAATTCAAGCTCTCCTCCTGCATATAGCATATTTTCTTTGATTTAGTCATTTCTATTAATGTTTCTGCTATTCGCTCAAATACCCAGGCTTAAAACTTGTTAAAGTCTTCTTCCTTACCTGCATCCCCACATTTACCATTTACTATTGATGCCCATTCTTCCTTTGCTGTGATTCTCACATCTAACATCATAGAAAGAAGGTAAGTATACTATCGGGGGTGCTACTTGGTGGAACTTGGTCATGACAAAAAGTAACACTGAATTTAATAGTGAGAAAATTATTCCATATTTTATTCTCTTTTGATATTTCTGATGACCTCAAGGAGAATCTCTTATTTAGGTGGTTTTAATGAGAGAGGAGTTTTGAGATTTAGGAGGAGCAATAGCTAGCTGAACCAGATGTATGTGTATATTTGATTTCACTTTACTTATCTTTATAAAAGTTACTTTTTTTTGATGTCAAGCAAAATGTTATTTTCCATTTTAGAATGTCAATATAAATATGCATTTTTGTCAATTTTTATATAAGTAATACATTATATAAATACATAAGTAGGTAACGCATTCATATGAATAGCTAACATATTCATGTGATTCAGCAACCAAAAAGTATAACATTTTTGCACTGGAAGTCTGTCCAGTCAGGTTTCTTATCAAACTTTAAAACAATTCATACCAATCAACTAGTTAAAAAAAATCATCCAGATTATTTTTGATTTGCATTTCTCTGGTTAGGATTGAGCTCGAATATCTTTTCATTTGTATACAAGCCATTTATCTATTATATTCTCTGTAAATTGTCATTTCATAGACTTTGTACACTTTTCTGTTAGATTGTTGGGTTTTTTTCTTACTGATTTCTAGAATCTTTTGTTTTGTACTAAGGAAATTAGCCTATCATTTTTTCATATGAGTTTCAAATATTTTTCCCCACCATACTGTTGGTTTCCCAACTTTCCTTATAGTATTTTATGCCATGAAGAATTTAAATTTTAGGTGTCAAATTTATCAGTCTTCTTTTTTGGCTATTGATTTTCAAGCATAGTTGAAAAGACCTCCACAATTTGAAGTTAAACAAAATTCTCTTATTTTTCTTCTAACAACTTTGTGACTTTAATACTTTAATGTTTTAACATTTGTTCTACTTAGAATTTACCCTGATAATGGTGGGAAATATGATTTTAACTTTAGTTTTTCCAAATGTATCCTTTATAAAGTAGCCCATTTTTACCCATTGATTTGAGGTGCTGCTTTTATTATATGATACCTTCTCATATTTTCGGGTCTGTTTCTTAACTTTCTGTTCCATTGATCAGTCTTGGTGATTCCAGTGCCACACTTCATTATTAGGCTTGACGTTTCTAAATATCTGCTTGGATTCATCTCCCTTTATAGTTCCTCTTTCACAGTCTTTTTGACCAGTCTTGTTTATTTTTTTTCCATAAACTTAAGAATCTGCAGCAGTTAGAAAGGCACATCAGACATCATTTAAAAACGAGCTATTTAAAGATAGGATAAAAAGATAAAACAATAATAAACTTAAGAAACATGCCAGACCAACATAAAGAAAATTGTAGAACTCTCCTGAACAACACAAATGAAGACTTGAGAAAATGGATCAGAATTGCCCGTGCATAGAAACACACTTATAATGATGTTATAAAGATGTCAGCTCTCCCTGAAGTAATTTAATGCACTCGTAACAAAAACCAACAGGATTTACTCTGTGTGTTGACTTTAGTACTGCTATATGCTAATTCTGGGCAGAGAAATAATAATAAGGTAATCAAAATTGGTTCAATTTTGAATGAAAAAGGTAATGTTTCATGATGATTTCCTTAAGTTAAACTTTTAAATAAAGCTATGTTCCAAAAAACATTTTAAAGTCCACTTATATTAAGAAGATATATACTGACCGCTGGAATCAATTAGGGAAATTAAATGTAAATGTTTCAGTTTTCCATTTTAATTCTGTATTTTCATGAAAATGAAATAGAATTTCCTTAATAAGTCACACTTAGGTACACTATTTTTAATTATAGTCCTTAATACATTGTCATTCTCATCAGTCCTCTGAAGAACAAGAATTCCTTAAAGACCAAAGACAAAATAACATGATAGCTAGTAAAATGTCTGCAAATATAGTACACCTATAAACACATAAATATACATGTTACAGATCCATTCTGCTTCTTACCAAATTCTTACTGAAATTTGTTTGCAGATAGAATAGAAAAATTGTCCCTATATCGAAGTCTAATGACTTCAATTTTCATGTAAAATAACATCTCAAGCTTTTTATATACAAACTAGTTTTCACAGTAAGCATTTGGTGCATAGTTGTTTTAGGGGAAATATTATAGCCAAAGATCAGGTAAGACTAAAATATTTTTCTTGCCAATTCCCAGGTTAATTCATCATTACCTTTAGTAAGAAAATGAGCAAAAAGCTCAGTTTTCCACAGGTGAATGTCAGAAGGACTTTTTAACAAGGTTCTTTTAATTACTATCAAGGTAGTAACTATTGATTCTTGTGAATTGATATTACAGTTAATATAATTGTCTATTTGCTACCCTGACTTTACAGCTCCCTCCTAGTAAGGTGAAGCATATTTCAAGTTACTGTGCCCCCATGTTAAGTGGAATTAGAAAAAGAGATTTATAGTCAATCTCTGTGGACACAGTCTGGTCACTGCTTTTCTTTTGCCTAGCTAGATGGTCTGCCTCTCTCTAAAATATTAAAATGATTGAAGATGATCTAATTACAGCTTTGGTTTTCACAATTAAAATTCTGAAAGGAAGTTCCCTCTTTGCCTTAATAGAAATAGCAAGCAAACAAACATGCAAACATTCTTATGACATGGAACGAGGATATGGATGTCAAGACTGAGAAGAAAACAAACCTCCCACTTAACTTTGTTATATGTGAATGGAAATCTTGTACTGTATTGCCATATTATTCTTGTGGCACTTATATATATACTGATGAAAAGATGCATACATACCTAATCATTTTCCATAATGCATCTCCTCCCAAGCCATCAACCTGCAGAGGCAGGTTTCACTGAGGGTTTTCCTGCTCCTTGAGGAATATGAGAAAAATACCATCATGAAGAAACCACCAAACCTTATAGTGTTAGCAGAGACATAAAGAAATAGACAATCCAATTGGTAAGATGGAAAGACCAGATCCTACTAATATTTCAAGTATACCTAGATAAATATTTAGATTTCGTACTCAGTTACTTCTTTGACGGGAGGATGTGCAGGGAAATGAAATGATTCTCAAATTCATCTGTAGAAATAAAAATATGGGAGATAATATTTTGAGAATAATGTGAAGTAGGACTATCCTTATCAAGCAATAAAATATAAATTTACCATTCCACTTCTGTGAATCATCATTCTTTCTACTGTTCTGAATTATTCCCGTCATGTTCCAGGATATATAATCTTCAAGAAAAATACACTCTTTGAACTCTGCATTTCCCTCTGTCTCTGGCCCCACTTTTGTCTGCTTTTCTTTATAGTGAAACATCTAGAAAGTTTTGCTTATACTTCCTTAGTTCCTCATATCCTTTTCATTCACTTCCCACTTCAGTTTTGTCTTTGTCCTCATCACTACACCAAAATCACACTTTGGAAGTTACAGGTTTGCATCGATACGGTCTGGTGTGTGTTTCTGTCCGGTTTCGGAATATCTCAGCATTCCACACTGTTGATCTCTTCCTCCCACAGCTGTCACCTCCTTTGGCTGTCATGCTCCCCTGGTGTTCTCCTCACTTCTCTGCCTGGCTTCGGTGTCATTCGTTGAATTGTTTTGCCTAAGTTCTGCATGTTACCACGGCCTGCCAAGGCCCGTATGATCTTAGTCCTCATCCATCTCTTTCTCACCTTGTGCCCCATTTCCATTTCTTGTCTCCTGCCTCCTGGCAAGCCTCAGTCGCAGTAGACCTTTTTTGTTTCCTCCCACATCACATTTTTTTCCCACTCTCAGAGCCCTCACTACTACTGTTTGCTTTGCTTGCAAAGCTCTTCCCTAATATTTATCACGAATGGCTTCTCTTATCCATCATTTCACACTTCAAATGGACTTTCCCTGAGTCCATTTTTTGTTAAAAGTAAATACTCTTTTCTGTTCCTTCTCATAGTTTTAAAACACATTTCCTGGAAATTGACACAACTTGGAATTATTAGTTGTTTATTTTCTTGTTTGTTTCTGTCCATTTTGAAAGTTGCCTGGGGGACAGAGACAATATCTGTGTGTTGGGATTTTAAAAAAATCTTTTATTTGCAATTGACACATAAAAAGTGTACATATTTATGGGATATAGTGTGATGTTTCCATCTATGTATACATTGTATAACGATCAAAAATGACTCACAAAGGTAGGCAAAATGTTTGATGCAAAGATAACATTAATATTTTTTATATGAAAGTACACAAATTGCTAAAAATTAAAGGCACTGATACCATACATTTAAATGGGCCAAATAATTGAGCAGAAAATTTACAAAAGGGCTAAAGAAATGTTTGAAAATGTGCTCAAGTTCAATAATAAAGAAACATGAGGCAGATTTAACTATTTGTAAAAAATTTGAAGTATCTCATATTGTCATGACATATTAAAACTTTGCACCCAGTAAATTTACTTCTGAGAATTTGTTCTCACAAAGTCATCACCAACTTATAATAGTTATTATCTTTGAGTTATAATAGTAGGTCTTTTTTTCTATTTTATACAATTCTTTTTTAATGTTCTCACTTTTATAGTTTAAAAAATTAAGTGATATTAATACCTGTTGATGTACTTACAAATTGGCATGTTTCCTAGCTATTTTTTTTCTTGTTTCCATTTTTTGTTTGTTTTTTTGAGACAGGGTCTCACTCTGTTGCCCAGGCTGGAGTGCAGTGGTGCAATCTTGGCTCACTGCAACCTCCACCTCCCTGGCTCAAGCAATCTTCCCACCTTAGCCTCCTAAGTAGCTGAGACTATAGGTGTGTGCCACCACACCTGGCTAATTTTTGTATTGTTTTGTAGAGATGATGTTTCACCATGTTTCCCAGGCTGGTCTCAAACTCCCAGGCTCAAACGATCCACCCACCTCAGTCTCCTAAAGTGCTGGGATTACTGGTGTGAGCCACCATGCCCGGCCCTGCCTGTTATTTCTTTATGATCTGTTAAACTAGGAAGTGATATATAAATATCCTATAATGGATTATTTTCTTCAGCAAGCAACCTGATTTGAAAATAATATTCATATATGTATATAAATTTATAGTGTTCTATTTTCTCTTTAGGAAAATAAGGAAAGGCAAGAAAGAATTGAACGAAAACAGAAGAAACGTCATTCCTTTCTTGAAAGTGAGACACTTCCTCCGTGGAGCCCTCCAAGCAGAACTGTGTTCGCAAAAGTGTTTTGATAATTCTAGTTCTTACATTATTTAGTTGTTTATCAGTTGGCCAATATTTGCCATAGATTTAAAAACATTCAATTATTTATAGTTAGAGGAATATATTTTAACTAAATGCCAGACACTCCTGCTGACAATGAGAGAGATACTTTGGAGTGTAATCACTGAAAGCATTTTTTTGAACTGTAGATAAACTGCCTCAAATGAAAATCTAATAATCAGATTGTTTTTACCATTAAGATACATAAAGTTTTATCATGTCCTGATAATTCTTATAGTGGAGTGATTCATGATCTTTTTCATTAAGCTCTGTGTGTTAAGCATATTTAATTCCAGTAATAGAAATTATTCCATTTGTGGATGATTGTGAATCTAGATTCAGGTTTTTAAATGAATGGTTGCTGGGAAGTGCACATATATTATTTCTTCTGAAACTGATGTTTAGCTCAAAGCAGTTGCATTTATACTGTGCAAGTTAGAATTTTGATAGGTTGAGGCAGTAGTTCAATAGAACTCTAATCATCAAGGCTTTTTATTTAAGAACTGCCTTATGTTTTAATGTGAGTGTACTTTATCTGTTCCAGGCTTATGTGACAATCATAGGCACTTTATAATGAGTCCACCTCTGAAATTTTTCTTTTTGAATTCTATCTCACTGTATTATTTCAGTGATACCAAAAGACATCAAAGTCACAGTAGTAATATACTTATGTATTAGTTATGGCAATTCCACAGGAGTTCAAGGTCATTATCACTATAATTATTTTCCAGACTAAAGCCATAAAGGTGATTTAGGCAATTATTGTCATCTTAGCTAGTCCAGTTTTATAGCTTATATTCCGAAGACAGCTGTGTGGGAAGGTAAATATGTTGACATGTCCACAAAGCCTTTATTTATTTATTTATTTATTTGATCTCTGCATGTCCTTGTAGTAATTGGTCTCATACTTGACCTGGTCATCTGGTTTAAGACAGACCAAGTGTATGCTCTCGGAGTTGAAATGCAGCATTAGTCAATAATGCAATGCAGAGATGATAGATGAGAATACACAGTTCCTATTTATTGAGCATCTAATATATAATCTCTACTGTATCTTTACAAATGTATTTAACATCTTTACAACACCTTTTCAGGGTAGGTGTTATTAGCTTCATCTTACAGATAAAAATACTGATGCTCAGATAAACCAAGTAATTTGCCGTCCATCTGGAGTGTGCCTGAATTGGGATCAAATGGGATTCAGTCTGTCTGACTGAATCTGCCTCCTTCTGAAATCTCTGTGCTCTTTTTCACACTTCTCTATAGCCTCAGAGACAGCTAAGTTCTGTCAAGACCTCTGCATAGTATCAATGTTACAAACACGTTTTAACTTTTAGAGCCTGAAATCATGTATTGTTATCCAAACATGATCTTTCTCTATAGAAATAGCTGCTTGTTGTTAGAGATGGTGGACGTCATTAAATCTATCAAGTGAAATAAAAATCCGTAAGATTTCATGAGTTACTCAGGCATCTTATAACTACTATCAGAATATCAGAAACCTCAGCACGTTATGTGACAAAGGCTTTGAGATGGTCACTCCAGACGTTTCACACACTGAGCATCAGCCTTCTTGCTGCATTGCATGTGCAAGATAAGATGTCATAGGCGGCTTTGTAAGATTGTATCAGTGCTATAGACAATTAAGAGAAATTTCCTAGATAAAACTAGAACCCTCTCTATATGGTCAGAACTATAATACTTTATGAAATTGATCTGATTATCAGCAATATGTAGTATCAGCATGGAACTTAGGACCTCTCTTACTCATTCCTCTGTCCCCCATAGTTCCAAACACAGTGCCTGCCAAAATAGATTTAGTGTTTATTGTATTATCTATTTAGAGCTAAAAAGATTTACAAATTCCAAGGAAGTAAAAGGAAAAAAATTGAAAAAGGTACAGCTACTTTTGGGGATGTGAGATCATGAATGTGTATCTTACAGATTTCACATTAATTATTTACTTTCCAATTATTTTCTTCTATATTATCATATTTAGTGGCTAACCGTTACTACCTCTTAGGTTGTTGTGAGAACTGAATTAATTAATGTAAAGTATTTGACACATAATAAGGACTTAAAAGTTCATTGTTGTCATTATTGATTTACTGCCATGAGCCCTACATTTCCCCATTTCATGAGTGTAAGAACATTAACATAGATAGGGTTAATAATGGTTATTTGACATTACACATTTTTAGCAAGAAGAAATTTCTGTCTTGTTGGCCATTCCAGGCTGTATCACTCAAAAAAAATACAGAGATTACATTTATTGATTTGTGTATGTTGAACCAGCCTCATCCCAGGGATGAAGCCCACTTGATCATGGTGGATAAGCTTTTTGATGTGCTGCTGGATTCCGTTTGCCAGTATTTTATTGAGAATTTTTGCATCGATGTTCATCAGGGATATTGGTCTAAAATTCTCTTTTTTTGTTGTGTCTCTGCCAGGCTTTGGTATCAGGATGATGCTGGC
>NW_012118487.1:32525193-32526161 GCF_000951035.1 Colobus angolensis palliatus
TGGTTTAAAGTCTGTTTTATCAGAGACTAGGATTGCAACCCCTGCCTTTTTTTGTTCTCTATTTGCTTGTTAGATCTTTCTCCATTCCTTTATTTTGAGCCTATGTATGTCTCTGCACGTGAGAGGGGTCTCCTGAATATAGCACACTGATGGGTCTTGACTCTTTATCCAATTTGCCAGTCTGTGTCTTTTAATTGGAGAATTTAGCCTATTTACATTTAAGGTTAATATTGTTATGTGTGAATTTGATCCTGTCATTATGATGTTAGCTGGTTATTTTGCTCATTAGTTGATGCAGTTTCTTCGTAGCATCAATGGTCTTTACAATTTGGCATGTTTTTGCGGTGGCTAGTACCAGTTGTTCCTTTCCATGTTTAGTGCTTCCTTCAGGAGCTTTTGTAGGGCAGGCCTGGTGGTGACAAAATCTCTCTTGGGAAAAAATTTTTGCAATCTACTCATCTGACAAAGGGCTAATATCTAGAATCTACGAAGAACTCAAATTTACAAGAAAAAAACAACCCCATCAAAAAGTGGGCAAAGGATTTTTATGAACAGATATTTCTCAAAAGAAGACATTTATACAGCCAACAGATACATGAAAAAATGCTCATCATCACTGGCCATCAGAGAAATGCAAATCAAAACCACAGTGAGATACCATCTCACACCAGTCAGAATGGCGATCATTAAAAAGTCAGGACAAAACAGATGCTGGAGAGGATGTGGAGAAATAGGAGCACTTTTACACTGTTGGTGGGACTGCAAACTGGTTCAACCATTGTGGAAGACAGTGTGGCGATTCCTTAAGGATCTAGAACTAGAAATACCACTGGGCCCAGCCATCCCATTACTGGGTATATACCCAAAGGATTATAAATCATGCTACTATTAAGACACATGCACACGTATGTTTATTGCGGCACTATTCACAATAGCAAAGACTTGGAACCAACCCAAATGTCCATCAA
>NW_012118487.1:32526665-32534610 GCF_000951035.1 Colobus angolensis palliatus
TAAAAAGAAAGCTAAGTAAGTATTAATTTCTTAGGACTTAATGTATAATAAAAGTTATATATATATATATATAGAGAGAGAGAGAGAGAGAGAGAGAGAGAAAGAGAAAGAGATGCCTTGTATTAGGGCCTTCCTAAAAAGAAAGCTAAGTAAGTATTAATTTCTTAGGATTGCTTCTGAGGTAGGATGAGGTATTTGCATAGACCTAACAAGTCATTCCCTTCAAATTTCTTTTGTCCTACTATGATAAATAACATACTATTTCCTGTTTACAGCAACCTGTGATGAAATTAACTAGTTGAATACAATCACCTCTTCTAGCACAAATAAAGCTATGTTTGGGGAGGTGGGTGAAAATGCAGTACTGTTGTTTACTTCCTAAGATCCAAGGGAGAGAATCAAGCTTGATAATATTCTCTTGAATATATTTACCTATTTAAAAGGTATGATTTTCTCATATTTCCTTAGGAAGTATGTCATCTCAATATAGATATTTACTCATTAGGTTTACATTAATTTGTATTATAAGGAAATGATTAATTCAAATTGAGGACATTAAAGGTATATAGACTTTCATATAAAAGTTCTGGTTTTATAAATCGCATTGATCACTTAAAGAATGCAGAGATCTCAAAGTAAAGAAAACACATTTTATGAATATTTTAAAACATTGCTTAAAACAAGTTTCTTTCAAAAGCACATTTGTGGATAAATTTAAATATTAATACTAAAAAATAAAGTAGTAAACAGAATTTAAGTTTCATAATAATGAAGAAAGTGGTAATGCTATGTAACTTAAAAGATGTAATATGGCATTTTAGATCAAGAGGTTAAAGTTTTCTTAATGAAAGAAAGTAACTATTTATGGGATAAAAACATTCCAGTGGTTTGTATTTTGCCTCATACTTCAAAAATGTTAATCCATTTATTGTTTAAAGTTATATTGAAACTGATATTTTCACTGTTGCCAAAGCAGTACCTGACAGTAGATAGGTATCCATAGTCTTATGTTCCTTAGAATTACAGAACTATGCCTCTGAAAGGAGTTTTAATACTTTAATAAACCTGGCCTAAACTCTTTTATTTCTAAGTTGAAGAAATTGATTGTCAAGTACTTTTGACTCGTCCAATCTCCTACAACTAACTATGGTACATTTAGAGTTAGATCTCAGTATCAGGTGTCCCAATTGTATTCTGCTCACCATTCCACAATTTCAATATTGATAAAACTTTCACACTAACTTTTGAACTGTGGTTATTATTAATTTCATTGATTTATGTCCTCTTATTTATTTCCTTATTCCTCCACTGCCTTCTTCATAACTGTCCACCAGATCAAAACCATTTGGATACCTACACTATCATTTAAAGTGAGGGGAAATAATGAAGTTCCTTAAATTCTGTGTCATGGACTAAGATACAATAAAGAAAAGGAATTTCACAAAGTAGGGGAAATTACATGTTAGTCTTAATCATTCCTAAGAATAAACTAGTAAAAGAAACTTAGATTTCCCTAATTTAATCTTGACTCCAATTTCAATAGTGCTATATAAAAAGGTATTTAAACCCGTATGCTTCCTTTTACATAAAACAAAGGTATCAGCTTTCCTAGTTTGCATTTACACTGGCTAATAGGATAATAAAATGCTGTGTAAATGTTAAACTAGAGCCTTCTGTGAGTTATTTTTACTTTAAAATTTCATGTGATTATGCCATTTTGTATATGTATATTACATGTAATTGTATAATGTTAATTTGGGTAGGCAAAATTCTTGGTATTGAATTTAGGGTGTCTTAAAAATTATTAAGAATATATTAATGTCTGCTTTTTGGTAGTATGTTTTCATGTAATGTTTAATGTATTAAAATCAACCATTCAAGATTATTTTATTGGGTGACACTGTTGACTGTGTTCCAAAATGCCCATAGTGTTAGGAAATGTGGTGTGAGTTTTATTTGTGGGCTAAGGATGAAACAATCGTATTATGCTAATATGCCTTTTATTATAAATGACTAAAAATTTGGATATAAAACTGATGTTTTACTACACAGATTAGAGATAGATAATATAATTATATAATTATTAAATAATTAGAAAATGCAAATAAGCAAAAGTCGCCCATGTTCCCAGTTCTCATCTCCCAAAGATAATTATAACTAACATATTATTGTGTACTCTTCCCATTAATTAGTTTCTAGTATACGTTCTCCTGTAGCTGGAATTAAGCTGAGAAAAAAGAGGTTGCTCCTCCCTCCTCTTTCTCTCTCCCACTCTGTCTCTCTCCTGTGCTATCTGTGTGTATATACAAATATGTATGCATATATATATAATGTACATAATATATATAAAATACAAATACTAATGTGCATATGTGCATATTTTCAAACATACACATATTTTTTATTATTTGAAATAAGAATGAGATCAGACTACGTATTTGGTAGCCAGATTTTTTTCACTCAGTGATATATCATGAACATATTTCCATGCTAATATAATTTTCTAATAATTTTAGATGCTGTAACTACAATTTAATTGTTATTGGGCAATTTGTTGCTTAACAAATGGTAAAGCTTTACAAATGATAAATAATATGATCATTATTCTTGTAGCCAATATCATTATTAGAAATGATGGACCTCATTAAAGCTATAAAATTAAATAAGAATTTATAAATGTAAGGAGTTATTCAGACATCTTGTATCTAGTATTACAGTGTCAGAAAACTCAGCAGGTTATATGACAGGCTTTGAGATAGTCACTCAGAAGTTTTCACATACAGGATTAACCTTGCTGCAGTTCATGTGCAAGATTTAAAAAGATGTCATGGATCACTTTGTAATGTCATATCATTGCTGTTGATAAATAAAGGAAATGTTATAAATAAAACTAGATGCCTTTTTATATTTCCAGAACTACAAGACATAGAATGTGAGTTGTTTAATGGGCATAGAATTTCAGTTTTTGGAGGATGAAGAGAGTTTTGGAGATCACTTGCACGTCAGTGAGAATGTATGTAACACTACTGAACCCTACACTTAAAAATGGTTAAGATAGTAAATTTTACATATATTTGGCCACAGTTTCAAAACCACAAAGCAATAATAATAATGCTTACTTGCTCATATAAGAGGGATATAGAGAAGACTTCTCCCCTGATTATAGAATATCTTTTGTTTGGTCTAACTGGACCAACTTGCTCATCTCAGATGAGTCATCATTGATTCAATTACAGTTGCTAGGAGAATGTCAGATGCTGAAAGACTTAAACCTGGATTGAATACTAAGTAAGAAAGCAACAGTTCAAGTAAACCTAGTAACTCTTCATTTCAGATTTTGTTCTTGAACCCACTTTATTTTTGATATAAGCTTTAGGGTTCTTGTTATGCTTTTAAAACCAAATCATATTATGATTTCTGGGAGACTTGTAGTAACCATACACAATAATGGAATCCATTCACTTGAAGTAGATATGATGAAACGAATCCCCATCTAGAGATTAATTGAATTCAGTTATATTTCTGTATGCATGGCCATATAACTTTTAAAAATAACTCCATGGTGCTCATGGATCCCCTTTGAGGAAAGTCTACTGTGATTCCTACCCATCCCACACACAGTGTAACTTACTCTCTTCTCTATACTGTTTCCCTACCCTAAATGACTGTTACTGAAGGCTGCACCTTTTAAAGTGCATACATCTATTTTCCATAAATGAGCGCTTTATGAGGACAGGAACTATATTTTCATAATATGAAATAATATTCATATTTCATATATTTCATAATATTTTCATAAATGAGCACTTTATGAGGATAGGAACTATATTTTCCACATTTTGACATTTCTAGTTCATCGGTTGGTTCTGGATAATCTTTGGCTAATAGAATAGTAAGTTAAAAGTAAAATACAAAAATAGTGCATGAATATGACTGGGTGCGGTGGCTTATGCCTGTAATCCCAGCACTTTGGGAGGCCAAGGCAGGCTGACCACCTGAGTTCGGGAGTTCGAGATCAGCCTGACCAACATGGAGAAACTCCGTCTCTACTAAAAATACAAAATTAGCCGGGTGTGGTGGCACATACCTGTAATCCCAGCTACTAGGGAGGCTAAGGCAGGAGAATCTCTTGAATCTGGGAGGCAGAGGTTGCGGTGAGCTGAGATCATGCCATTGCACTCCAGCCTGGGGCAACAAGAGTGAAATTCTGTCTCAAAAAAAAAATACATAAATAAAAAATAAAAAAAATAAAAAATAAAAAAAATATATATATATATAGTGCATGAATGTTTGTAATGCATGTATATTATATATATGAACAAGGACTTTATAGATAACATTTTAGAAATTGTATGAGTATTAAAATGGAATTATAAATTATGACTGTTATAACTTACAAATAGTTTGAAATTTTACTTACATATTACATTATTTTTTCAGTTTCAACAAAATAATCTTTTAAATGAAAAACTGCATATGTGTGTATCATTGCATTAAGTTGGGAAAGAAAATAAGCTCACGTATATTCTAATATTTACAACTAAGTAAGCACTATCCAGAGCACTATTTTTTTTCTGCCTTGGTGTCCTTCCTGTGTCAATATTAAATAAATTTAAAAAAAAGAAATAAGCCCAGGGTTTACTGGTTCATTCAGTCTAAAAAATGAATCCCAGATAGAACTATCGTTTGAATAGAGCTGTAATTCAGATATGCCCAAGCGTGGATGCTGAAGCCAAGGTCTACAGTGATGCTTCTATCCTAGTGAGTAGATTGCATGGTTGCTTGTGGCTACTTTTTTCTAATTTTTACATTAGGGGCTTTTTCCCACACCCTGAGCTGTTTTTCTTGAAACATGAATTTGTTTCTATCACTAGATTTTTCATTTTAACAGACACAAATAAAAAAAAATTTGACTTTTTTCTGGTTCTACCACCAGAAAAATAATTCTAAGTGTGTTGATAAATGTGTGAGGACAAATGACCTCAGTATTGAACAGGCAAAATGGAGGGGCAAGGGTGATTATGAACTGGGGATACAGAGCCTACCTCTTCCTCAATAACAGCCAATGGTTGCCTTGACAGAATTTGTATTTTAAAATATCAGTGTCCATGTCAACTAAACAAACAAAACTCTTAAAGTGAACACTGCAAGGTCCAAATGAAACAGCTCCGCAAGCCTTCCTGGTTATGTTTTCTTCCCCAGAAATTTCCAACTGGTGTGCTGAAGCACATACATGAGCTAAAGTGCACTGATACACTATAAATGCTGTGGGGGGGTTCCTGTCAGGGAGTTACAGAAGCTTAGGACAGAGCTCCAGTTGAGTGTGTCCCCTCTGGCTCAAACTGCTTCAGATAGGCTTCTAGAAGGGTGCCACGTGGAGACTCGGGCTTACTGGTGTGCCACTTTGTACTTGCAGGTTACTACAAAGTGAGGGACATGGGCAGTCATTGCTCTACCTTGACCATGAATATCCTCAATCATATGAAATCCTTTTCAGTAGCCAGCTGTGGAGTACGCTACTTCCCATGGATAGGGGCCTGTGGGCTGCTGGAGGGGTTCATTTCTCAGATGCCCAAAACACATCACTGTAGGGGATTGATCAGTGTGGTTGGAAAAATTATAGCTATAGTTATAGGAAATAGACACAAACCTTCTTGGAAGGCCGCGGGGGTTGCATAGCTTCAGTAGAAGATTTGGCTGAAGGCAGGCAGATTCTCTTTTCAGGAACCAGAGAGCTTAGGACGTAGATACAAAGAATATAAGGGAGTTTATCTAAATAGCTTGTTTACTCATGTGGTCCTAAGACTAACCTTTGATCATTCCCAGGCAGGATGGCTCTCTCCTGGGGAGGGCGACCAGGTTAATTATCCACAGGTGTGTTGACTAAAAGCCTTTGTCATTAATCTGTGCTGAATAAATGCCCACAGGGCCAGCTAGTCAAGGTGTGCAACTGCCACAACTCTTTCTGTGCGTGGCCCGGCACCCTAACTGCTCTTTCACTGAATATTCAGTGTCTGAGTACATTATTCATCTGTCTTGCATCACTATGGTGGCCAGCCTAATGGCCAGACTAATAGAAGCTGGGTGGTGCCTGGAGGCTACATGGAGTCTCCTGGAGGGTACAGTTCTCTGTCTTCAAGTATATACTGCCTTTCATAGTTTGTGTGAACTTTTAGAGGCATCCAAACTAGCTGCAGGGTGAATGCACTATCCATTCCAGCCATGGAAGTGCCATTCATCAAACCAGAACTCCATGATTATCTTGATACACTGTATTTCACAAAATATTCAACATGATTTGAAGTTTGCTTTGTCACATGAAATCTTAGCATTTTAATTGTTAATGAAAGAAAAGAACACTGCTTGGTTACTTAAATATGATTCCAATGCAAAGGATTTGATGATGCAGTATATGTTTTCAAAAATTGTATTATCTATTTATGCTAACAAAATGTTTGGTCTCTAAGGGTTTGATGAGATAATCTTTAAATGTCTTGATCAGGATTGCATGTGGACATCTCAAATATAAAGCCCGATATTTAAAAGTCACACAGGCAAAGTTAGTCCATTTTCACACTGCCATAAAGATAGTACCTGAGACTAAGTAATTTATAAAGGAAAGAGGTTTAATTGACTCACAGTTCCACATGGCTGGGGAGGCCTCAGGAAACTTGCAGTCATGATGGAAGTTGAAGGGCAAGCAAGGCACATCTTACATAGTGGAGGAGAGAAAGAGAGAGAGAGCAGGGGAAATGCGAGACATATCAAACAAACATCTCGTGAGCACTCTGTCACTGTCATAATAACAGCATGGGGGAATCTGCCCCCATGATCCAATCACCTCCCGCCAGGTCCCTCCCTCAACACGGGATTAGAATTTGAGATGAAATTTGGGTGGGGACAGAGTCAAACCATATAATTGCTGCCTCTGGCCCCTTCCAAATCTCATGTCCTTTTCACATTTCAAAACCAATCATGCCTTCCCAACAGTCTCTTCCACCTATGAGCCTGTAAAATCAAAAGCAAGTTAGTTACTTCCAAGATACAATGGGATACAGACACTGGGTAAATGTTGCTATTCCAAATAGGAGAAGTTGGCCAAAACAAAGGGGCCCCATGCCCCATGCCCCATGCAAGTCCAAAACCCAGAAGGTCAGTCATTAAATCTTAAAGCTCTGAAATGATCTGCTTTGACTCCATGTCTCACATCCAGGGTACTCTGATGTAAGGTGTGAGCTCCCACAGCCTTGGGCAGCTCTGCCCTTGTGGCTTTTGAGGATACAGCTCCTGCAGCTACTTTCACAAGCTGGTATTGTCTGTGGCTTCTCCAGGCACATGGTGCAAGCTGTCAGGGGATCTACCATTCTGGGGTCTGGAGAATGGTGACTCTCTTTTCTCACAGCTCCACTAGGCAGAGTCCCAGCAGGGACTCTTTGGGGGCTCCAGTCCCACATATCCCCTCTGCACTGCCCTAGCAGAGGGTCTCCATGAGGGTTCCACCACAGCAGCAGACTTCTGCCTGAAATCTAGGCAGAAACTCCCAAACCTCAACTCTTGTATTCTGAGACTGTGTAGTTTATAAATAGCAGAGGTTTAATTGACCCACAGTTCTGCATGTCTGGGGAGGCCTCAGGAAACTTACAATCATGGCAGAAGGTGAAGGAGAAGCAAGCACCTTCTTCACAGGTGGCAGAAGAGAGTGTGTGTGTGTCAGGGAAACTGCCATTTTTAAAACCATCAGGTATCATGAGAACTCCCTCACTATCACAAGAACAACAGAGGGGAACCACCCCCTTGATTCAGTCAGCTCCCATCAGGTCTCTCCCTCAACATGTGGGGATTAGAATTTGAGATGAGGCCGGGCGCGGTGGCTCAAGCCTGTAATCCCAGCACTTAGGGAGGCTGAGACGGGCGGATCACGAGGTCAGGAGATCGAGACCATCCT
>NW_012118487.1:32535298-32538854 GCF_000951035.1 Colobus angolensis palliatus
CTCATGCCTGTAATCCCAGCACTTTGGGAGGCTGAGGCAGGTGGATTACCTGAGGTCAGGAGTTCAAGACCAGCCTGGTCAACATGGTGCAACCCTGTCTCTACTAAAATACAAAAATTAGCTGGGCGTGGTGGCACATGCCTGTAATCCCATACTTGGGAGGCTGAGGCAGGAGAATTGCTTGAACCCTGGAGGCAGAGGCTGCAGTGAGCGGAGATCGTGTCACTGTACTACAGCCTGGGTGACAGAGCAAGATTCCATCTTGAAAAAAAAAAATTCCAAGGACAGAAAAAATACATAGTTTTTTGTGAGATATAGGAATGATTTTGGTCAGAGTAATGATTATCTATTATATGGAAGCCCAGTAAATGGATTGGATATGCCAAGTGCTCATCTCAGTACTGAGTATACCTAAATGGATAAACCCAAGTTCCTGTGGTCATGTAATTTATTTTCATAGGGAAGAGAAATACTGAACAGATAAACAAGTACATATGTAATGTAACATTTACTGATTATAAGTGCAAAAACCTCTAAGCAGGGTATGAGATTAGAGTGATAGAAGCTGTTTCATAGGATTGTCAGAGGTTTATCTAAAGAATACTGAGATAAACCTAAAAAGAGTGAATGAGAAAACCACGTGAATAACTACAGAATATCCGTGTGAATTTGATCTGTGGGGCCTCATAGGGCACAGACTTGGATTTCATTTTAAGTCTCATGTAAAATTGAAGAGTTAATAGCAGTGACTGCACAATATCATATAACATAGATATTTTCCTAAGTGGACAACAGACTTTAGGGAACAAAGGTGAAGAGTTTAAGAGCTGTTGCAGTTGTTCAGAAAAAAGATGATAGTAGTTGCACAGGACGCCAAGTCATCAAATTTCAGTTTTGTTTTGAGGGAGAAACTACAACATGTGTTGGATGAGGCTGTGGGAAAAAATAGAATCAGGGATGGCATAGAGCAACAGAATGAATGGTGGTACCATTTATTGAAATGGAGAACACTGGGAAATCAAGACTGAGAAGGAAAAGAAAGAATTCTGGAAATGTTAATTTCAAAAGGAAGTATCATGTAGCTAGTTTGGATATTCAAATCAAGGGACAAAATCTCTAGAAACTTAAATTTTGGAGTTATCAGCATACAGATGGGATTAGATGGGATCATCCAGATAGTAGGTATAGATTGAGAAGAAAAGGGGGTCCCTGGCCAGGCGTGGTGGTTCACACCTGTAATCCCAACACTTGGGAGGTCAAGGCAGGTGGATTGCTTGAGTTCAGGAGCTATAGACCAGTCTGGGCAGCCTTGGGAGACCCTGTCTCTACAAAAAAAGTACAAAAAGTTAGCTGGGCGTGGTGGTGCACACCTGTAGTCCCCGCTACTCGGGAGGTTGAGGTGGGAGAATTACTTGAGCTGGAGGAGGTTGAGGCTGCAGTGAGCCATGATTGCATCGCTGCACGCCAGTCTGGTCTACAGAGTGATACCCTGTGTCAAAAAAAAAAAAAAAAAAAGGCTGGGCACAGTGCTTCATGCCTGTAATCTCAGCGCTTTGGGAGGCCGAGGTAGACAGATCACTTGAGGTCAGGAGTTCGACAACAGCCTAGCCAGTATGGTGAAACCCCTTCTCTACTAAAAATACAAAAAAATCATCTGGGCATGGTGGCATGCAGCTGTTGTCCCAGTCACTTGGGAGGCTGGGGCAGGAGAATCACCTGAACCTGGGAGGCGGAGGTTGCAGTGAGCTGAGATTGTGCCACTGCACTCCAGCCCGGGTCTTGCAGTGAAACTCTGTCTCAAAAATAAATAAATAAATAAACAAAAAGAAAGAGAAAGAAAAAAGAAAAGGGGTCCCAGACTAAACCCTAGGATAACCCAACATTTAGAGGTCAGAAAGATGAAGGGACTCAACACCTGGAACTGAGAAAGAAAAGCCAGTGTGGTTAGACAAAATCCAGAAGAGGTGCATTCCCTGGAAAGCAATGGAATAAAGCACTTGAAGAAAGAGAATGGCCAAGTAATCAGAAGATGATGATTGACTTATTTCGTAACATGGAAGTCAGTGGTGACCTAAGAAATTAAGATTTCAACAGAGTGATGGGGATGAAGACCTGGTTAGTGTTTTCAAGAACAAGAAGGGAGAGGGGCAATCAGAATCAAAGTATAGGCCACTTTTCGATAAGCTTTGCTAACAAGGAACGAAGAAAATTGGAGAGGGGATCATAGATGAAGGGGATATAGGGTCAAGGCCAGATTTATGTTTTTAAGATGGAAGAATCTATAACTTATTTGTAACAATCATTTAATAAAAATGAAATGGAATTATGCCTCCTGTGCTTTTACAGGCAGCACATATAGTAGCATTGCAGAAATCAACTAATTTAGGTGAAAATTATCTGTGCCATACTGACAATAATGTTAGTATCTTCCCCTTTAGCAAGCACAATATAATAAGGAAAACATAATCTTGAGTAATAAAGTCGAAATGCAATGCCTGTATATCATGGAGACTACTTGATATCTGTCAAGGTCCTTTCAGGTCAACTGCATAAATTTCTGCTCTTGCTAAAAAAATATTGACCAGCTGTAAAAGTTGGCAATAATGAATATTTGTTTGGAATATGTACAAACAAAAAATTCAAGTGCTTCGATAAATTTCCCTAAGTAACAAATATGTTTATATGAAAATTCATTAAATTGTAATTTACTATAAATTAACAAGTAATCACAGAAAATATATTATGCAAATATACTCACACATAATAATTTTTAAATTGAAGAAAATACTTGCAAGGAAAATAAACAGAATATACAAATACTCTAGTGTGGGGAAAAGAAAGAGAGATTAGCCTGTTACTGTGTCTGTATAGAAGGAAGCAGACATAAGAGACTCCATTTTGTTCTGTATTTGAGATGCTGTTAATCTGTGACCCTACCCCCAACCTTGTCCTTGCAAGAGACATGTGCTGTGGTGACTCAAGGTTTAAGGGATTTGGGGCTGTGCAGGATGTGCTTTGTTAAACAAGTACCTGAAGGCAGCTTGCTGGTTAAGTCATCACCATTCTGGCCGGGCGCGGTGGCTCAAGCCTGTAATCCCAGCACTTTGGGAGGCCGAGACGGGCGGATCACGAGGTCAGGAGATCGAGACCATCCTGGCTAACACGGTGAAACCCCGCCTCTACTAAAAAATAGCTGGGCGTGGTGGCGGCCGCCCGTAGTCCCAGTACTTGGGAGGCTGAGGCAGGAGAATGGCCTAAACCCAGGAGGCGGAGCTTGCAGTGAGCTGAGATCTGGCCACTGCACTATAGCCCGAGCGACAGAGCGAGACTCCGTCTCAAAAAAAAAAAAAAGAGAAAAGCATTATTTGTCTCCTGCCCGTCCCTGGGCAATGGAACATCTCGGTGTAAAACCCGAGTAAAACCCGATTGTATGCTCTGTTTACTGAGATAGGAGAAAACCACCTTAGGGCAAAAGGTGGGACTTGCTGGAGCAATGCTGCTAAAAGGTTTATGGAGATGTTTGCATATGCGTATCAAGGCACAGCATTTTTATGGA
>NW_012118487.1:32539117-32563323 GCF_000951035.1 Colobus angolensis palliatus
AAAATAAAATAAAAAAATAAAAAATAAATAAATAAATAAATAAAAATGAAAAGAAAACAATGACCTTCAAATAAATTATAATTATTACCATCCATGAGTCATGACAGCAAGTGAAATCTGTCATAAATATATAAAAGCAGCTTCAAGGTGTTTTTTCAAAGGGCAAAAGTCTATGTTTTATTAATGAGTCATACAGCAGAGTTGCTTATTTACAAACTCCCAATAAGATAAATGAGAAAACAAGTCGATGTGTTCTTCATTGTACTTAAACACTCAAACTAAACAAGACCATTACCTGACTAATTAAAAATTAAAATTAGGCCCTGTTTGTCCATCTTTCTTGGTGTTACAACTGCTTTCGGCAACTTTGTCATAAGTTCTTTGCCAAAGATGATGTCCAAAACGGTGTTTCTAGGTTTTCTTCTATAAAACTTTTATAGTTTTAGGTCTTACATCTTTAATCCATCTTGAGTTGCTTTTTTAATATGGTGAAAGAAAGGGGTCCAGTTTCAATCTTCTGCATATAGCTATCCAGTTATACCAGCACCATTCACTGAATAGGGAGTCCCCTCCCCATTGCTTGTTATTGTCGACTTTGTCAAAGATCAGATGGTTGTAGGTGTGTGGCTTTATTTTTGGATTCCCTATTCTGTTCCATTGATCTGTGTGTCTGTTTTTGCACCAGTATCATGCTGTTTTGGTTACTGTTGCCTTTTAGTGTAGGTTGAAGTTAGTAGTGTGATGCCTCTGGCTTTGTTCTTTTTGCTTAGGATTGCTTTGGCTATTCAGACTCTTTTTTGATTCCGTATGAATTTTATAATATTTTTTTCTAATTCTCTGAAAAATAACATTGGTAGTTAGATAAGAATAGCACTGAGTTTATAAATTGCTTTGGGCAGTATGGCCATTTTAACAATATTGATTCTTTCTATCCATGAGCATGACCTAATTAAACTAAAGAGCGTCTACAGAGCAAAAGTAATTATCAATAAACACGCTTACAGAATGGGAGAAAATATTTGCAAAAAAATGCATCCAACAAAGATCTAATATCCAGAATCTCTAAGGCACTTAAACAATTAAACAAGCAAACAACAAACAACCCCATCCAAAAATGGGCAAAGACATAAACAGATCCTTCTCAAAAGAAGACATACATGCAACCAACAAATACATGAGAAAATGCTTTACATCACCAATCATTAGAGAAATGCAAATGAAAATGACAATGAGATACCATCCCGCATCAGTCAGAATGGCTATTATTAAAAAGTAAAAAAATAACAGATGTTGGTGAGGTTGTGGAAAAAAGGGAACACATACTATGCCTGTGGAGTGCAAATTAGTTTAGCCACTGTGGAAAGCAGTGTAGAGATTTCCTAAAGAACTTAAAATAGAACTATCATTTGACCCAGCAATCCAATTACTGGATATTTAACCAGAGGAAAATAAATCATTCTACCAAAAAGATACGTGCATTTGCATATTCATTGCAGCACTATTCACAATAGCAAAGACATGAAATCAACCTAGATCCCCATGAATGGTGGTTAAAGAAAATATGGTACACATACACTACGAAATACTATGCGGCCATAAAAAGAAATAAAATTATGTACTTTAGGGCTGGGCACAGTGGCTCGCACCTGTAATCCCAGCACTTTGGGAGGCCGAGGCAGGTAGATCACGAGGTCAGATCGAGAGCATCTTGGCTAACACAGTGAAACCCTGTCTCTACTAAAAATACAAAAAATTAGCCGGGTGTGGTGGCATGTGCCTATAGTCCCAGCTACTCAGGAGGCTGAGGCAGAAGAATCACTCGAACCCGGAGGCAGAGGTTGCAGTGAGCCAAGATCACACTACTGCACTCTAGCCTGGGCGACAGAGTGAGACGCCATCTCCAACAACAACAACAAAAATTAAGCAATTTACAGCAACACAGATGCAACTGAAGGTCATTATCCTAAATGAATTAACACAGGAACAGAAAGCCAAATATTGCATATTCTCACTTATAAGGAGGAGCTAAACATTGGCTAAACATGGACATAAAGATGGCAACAATAGACACCAGGGACTTCTAGAGGAGAATGGAGAGAAGATGTGGGTTGAAAAACTACCTATCAGGTACTAAGCTCATGACTTGAGTGATGGGATAATTCATACATCAAACTCTATGTGCAGGTTTGTTGCAATTTACCCACGCAACAAACCTGCACATGTACCCACTGTACCTAAAAGAAAAGTTGAAAAAGAAAAAGAAAATTAGAACATTAAAATGTGATTAAATATATAGCATATTAGAGACTTTAAGGATTTAACCCAAATAATTTTATATATACTTTCTCTTTTCTTTCCAAATTATTTTAAAAGTTATACAGATAAAACATTTTTATCTCCCTGTCTCATCATGTGGTGAAAAAGAACAAAGAAAGCCCATGAACAGAGAGCTGGGTTTTCAGATGTCAAGTGGCTTTCCATGTGGAAGCAGAAGTTACAACCACGTGACGACATTTAGCCTTTTCAGAGCTATAATTATTTCTGTCAACTTTTGGAATTTAGTAAAAACACAGTCCCTTCTGACCTTTTCTGGGTTTTTTGATATCACCTGTATAGACAAATAGCCTGAACCAAAAATCAGTCAGATTAGAGTTCATTGTTACCACTATAAGTTACAGACTTTGTCAGTTACTTAGCCAAGAGCCATTCCTCAATTATTCTTTGATAATAGAACCATAGTTATGTCTAGGGCAATAAGGTGCCCAGTCAAATACTGACTTTGCATCTTTTCTGTGGCTGGTGGTGACCAGATGACACAATTCTGCCAGTGCAACTTGAGTTGTCTTCTAAGTTTAAGTAAGTTTTGAATTTCCTAATAAAAGGAGACAGATACAGTAAATTTTTCTACCTTCTTTTTGCTTTGTATGTAGACATGATGGTAGAACCACAGCAGTCATATGGTAACAATGAGGGAAAAGCAAGGGAATTCCAGATATATTGGCTACTGCAAAAAAGCAACAACTCCTATTTCTGGACCTACATCCTTATAAGAAAAATAAATAACTAAGTGTTACAGCTGCTGGTAACTGGTTTTCTATTATGAGGAACTAAACAAAATTCTGAATGACACACTCTTATTTTATTCCTACATGCAGCAAAAACATGAACTGATGTTCCATAATATACACACCATTTGAATTCAGTAGTATATTAGTCAAGGCAACTCTAGTTACTACAATAGGCAACATTCCAAATTTCAATGGCCTTAATGCAATAGAAGTATATTTTTCATGCACTTAAAACTCTAGGAAACAAAACCAAGGGTGGAGATGGTGGTGGCGGTACCACTCAGTTCCTGCAGTCAGATTTGAGCCCTGCATTTCTTTTTTTTAAGAGATTTAGCGGGTACAGATGCAATTGGGTTACATGAACATACTGCATGCAGTAAAGGCTGGGCTTTTCGTGGAACCTCCACCTGAATAATGTACATTATGCCATCCCTCCACCTTTCTGAGTCTCCAGTGATCAGAGCCTTGCCATTCTATGGCAAATGACTGCCAACATTGAGCTGGCAGGGTGGAAACAGAACAGATAGAAGAATTCATAGAAGGTTTTCACCTGCCAGATCTAGAAGCAGCACACATTCGTGCTACTCGTGCCAGTGGCAGGAACTCAGTACCTGCAATACCTTACTTTAAGGCACATAAGATAGCTGTGGACCCAGAAGGAAAGGGAAACAGATATGGTAAATAGTCAGTCTCTTCCATAAGTAACAAGTAGAGTTTTTATGCATATTTGTCAAATTTGTCTAATATTTATATTATGTGTATATGCATATATATATACACACACGTGCAAATATGTGTAAATATGTGTGTATATATGTGTGTGTATGTATGTCAGATTTTAACATCTATTGGGTGCTTACTTTATTCTATGTACTACATGCTAAATGTTCTTGCAAGTATTTTATCATTAGCGCTCCCAAACATTCTATGAAGTAGGAGGCACTATTATTATCTATATTTTACTGACGGATACTGAGGTTTAGTGAGTTGAAGTAATTTGCCCAAGAAAATAGAGGCAATAAGTGTTAGAGCTAGGAATCTTTATTCTGAGACATAACTCTATTTTTAAAGAGAACTTCTGCAACTAGGTTGTATTAATGATTAATTATGTCATATCCATTGCCAGGCTTGACAATATGTATTGATGTCACTTACATAAATAGATTAAATGTCAAGCCCTCTCTCATAAATATCTCTTTCTTTGTATACCTGCCCACTACCTTTGGCCTTTTAGAAACCAGAGTGATTTTTAGGATTGTTCTAGATGAAAATATCTTTATTTCTAAATATTTGGTTGTATAAGCAATTAGCTTTCAGGTATTCCTGCTTTGTCTGATGGTAATTCCTGGTTAATTGGGCAATGCCTGATTTGCTGTATAGCTTACTTCAACTATGATCCTCTTGACCTTTCTGCTCTCTTCTACTGCCTAAAATTTCTCCATCGTCTTCTTTGTTCTCATAAGCATTATTGCCCTTGAGGACAGCATTCTCCTTTAGTCCTATATAAAATGGGACTCAGCCAAAATTGTCTTGATTCCAGAGCTTGCAATTGATGCCAGTCTTCTGCCTTTTCGGTGAAATACTTTTTGCCTTCCTTCCTTCTTTCCTTGCTTCCAGCTATCCAATTCAACAAATTGGTCTCCGGGTTACGATGACAAAAACACTATAGCACTTACATAAATTGACTAAAAAGGTTCTCCGCTCACCAAAAATAAAGTATGCAAAATAACAATGACCTGACCCCCATTTTACATATATTTTACATAGTTTTACCTCTCTATAAATGTAATGTGTAGCATAAATGAAAATAACTACTGTGGAAAAGAGTGATGACTTTTCATTTTGCACATCAAGTTTAACTATATAGGATACAAAGAATGATTTGCTTCTATTGCTACATGTTTTAGAGATATTCAATTAATTTATTCTTCGGACAGCCCAATAAGTTTGGTTAATGTTAGTATCTCAGCTTTATACATGTCTGACAGGAGTGAAATGGACACTGAATAACTTGTATTCAAATTCTTAGGAGTCTCAGATTTGAACTCCTAGTGTTCAAACAGTCTTTTCAATTCAAGATACCATCCCTGCTTGTATTTTCAAAACTCACTGATAAAGTAAATCTAGTGGAATTTACAGGGGTAATTTTTAGTGAGTTTTTAAAGAATTATTTACTATTGATGTATAACTTACATAGAACAAAATGCTTAGATTAAGAGTTTCATATGGTCTGTTTGAGAAATACGTACCCTCCTGACACCACACAGAATAGTTCCATCATCCCAGAGTGTTCTCTTGTGTCCCTTTCCAGTCAATAGCCTCCCCACACCCTAGACTCATGTATCCACCAGTTTAAAATATTTTTCCCTAACTTATCAGCTTGTGTTTCCACATATGAATCTTATACCTGACGTTTTTCTTGTAAGAGTCCTGATAAATCATATTTCATATTCAGAGTTTGCCTCAGAGTAAGTAGAAATGAGCTTAGATTCTGACGTAAATAACATTTAAACTAATTAGCTAACTCTGGGACTATTAATCTATCATTCCATGGATACCATTGCCTGTAGCTGTTGTGAATACAGTATTTCTAACTGTTAATAATATTGCCCACACACAGGTCAAGAAGCAATCAAGGTTAACACAGAAGACAATGTAGCATCATTATATGCTCAGATTTTTCCCTCTCTGCCTAGTGCTGGACCATTTTAAATTGAGTTTTTAGCTACAGTAGGGACAGCTGCTATTTCAATGAATAGCATTATTTAATAATTTTCCCCAGTATCACTAATGAATAGGCCAAAGAGGATCATAGTTTTGCAAGAAAACATAGACTGGTATATGTATGTATGTATACATATATATGATGCAGTGAATTTTGCAAATTTCCTCTCCAGTGTTGTTTATCAAGGAAAACTTCTTGTGAAATTATTTCACAAATTCCATCAAAATACATAACTAAGAGCATCCCATCCAAAATGGGTGTGCAGTCATTTATGAATTTTGTCAGTAAATAGCAGACAAATACCAATATATACCAGTAAATGCCAGACAAAATTTGACCAAAATTACAATTACTATAAAACAAAATAAACACTATTTTTTAAGAAAATAATCTTGAAAATAATTCAAAATTAGGATAATCTTTAACCAAATTCCATGGTGGGAGGAGAGTTGGAGTGTTAATAAGGGTAAAGTAGAAAACATGATAAATTTGAGATAAATGTAGACATTTGAATGTTTTTATTCATTTATATTGGTCCAGAAATAATTTAAATGGGCTAAGGGCCAGAGGTTCATCCAGCTCCTTACAACTTAAAACATTTTTTAGAACGTCAGCCTGAAATATGACCCTCTATTTGTGTAAGATTAAAATTGCTTAAATATTTCAGTTTTGTTACTCCATGTGTCAGTGATGAGGTTGTAAATACGTGATCCACTCAGTATTTTGTGTAATTTTATCGGCAGTGACTTTCTTCATCCATTATGAAAAGAACAGAGTCTTCATCACTGCATTCTACTTTATCTCTCACTTCCCCTCCCAATTTGCATTATTTATACTAGAACTACACTATCATTATTTTAAACATTTACATTCCCCTCTATAACCATAATAAGCACAGCTTAAGTATTAGGTCTTAGTGACTTAAATGAACTCAGAGCTGACCACTAGTCCCTTTCTTTATTCATGTCTTGGTTTTCTCAAGGCTACCCTGTGGTACTTTGTACAAAAACAATCTTGTTGACAATTATATTTTCTGAGTTCTTTTATGTTTAAAAAGATGTAGGGTTATGGTTCTTTTATCTTGTGACAGTTTTGCTAAATATAAAGTTTTTGGGTGTTTCTTTTCTTTCTTTAGTATAGTCCGTTGTCTTTTAGTGCCGTGAGTGTATCTATGAAGAGGTATAAGACTGGAACCAATTTTTATCCTGTATAGGTGACTGTTAGGGACTGAATGCATGTGTTTCTCCAGATTTGTATGTTGAAACTCTACTAACCCCTAACGAGATGGGATTAGGAGGTAGGGCCTTTGGGAAATAATAAGGTTTAGATGAGGCCATGAGAGTGGAATCCCCAAGACGATGTTAGCATCCTTTTAAGAAGAGGAACAGACCAGAGCTTGTTTATTCTCTGCCATTTTAGGACACAATGAGATGGTGGCCATCTGCAAGCCAGGAAGCTGCTCCACACAAGAACCAGACCATGCTGATATCCTGATCACCGTCTTCTAGCCTCTAGAGCTGTGACAAAAGGACTTTCTGTTGTTGAAGCCACCCAATCTATGGGGATTTATTATGGCAGCCCATGCTGATTAGGACAGTGATTTTTTCCTTTGGTAAAATGATCAAGGGATTCTTTTCCTAGTGTTTGAACCTAGTAATATGTACTTGGATATGTCACAGCTTGATCATTCTATATCAGTTTTTCCTGTGGCAGAGAACACTGTTAAAAATCTATGGATCCTAACTAGATTTCATTCTGGACAGTTTTTGTGATTATATATTTGGATATTTTTGTCTTTAATTTGTCACATTGCTTATTGAGGGACCCAATGATGTATACATCACATTTTCTTTATCTGCCATCTATATCTAACATATTTTCTCTAATCCTTTTCATCCTTGCTTACTATATTTTACTATCCTCACTTTTCTCAATCCTACCTTCTGTGTCATTTACTAGGATTTAATTGGCATCTATTCTGTTCTCCTGTTAGTTTCAATGTAACCATCATTTATGTAATGGTTTTGCACCACTTTTATCCTGAACTCTACTAGTTTATTATCCTCCTATATTTTTTCTGTGTCTCGCTTAACCTCTTAGATCTCTGGTTTGTGTTTTTTGTTAATTTCATGAAAGCTTACAATTCAGATTGTTATGGATTGTCATTTCCTCAATGGAGATACTTGCATTTATCATTTCTTCTCACTTCTATTTCTTTCCTCTAATGGTAGTAGTAATGCATATAGACCTGTGGTAATTATTTTTATTTATTATTATTCACTTTGAATTACCTAAGTCAGTCCTGGTTCAGTTATTTTAAGGAAATTTATGTATAAAGTGACCAGAGAAGGCAAAGTGAGCAGGATTTTAGTCTTATTCTCTGCGAAACTTGTGATGTTACAAAGTTGTATGTATAAGCATGATTTTTCTTAGCATATTTTTCTGAGCACTCACAACAGATTGGCATCTCTAAACAGCTCACAATTCAGTTTCTCTCTACTTTTGTGTCATCTACACACAGTCATGACATTTTCAATTTTCTCTCATAGATCTAACTCTCCCATTACTCTACAGAGACACTCAGTCTTCAACAATAATCTCAGTAAGATATGCACCTTGTTTAATTTAATCCCTTTAAGCCAAAAGGCAAAGAGGTTTTTTTCCCTCACTATGCATTTCCATTAGAAAATGATGGTGTTTTGCTAGTTTGAGGTCTGCAGTAGCATGCACCCCCAGTGGCATGGAGAGAGCCCTATGTCTTTCTAGACCCCAGTGTGATCTTTCCTTGGCAGCTTTTCCATATATATCATTGTTTAGGGCTAAGATGACCCCTTGTTTCATCATAGACGGATTTTGTATTTTCTATTTTTTAGATTTTTCTGTTATTGTGAGTTGATTTCTGTAGGAAGAAAATGACAGAGATGTCTTTATAATGCCATCTTAAAATTTTAAGGACATAAATGTGCTTTCGATTTTACAAACTTTTTTCTTTTTCCATCTCTATGGGTAAGGCAGTATGGCAGTGGAGCTCAACATGTATCGTGTGTAGCAAATTTTAAGAGGTCCTAAAATCCTACCAGCTGACCATGCTATCACCTTTATTGGCCCCACTTCTATCTCCAAACACAAAAAAATTATTAGAGAATTTTGGAGACTATGTTTAGGTTTCAAGGAATGAAGGTTAACATAACAGTATTGAAACAGACTGAAACTCCCTCACAAAGCCCAGGGGAAAGTGTTTCAGCAAGGTGGAAAACAGGACTTTCTCTGAGAGGGAAATTGAAAGGAAATCAGCTTACTCAAGACTCAGGACCAGACTTTTTAGGACAGGGGAAAAGAATAAGGCACATATTAGAACCACACAAGTAAATCTCTTGTGATTCCTGGAGGCCATTCTTTATAGAAGGATGAAGACTGAATTCAATATGTCTGCAAAAACTATGGTGTTATTTCTATGCAGCAAGGCAGTGTATAGAGCTGTGGGTATACACTGTTCCCCTAGGGGTGCAGTTCATATGACCTATATTGTAACCTTGAAATTGGGGCCATCCTAGGTCTGATAGAAGATTCACATTTTTCAGTAGAAAGCCTTTGTATTAGTTTTATATTGCTGCTGTAAGAAATTCCCATAATTTGAGCAGCCTCACACAATACACATTTATTATCTTGCAGTTCTGTAGGTCAGAAGGCCAGTGTGTGTCTCTTTGGACTAAAATCACAATGTTGGCAGGCCGTGTTCTTTTCTAGAGCCTTGAGGAGAGAATTAGCTTCCTGCTCATTCAGGTTGAGGATTGTAGGACCAAGGTTCATATTTTGTTGCTGTTATGTTCCTGAGGGCCATTCCTGGCTTCTATGGGACACCAGTTGTTTTGCTGGTTTCTCCATGTTCAGAGCCAACACTGGAGCATGGAATCCTTCTAGTGTCTCGACCATCTGGCCCACGCCTCCACCTCCTTCTTCTTTTCGAAGCTCATGTGATTTGATTGGTTCCACCTGGAGAATCCAGGTACTTTTCTTTATTGAAGCCAATTGATTAAATTCCTTAATTCTGTAAACAACCTTACTACCTCTTTGGCATGTCCTTGCATATTCACAGTTTCTGGGAATTATGGCATGGACATCTTTGGGGGAGTCATTACTCTACCTAATACAGTCTCTCTTGCTTGCAAATAAAGGAGCAGAGGAAGGTTGAAGAGGTAAATTGCATCAGGGACCAGAGTGGGGACAAGAAAGGGCAGCAGCCAGGGGCCCATGAAAAGATTTGGAAGGGGAAGAGGATGCACACAGATATGGAGGTTTGTGGCAGCATCACATCAGTGACTCTAACATAAGCAACAGCTGATCTCACAAGGCTTCCCAGTCCAGGCCTCCCCACAGTGCTGATCCCTTCTGCCTGGGAACTTCTCTCCATCTCATCCCCATTTACCTACCTAACTGCTCCTCATCCTTTATTGATTAGCTTAGCGTTTTGTTTTTTTCCTCCAAGCAACCTTCTTTGAAAAGGCCACTCTGCCTGGATTAGCTGTTTATCTTTTTTTTTTTTTTTTTTTTTTTTTGAGAAAGAGTCTTGCTGTTACCAGGCTGGAGTGCGATGGAATGATCTCAGCTCACTGCAACCTCCGCCTCCCAGGTTCAAGCAATTTTCCTGCCTCAGCCTCCTGAGTAGCTGGTACTACAGGCACTACCACCATGCCTGGCTAATTTATGTATTCTTAGTAGAGATGAGGTTTCACCACATTGACCAGGCTGGTCTCGAACTCCTGACCTTGTGATCCACCTGCCTCAGCCTCCCAAAGTGCTAGGATTACAAGTGTGAGCCACTGCATCCAGCCAGCTGTTTATCTTTATACATTCATCTCATTCAGAAATATCCCTCTATGCCCATACCCTGTGCATATGTCTACCTCTTCTACATCTACTGTAAGTTCAAAGAAGACATGCAAGTTTTCCCCTGCCCCCTACTGATTATGTTCCCTGTTCTCAGCACAGTACCCAGGTCCTAGCACATGCCGAATACACAAGTATTTGTTTAATGAAGGACTTGCTAAAATAAATATATTATATTATGACTCTGGGTTTTAGTGCTAGTCAAAAAAGTTTCCCTAGAACTCCAATTAGATAAAGGAAACAGTGGAGTGTTTTTCAGAAGGAGCCAAGCCCTGATAAGAGTTAGGAGTGACTTTAAAGTCTCAGCAAATCTGGGTGTGGATTTGAGCCAAATAACACTCTTATTGGAACCAGAGCTCTGATTTCCTCTATAACTATAGGAATTGGAAAAATTGTATTACATGCACCCTCATGTCCTTTAGAGGGAAACTAGACTTGAAGTCTCTAAGCTTGCATTTGAGTCTCAATTCTGACCCTTTCTGGGTTGTCGGACCATGAAACAAGTCATACAACCTTCCTCACATATATCCAGCTTCCTGACAGTATTTATGAAAGTGTGTTAAACGCTAAAATTTGCTCTAACATGTAAGACATTGTTAGCCCAAATAATGAATGAGAGCTTCAAGTCACTGTTAACATTGGGTGGATCAAGGGGTAACTAGATTATCTGAATAACATGATCTCTCTCAAGCTATCTGCACATATGCCTGGCGCCTGTTGCTGCAGTACTTGGATGCTAGAACAGACACATTAGACTAAATTAATTACTCAGGAGTCGGGGAAAGGCCAGTTTTTTTTCATTTCATCTGTGCTGTAGTCATGAGGGAAACAATTATTTTACTTTTCAGATGCACTCTGTCAAGAATTTGAAGGGTGAGAGGATAGTGAGGCTAATAGCAGAGCTTTCCTTGCCTCCTAAAGACTGTGATATCTGCATCCAGTCAGAGGAGCGAAGGTACCCTTCACCACAACAGAATCTGTTCTCTAGAATGACCATCTTTTCACATCCTCCCATGAGGGACACAGCCACAGAATGTCTGTGCAAGGAAAAATCAAATCACGTAGCAATCCATCCATTCGGGAGAAGATAGAATAAGTTTTTAATCTGTAGAAGTTAACATCTGTTTAGGTTTTAGCGGACTATTATGAATAAAATTATTCAGGAATTATTTGTTGTCATTTTCAAATTTTTAGAGGTACAATGCATCATTTCACCATTTAGTCAAATACTTTTTGAGTTTCAGAGCCAACTAAGAAATACTTAAGAAGTTTATGACCAGACAGACTCTGGAGACACCCGGGGAAACTTATTGTTATCAGGATATGATATAGGAATTTGAATGTTTAACTATCACCCCTGAGTGACTGTTTTAGTAGTTCCGGAGTTTGACAATGATTGTACTGTGCAGCCTTTGATGGTCCATTTCCTTGTGAAATTGTATGATTCGGTCATGCCAACCGACCATTCCTGAAAGAACCCAGAGGCCACCCTCTCAAATATACAGCCCTGATATTGATCTTTAAATATCTTTTGAGTTAGAGAGTTTCATACTTTCCCTCTAACTGGTGCCATAATGGAAAATCTTGTGTAGCAATGCTACAGTGAGGTGCCCTAAGGATCTCACATCTTTCTCCTCCCATTTGAGCAGGGATAAGCCAATGACAAGTAAGGCTCACAGCCTCAGTAGGCTCACAGCTGCAGCAGGACAGAGCATATGAAATATAGCAGCCACAGCACTATCTCCATGAGTACATCTTGGATGTTCCTATGTCTATACAGGTGCCTGAGTTTTCATCTTTCAAACCCCATTCTTCCGTAGAAGATGTAGTCTGAATTTTCTGAAATAATCAGAATAAATTCTAGGGTAAAAAGGTGGGAGACAGAAGTGCAATGATGCATGACCAGTTTTTCAAAGGGATACACCATTATTCCCCAAGAAAAGAATTAGAATCAGCCGGCCGGGCAAGGTAGCTCATGCCTATAATCCCAACACTTTGGAAAGCCTAGGCGGGTGGATCACTTGAGCTCAGGAGTTCAAGACCAGCCTGGTCAACATGGTGAAACCCCATCTCTACTAAAAATACAAAAATTAGCCAGATGTGGTGGCGGGCACCTGTTATCCCAGTTACTTAGGAGGCTGAGGCAGGAGAATTGCTTGAACCTTGGAGGTGGAGGTTGCAGTCAGCCGAGATGGTGCCATTGCATTCCAGCCTGGGTGACAAGAGAGAAACTCTGTCTTAAAAAAAAAAAAAAAAGGAATTAGCATCAGCCTTGTGGGTATAAGTCAGCCAGAGAGAAGAGAGACGAACTATGAAGTAATATGAAAGGAAAAGTTACTTCTGCCTTTTAAGTTATAATTATTCAATCAGAAGAAAACCTCTTAAGCAAACAAGATAAAATAGCTAATATTCCACAGAGTAATTGAAATTTACCCTGTGGTACTCTCTATTTTCTGCAATATTCTTATCTCTAAAGAGAACAAGACGGATGGAGCCTACAAAGCCACAAAGGAAAAGAATAAGCTAGTAAAATAGTTCCTCCTAATGTTGAAATAAAAATGACTAATTGATATCATTTAGGCTTTTCCCAAATGATCTATTATGAAAAGAACATTTGAATAGAGAACTCAGTAATAATTACTGAACCCCATGAGAAACCCTACCTTAGACCACAATAATATTTCTTATGTTTCATTGCGATATCATTAAACATGACTATGTTTTCCATGAAGAAATAAAATCATAATATTTAGGTTTTATTCCCCTATCCCCAGGAATAAAACTTGATTGGTAGTAGCATGTAATAATGGAAACAAAAATTTCAAAGAACACATCTTTGGAATTAAAATAACCTGGGTTTACATCTCAGTTCTCCTGCTTAATAGTTATGTGGCTTAAATAAGAATATTTAAGCCTTAGTCTTCTTATGTATGAAATGTAGTGGCTTAATTGTAAAATTTTTTTGACAACAAAAGGATAATAAGAATAGTATAATGGCATAGAGGTGCCCTGCTGGAAATTACATTTGCTGTTAGGCAGTTGCTTTTCTGGATTTAGGTGGTGAGAGGGCTACTAAAATTCTCCTTAATTACTCAAGTGGGGACATTACTTTTCGAAGTGCTGAAGTGTCTTCCCTCTTTTAGAGATTGTATAAATAATGCCATTATCCAGCAAATGGAATACATGAACACTGTACATTTAGGCTTATTAGGTAAATATGCCAGATTCGGAAGGGGTAGGAGGGAGCTGAAGTGACCTGGGATGTTTTCCTTAAGGAGAACGAGAAGATAGTCAAGTTATCTAAAAGGTCTTGGGTTAGACGGTATAGAAACTTGCGGTGGGAGAAGATGGCCAGGGTGGTCAATAGTAGCCTATTTGCTTATGCCAATAATGTGCATTGAACATAATGGCTGAAAAGCCCTCAGATCAGGGGATAAATCAGGAGAACCAATCTGGCAATGTGTATTCTAGCAAAGACCAAGTCAGTAGTAATGTTTCTGTCTTCAGGAAATATTTCCCCTTAATATCAACTAGTTTCTCCATAAATCAGGAACTGGGGGGCTTAAAACCTCTATTCTAGTTATAAACCAGGACAAAGTCACATAAACCACATAAAATAGAAACTCCCCCACCCAGCATCTGTATCCTGCTTGACAGAACATTCACTACATATTTTTGTCTCTCTCCTGACCAAGATTATCTTAATGATTTCTTTAGCTTGACTAAACTTTAGACAGATTTCTGACTGTTGATGTCGGATCTTCTTTTTCTTCAAGCATTTACTGTAGAAAACTTGCTGTTATAAATTCTTTCTCTGCTCTTTTGAAATGTAAATTTTCTCCCAGCCTTTTATCAGTTTGACAATCCAGGAATGTCTTTCTCAAGTACCTGGGATTCATTCCTTTGTAGTGCAATCATCAAGAAAAATTACATCCCTATCTTCCAGTCTCTAAGATAAGGTAGAAACTTAACTTCCATAGGTGCCAAATTAGCAACACACATGATCGGACCACATTGACACCTTAAGATCCTCCAATACTTTTCCACTTGTTCATCCCCATAAGAAAAACTCTCCAGGGTTCTTTGTTAGGAGAGTTGAGTTCAGTTTCTCTCTCTCTCTCTCTCTCTCTCTCTATTGCAATAGTTTTGAATAAAGTCTTCCCTGCCTGTTTAACATGTCTGGTGCAATGTTTCTTTGACACGCCAGAGGAACAACGTAAGCTCTGTGAGGTGAGTGATCACCCTGTTTTTTCATCGTTGTGTCTATCACCAATGCACTCACTCATTATTTATTGGATCCATAAATCATGTCTTCTAGAGTCAATCGGACCAAGCTTTGAATCCTGCCTTTTATTAGCTATGTGACTTTGAACAACTTGTTAATTCTCCAATTTTCAGTTTACCTCAGTAAATGGGGAAAAATGAAAGCAATCTAATATCATAAATTTGCTACAAAGTTTATACAGTGTATTAATATGCATAAAGCATTAGCAATAAGTGAAACCTTTTGTAATTATTGTTACAGTTTTATCTGGTGAACTTAGAGTGTTATGTGTGGGCATTTTAAAAGGCCATGCTTTCATAAAAACAAAAACAAAGAATAGAGAAAGTCCAGGAAAAATGAAAAGGACAGAGAAGCTGATAAAAAAAAAAATCCAAAAATTGAGAGGGAGAAGGTAGGTAGGCTTTAGAAAAAAACTAAATAGTATGTGATACAACAGGCTAAGTGGAATTCTATAGTTTTATTTTGCTCCTTTCTCAGGTAGAGTAAGACAGCATACCTCCAAGCCAATTGTTACCATGGGTTAGCTCTGTAGCTCATTGAGAGGTGTGGTGACATTCCTAGAAGGTTGGCCTTCTTAAGTTGTGCCTTCTGGGTGGTCCAATAATGTTTTTTACAGGGTTGTCTGCTTGGAACCCATCACAGGAGTGAGCAACACTCAGTCTAACCCACCCCTATATTCCTCTGAGACTTAGTTCCTGAACTATCATGGAAATAATAATATCTCCTATAATAAAGAAAGAAGGCATATTTAATGCGTGTTCAAACAGTAAAATACTGTGTTGCAGCCAAGGGAAATATTTAATGGCATTACAAAGGAGAACACTTTCATTAGGAAAGAATGCAACTAAGAGGCCAGTTTTCGTTCAGCCTTATTCTGGAAATCTGTCCTACCCACTGTGGAAGTATGGCAGAGAGACGTTCAAGTTACCAGAGAGATTTAGGCATTTAAAAAAAAAAAGACAGGACCACATGGGTCACTTTGCACAGAAGTAAATTATCCCCGAGGCTATAACAGCAGGGGACTATTGAAAAAGAGGGAAACCCCTAAAGGACCAAATTATATCAATCTGTGTAGGCAGGACAAGCAGTGAAAAGGGTTCTAGAAAGGTATGAAAAGATAAATTTAACATATGAGCTGTGAATGGAAATATGGAAAATATCTGCCACTGATTCTGTGCTAGGGATATAAAATTTTATATTTTGAGACTCCATAGAATGGAATTTATGAACAAACTGGTGAAAGCCCAATAAGATACAAAGTTGACCATGACAGAAACATTCTGTAGACAAATTTAGCTGAGGATATATCACTCATTTCTAGTGATTCTCTATACGTGTGTGTTTGGGGAGAGAGGCACAAGGAGTGAAGAGGGAAAGCTGGACATTAATACCAAAAAGATACTGTATGGGTAGTCATGAATTTTGTATATATTTTACTCTTCAATCTATAGCATAGTAAATTACACGTGGTTTCATTCATTTGTGTAGTTTCACTCATTTTTAGTTTTTAATTTTATTTCCTTTACCAAAGAAAATGAAGCTCCCCACAGATTTACATATGTTAATATCCAGACCAAGTAGATGCCAGATGCCCGTTTCAGCCAAGATGATGATGGCCAGAGAATTACCCTTTAGAGCCCCCCACCCACCCCTTGTACAAAGCTTATTTCTCATTTATCCTAAGTTTTCAGACTCTCCTTAAGCTTTATTACAGAGGAAAGCAAAAGTCATGGAATTGTAGCCACAACTGTTCTGCAGGGTTAAATCTTCAGTTCTTTATGCACTTCATGCAGTGCATTACTTTTGAGATCTAACTTAAACCAAAGAATTCATCTCTTATGACATGGTGATGCCCTTGCACATATATACACATCTCCCTTTTGATCTGAAGGCCCACACGACCTTCCATGCCTTAGGATCAACACTCCCTCTTCCCTATTAACCCTTTGCATTATCATTTATGTGACACATTTGCAGTTTTTAGAGCTGCCAATTAGTTTTCAAAAAACTCAGAAAAATATGCCATAAAATTTCAGAAATTATTTTGTTACCATTAATAACACAAAACTTTGTAACATTCTATTTATGGAGATATAGAAACACAGTTATATAAAAGCCCATTTCATAGTTTCACATGCAGTCCAATCACTAGTTAGAAGATAATATTTGCTTTTTGCTCATTTGCTTATTCAACAACTAATTGCTGAATGCTACCATATGCCAGGTATTTGTTCTAGTTGCTTCAGATACATCAATGGCAAAACAGACAAAAATTCCTGTTCATATACAACTTACATTCTAGCATCACTGAAAAACAAAAACAAAACAAAACAAAAACCAGAAAGCAGCTATGAGGTTAGTCACTAGGAAAGAACCCTCCCTAAAGAATCAATTTACTGATGTGAAGATCCAAATGTGTACTCCCAGTTTTGTCTTGGTTCAGGTTAACATAATCTTACTCCAAGAATTTAATAGATTAACATAATGAAATAATTGACCTTGTTCATGCAAGTGCCTAATGACACAGAGTTGCTAACGTAATACAACAGCACCTCTTATTCATGCAGGTGCTCAATGGAGGCATCTCTGTTAGCAGTGACTTTATTCCACAAGATGCTTCAGTAACCCAGGTCCTTCCACCCTGTGTTTCCACTCTTTCTTAGCATCTCAGAGTCTTCTCCATTCAGTAGATAGAAAAAATGTATGGAGAAAGATAACCTTCTCCTTTACAGGATTAGCCTGTGTATTAGTCTGTTCTGGCACTGCTAATAAAGACATACCCAAGACCAGGTAATTTATAAAGGAAAGAGATTTAATGGACTCACAGTTCCACATGGCTGGGGAAGCCTCATAATCATGGTGGAAGATTAAGAAATAGAAAAGGGATGTATTTCATGGCAGGAGTAAAGAGAGCATGTGCAGGGGAACTGCCCTTTATAAAACCATCAGATCTGTGAGACTTAGTCACTATCACAAAAATGGCAGGGAAAAACCTACTCCCATGATTCAGTTATCTCCCACCAGGTTCCTCCCATGACACGTGGGGATTATTACAATTCAAGGTGAGATTTGGGTGGGAACACAGAACCAAACCATATCATTCCACCCCTGACCCCTCCCAAATCTCACGTTCTCACTTTTCAAAACCAATCATACCTTCCAACAGTCCCCCAAAGTCTTAACTCATTCAGCATCAATCCAAAGGTCAACAGTCCAAAGTCTCATCTGAGACAAGGCAAGTGCCTTCTGCCTATGAGCCTGTAAAATCCAATGCAAGTTAGCTACTTCCTAGATACAATGGGGTACAGGCATTGGGTAAATACAGCCATTCAAAATGGGACAAATTGGCCAAAACAAAGGGGCTAACAGGACCTACGCAGGTCTAAAATCCAACGAGGCAGTCAAATCTTTTTGTTTGTTTGTTTGTTTGTTTGTTTTTGAGACGGAGTCTCTCTCTGTCGCCCAGGCTGGAGGGCAGTGGCGGGATCTCAGCGTTGCAAGCTCCGCCTCCCGGGTTTATGCCATTCTCCTGCCTCAGCCTCTCGAGTAGCTGGGACTACAGGCGCCCGCCACCACACCCAGCTAGGTTTTTTGTATTTTTTTAGTAGAGACGGGGTTTCACCGTGTTAGCCAGGATGGTCTCGATCTCCTGACCTCGTGATCTGCCCGTCTCAGCCTCCCAAAGTGCTGTGATTACAGGCTTGAGCCACCGCGCCCGGCCAGCAGTCAAATCTTAAAGCTCCAAAAAGATCTTAGTTGACTCCATGTCTCATATCTAGGTCACACTGATGCAAGAGGTGGGCTCCCATATCCTTGGGCAGCTCCACCCCTGTGACTTTGCAGGGTACTGCCCTCCTCCTGGATGCTTTCCTGTGCTGGCATTGAGTGTCTGCAACTTTTCCAGGTGTACAGTGCAAGATATTGGTGGATCTACCATTCTAGGGTCTGGAAAATGGTGGTCCTCTTCTCACAGCTCCACTAGGCAGTGCCCCAGTAGGGATTCTGTGGGGGCTCCAAGCCCACATTTCCCTCTGCACTGCCTTAGCAGAGGTTCTCCATGAGGTCCCTACCCTTGTAGCAAGCTTCTGCTTGGACATCTAGGCATATCTATACATCCTCTGAAATCTAGGAGGAAGTTTTCAAACCTCAATTCTCGACTTCTGTACACTTGCAGGATCAACACCACATGGAAGTTGCCAAGGCTTGGGGCTTGTACCCTCTGGAGCCACAGCCTGAGCTGTTCCTCGGCTCCTTTTAGCCACAGCTGGAATAGCTAGGATGCATGGCACCAAGTCCCCATGAAGCCATTTTTTCCTCCTAGGTATCCAGGCCTGTGATGGGAGGTGCTGCCACAAAGGCCTCTGACATGCCTTGGAGACATTTTCCCCATGGTCTTGGTGGTTAACATTGGGCTCCTTGTTACTTATGCAAATTTCTACAGCAGGCTTGAATTTCTCACCAGAAAAAGGGCTTTTCTTTTTTATTGCATCATCAGGCTGCAAATTTTCTAAACTTTTATGCTCTGCTTCCTCTTGAACAGTTTGTCACTTAGAAATTTCTTCCACCAGATACCCTAAATCACCTATCTCAAGTTCAAAGCTCCACATATCTGTAGGACAGGACAAAATGTCACCAGTCTTTAGGTATAGTAAGAGTGATCTTTACTCCTCCAGTTCCCAACAATTTCCTCATCTCCATCTGAGACCACCTCAGCCGGAACCTTGTTGTTCATATCACTATCAGCATTTTGGTCAAAGCCATTCAACAAGTCTCTAGGAAGTTCCAAACTTTCCCACATCTTCCTGTCTTCTGAGCCTTTCAACTCTTTAGGAGATTTTAAACTTTCCCACATTTTCCTATCTTCTTCTGAGCCCTCCAAACTGTTCCAACTTCTGCCTATTACTCAGTTCTAAAGTCACTTCTACATTTTTGGGTATCTTTACAGCAGTGCCCAACTACCTGATACCAATTTAATGTATTAGTCTGTTCTCACACGACTAATAAAGATATACATGAGAATGGGTAATTTATAAAGGAAAGAGGTTTAAAGGACTCACAGTTTCACATGACTGGGGAGGCCTCACAACCATGGCAGAAGATGAAGGAAGAGCAAAGGGATGTCTTGCCCATGCAAGAGGGCATATGCAGGGGAACTGCCCTTTATAAAACCATCGGATCTCATGAGACTTATTTACCATCACGAGACCAACTCATGGGAAAAACCCTCCATGACTTTCCAATGGGTCCCTCCCATGATACATGGGGATTGCTACAATTCAAGGTGAGAGTTGGGTGGGGACACAGAACCAAACCTTATCAACTTGAAACTAACATTTCTTGTGCTCAAATTTTATTTGTGAGAATTAGTCACATGGCCCCACCTGAAGGTAAGGAATAGGGAGCTGGGACAGGTAGTCCCTGGCTAGGCAGCTGCATCCAGTTGACAGCTCTATAACATGAAAGGAGAAGCACAAGTTTTGGTCCACAGAGAGCAGCCTCTACTGTAATTGCTACTGCAAACATAGCCTATGTTTTCCTCTGCATGTCAAACATAAAAACTTATTGAGCAAAATACATGAGAGGTTACAGTTGCCATGAACAAACATCCTAACATGCAGCAATGCTCAGGAACACTTCTCAACATGTATATAATACTCAGTATTACATTTTCTACAGTAATCTAGGCATTATTTAT
Organism: Colobus angolensis palliatus; assembly: GCF_000951035.1. Classification (NCBI taxonomy): domain Eukaryota; kingdom Metazoa; phylum Chordata; class Mammalia; order Primates; family Cercopithecidae; genus Colobus; species Colobus angolensis. Next base: position 32,559,778 of record NW_012118487.1, read on the forward strand.
CATATCACAAGGAATACTGGGGTAGTTAATTTTATGTCACCTTCACTAGGCTGTTGCTATAGACTGAATGTGTGTGTCCCTCCAAAATTCATATGTTGAAACCAAATCCCTAATATGATGATATTAGAAGGTGGAGTCTTTGAGAAGTGATTAGACCATGTGGGTGAAGTCCTCATGAATGGAATTAGTGTTCTTATGAAAGAGGCACTAGAGAGCTCTCAACCCCTTTCACCATTATTTAGGGAGAAAACTGCTGTCTATGAAGCAGGAAGTGGGCCCTCACTAGACATCTAATTTGCCAGAGTTGATACTGGACTTCCAACACTCCAGAACTGAGAGGAAGAAATTCTTAGCATTTTTTAAGCACCTCAGTTTATGGTATTTTGTTTAGCAGTCCCAATGGACTAAGACAGCATGGTGACCAATTGTTTGGTCAAAAACCAGCCCAGAGGTTGCTGTAAAAGTATTTTATAGATGTAATTAACATTTACAATCAATTGATTTTAAGTGAAGGAGATTATCCTTGATAACATGGGTGAACGTCAACCAATCAGTTGGAGGCCTTAAGAGTGAAAACTGAGGTTTCCAGAAGGAGGAATTCTGCCTCATGAATGCAACATCTGCCCTTGCCTAAGTTTCCAAATTGCCAGATTGCACCACGAATTTCAGATTTCCCAGGCCCCACTAACTCCTGAGCCATTCCTCCCCCACCCTCTGTTTCAAACTCTATTTCTCTCTCTCTCCTATTGGTTGAACCCTAGGAATCTATGAATATGATTTCTTTTATCAGCTAAAATAGATGCCTGAATAATTAGAAACATTACACAGATGACCCTGCTAAACGTTTGAGAACCAGTTGTTAAGTAGATTAAGAATTAATGAAGTACAAGTAGGTTTGAATATCAAACAAAAAAATAAGGATTGCTTTGTAAACCACTGGATGTATACTTCTAAATAAATAGAAACCTACATATAAGCATGAGTGTCCATATTTAACAGTTATATGTGTGCACATACACACTAACTTAACACACACCACACACCACTGCTAATACCATTGCCATGATGAATTCACCTACATTTTATCATTTGAAAGGGTAGGGTTCTTCTCGTACAAACTTCTGGGATAATCTGGTGTTGTAAAGAGTAGTCAATTTGCTTTCAAATTCCAGCTCTGTGACTTAGTCAGCGTAAACATAGACAGGTTATTTAACCTTTTAAAACTTCAATTGCATAAAATAAATAATGAGTGTGTTAGATATGAGTTCTAAGTTTATTTTTGAAGAATCAATATGCCAGTGTGTTCAATTCTTTGACTTCTACTTTTAAACTTTACTTCCTCATAAAGCAAACTTTTTCGATTACCTGCTCCACCCTGACTCATTTCAATCATCTGTTTCACCCTGACTCATTCCGATTACCTGCTACCTGCTCCTCCCTAACTTATTCTCCACCCTGCATAACCATTATTCCCACCAAATCACTCACCCTGTCACTCTCTTTAAATTAGCCAATCAGGATTAGTTTAGCCTGTGCAGTATGACCCTAGCCAATAGGGAAAGGGCACAGCAGCATGGGCTGTGTGCATCAGGGATAAGGACCCCTTCCCTGCTCTTGTCCAAGTGTGGGCTCACCATTGCTCCATCTGTAAGGGCGCACCCTTCTATAGAAAACTTGCCTTGCTGAGAATTAAAAAGAAAATTTTATATTCGAGTGCTGTTTCTTTTGCGGCACTTTATTTATAACAATTGTTACAATAGTTCCTAACTCATAGTTTTTTGTGAGAATTAAAAGATGTAATATGTGTGAAGTGTAAAACATTTAGCAGTATATAAATAGTTAATTAATGCTGATTATTCTTATTGTTGCTATTATTTTTAATATTAGACATTATATTTCTTCTCTTTCAAGATACAACAATAACATTCGTCAGATAAATTGAAAGGATGTAATGCCTTGGGCTAGATGTTGAATGATTAAAAATCCAAATGTTGGCTATTAAAAATAACCTTCCTGGGGGCGCAGAGCAAGATGGCCGAATAGGAACAGCTCCAGTCTCCAGCTTCCAGCACAAGTGACACAGAAGACAGGTGATTTCTGCATTTTCAACTGAGGTACTGGGTTCATCTCACTAGGGAGTGTCTCACAATCGGTGCTGGTCAGCTGCTGCAGCGCGACCAATGAGAGCTGAAGCAGAGCGAGGCATTGCCTCACCTGGGAAGCGCAAGGGGGAAGGGAATCCCTTTTCCTAGCCACGGGAACTGAGACACAAAACACCTGGAAAATCAGGTAACTCCCTCCCCAATACCACGCTTTAAGCAAACGGGCACACCAGGAGATTATATCCCACACCTGGCCGGGAGGGTCCCACGCCCACGGAGCCTTTCTCATTGCTAGCACAGCAGTCTGCAATCTAACTGCAAGGCAGCAGCGAGGCTGGGGGAGGGGTGCCCGCCATTGCTGAGGCTTAAGTAGGTAAACAAAGCCACTGGGAAGCTCCAACTGGGTGGAGCTCACAGCAACTCAAGGAGGCCTGCCTGTCTCTGTAGACTCCACCTCTGGGGACAGGGCACAGCTAAACAACAACAACAACAAAAGCAGCAGAAACCTCTGCAGACGCAAATGACTCTGTCTGACAGCTTTCAAGAGAGCAGTGGATCTCTCAACACGGAGGTTGAGATCTGAGAACGGACAGACTGCCTGCTCAAATGGGTCCCTGACCCCTGAGAAGCCTAACTGGGAGACATCCCCCACTAGGGGCAGACCGACACCCCACACCTCACATGGTGGAGTGCACCCCTGAGAGAAAGCTTCCAAAGCAAGAATCAGACAGGTACACTCGCTGTTCAGCAATATTCTATCTTCTGCAGCCTCTGCTCTGATACCCAGGCAAACAGGGTCTGAAATGGAACTCAAGCAATCTCCAACAGACCTGCAGCTGAGGGTCCTGACTGTTAGAAGGAAAACTAACAAACAGGAAGGACACACACACCAAAACCCCATCAGTACATCACCGTCATCAAAGACCAGAGGCAGATAAAACCACAAAGATGGGGAAAAAGCAGGGCAGAAAAGCTGGAAATTCAAAAAATAAGAGTTCATCTCCCCCTGCAAAGGAATGCAGCTCATCGCCAGCAATGGATCAAAGCTGGCCACAGAATGACTTTGACGAGATGAGAGAAGAAGGCTTCAGTCCATCTAACTTGTCAGAGCTAAAGGAGGAATTACGTACCCAGCACAAAGAAACTAAAAGTCTTGAAAAAAGAGTGGAAGAATTGATAACTAGAAGAATTAATGCAGAGAAGGCCATAAACGAAATGACAGAGATGAAAACCATGACACGAGAAATATGTGACAAATGCACAAGCTTCAGTAACCGACTCGATCAACTGGAAGAAAGAGTATCAGTGATTGAGGATGAAATGAATGAAATGAAGCAAGAAGAGAAATCTAAAGAAAAAAGAAGAAAAAGAAATGAACAAAGCCTGCAAGAAGTATGGGATTATGTAAAAAGACCAAATCTATGTCTGATTGGGGTGCCTGAAA
>NW_012118487.1:32567133-32602444 GCF_000951035.1 Colobus angolensis palliatus
ACCAACATGGCACAAGTATACATATGTAACAAACCTGCATGTTATGCACATGTACCCTACAACTTAAAGTATAATAATAATAAAAAAAAAATCCAAATGTCAAAATGTAGCTGTATATAGATAAGGTAAGAATAACCTCTTTTTTTGTCACTGCAGTGGAAAGAGTAACAATAAAAATTCAAACAATATAAAAGTAATAAATAGAAATGTTAGAAAATAATACTTAAATTGTATGACTGCTATTTTGTTATTGGCTTGAAAGAAAAAGATCCACCAAAACGTCACAGATGTGTCATTAAAATTAAGGGCAGATTTAATTATCTTTGGAGACAGACTTCACTTTTCAAAGTGTTCTACAACTCACATTATAGATGAAAATCTCCTTATTACTGCTTCATAACAGATATTAAAGTTCACCGGATGTTTGAAAAGCCATAAAATGTAATTTAAAAGCAATCAGATGAGAATTTTCATAAACCTCCTTTACCACATCCCCCATTCATGCCAGCTTTTGTGCCCACATATTTTGCCTTCCTTTCTGTTTTTGAAGTGAAATGTCTGCCTCCCCTGGTGGAAATATGATGCATCTCATCACTTGGCTAATTCCTGATCTGGTACACTAGACCCTGGATTTACTTTCATCTCTCCTACTCAGGGACATCATGCCTCATTCTAACAGTTGTCTCCTCTGTCTTTCTTCTATGCCATCAAAACATCAAAACACTCTTCTCTACTGTATCCTTCCCATCTGTACAACTGTGCTTTTATTTCTGTCATCCCTAATATACAAACAAACCTGAAACAAAAACTTACCCCTCTTCTCTCTCTAATTACTGACACATCCCTCTATTCAATTTTGCACCCCAAACTCCTCACCAGACTCAGTTTCTCCAAGCCCCACCTCCTACTCTTCTTCACTTACTCCAGTCCAGTTTCTGTTCCCATCACTCCATTGAAATGGCACTAGTTAAGATCACCCGTGACCTCCAAGTTGCTGAATCCTGTGACCAACTCTCAGCTCACATTTAACTTTATCAACAGCATTTGTCTGAGAGGATCATTCCCTTCTGGAAACCTTTTCTTCTGTTGGCTCCCAAGGCAGCACTCTTGGATTTTCTGACCCCGAAGCCATGCCTTCTCAGTCTCTTTGGAAGTTCTCTGATGTAGTGGCTCAGGGTTCAATCCTTAGTCTTCTCCTCTCTAGCCACACTCTTTATACCCAGGCATTGGTTTGATACGTGTTTTGTATTTTGAAGATGCCTGTCCTAGTCTGTTTTCTGTTGGTTATAATAGAATACCTGAAACTGGGCAATTTACACACACACACACACACACACACACACATCAATTGCTATATATATATCATTATATATGTATAATGATATATATATGAAGCAATTGATTTTTAACAGTTATGGAGACTGAGAAGTTCAGGGTTGAGAGCCCACATCTGGTGAGAACCTTCTTGCTGGTGGGGACTCTCTGCACAGGCCCAAGGCAGTGCAGAGCATCACATGGTGAGGGGACCGAGTGTGCTAACTGAAGTCTCTCCTCCCTCTGCTTATAAAGGCACCAGTCCCAATCTTGTGATAACTCATTAATCTATTAATCCATGAATAGATTCATTTATTCAGGAGGGCTCTGCCCTCATGACCCAATTACCTCTTAAAAGTCCCACCTCTCAATATTGCCACATAGGGAATTAAGTTTCAACATGAGTTTGGAGGGGACGGACATTCAAACCATAACAACACCCACAATTATATATTTAGTTCTGACCAACCTTCTTAACTCCAAATTCATACATTCGATAGTTAAATGCCTATCATATAGTCTAAAAGACATTTCAAACTCAACATATTCAAAACAGAACTTCCCAACCCACCACACCCATATGCCGTAACCACAGTGTTCTCCATCCAGTCAATGACAACTCTATTTATCCATTTGTTCATGGACTCCTTTGACAATATTCTTTTTTTTTTCTTTTGAGACAGGTTCTCACTCCATTGCCCAGAATGGAGTGCAGTGGAGCGATCTCAGCTCACTCCTGAGCTCAAGTAATTCTCCCACCTTAGTCTCCCAAGTAGCTGGGACTACAGGTTCATGCCACCACGACTGGCTAATTTTTTATATTTTTAGTAGAGACGGGGTTTTGCCATGTTGGCCATGCTGGTCTTGATCTCCTGGCCTAAAGTGATCTGCCCACCTCAGCCTCCCAAAGGGCTGGGATTACAGGTATGAGCCACTGCACCTGGCCTGACATCATTCTTGAGTCTTCTATTTTTCTCACAGTCTACATCTAATTTATCAGAAAATCCTGTCTTCAAAATATATCCAGTGATCCCACCACTTCTTAACATCATCACTGTGTCAAAGAAAAAATGACAAATGCAAAGTTACATAGGTAAGAAAGACTTTATTCAATGTTATTGCAATAGAGGAGAAAGGCCTGGTGTTCAACTTCTCTAAAACAAAGAGTTGGAAAGTGTATAAAAGCTGTGTCAGGAGAGGATCATTGGCCACCTGTGCTTGCTAACTAGCCTTACCAAAAGAAAAAGTAAATTTTATCCTATCTTCAAGATAGGAGGTAGTTTTACAACTTGGAATAAGCCATTCTTGAAATTAGACTCCTAATTCCCGTAGAAACTGGAAGACAGGGCCACAATCCTCTTTAGTTTCATTTCATATCTCACTTAACTTGCCCCAGCGACACTAGTCTTTTTTATGTTCTTTGAATATGAGAACCACACTCCCTACTCAGGGCCTTGGCAATTCTTTTGGACTCTCATGTAACTTGTCCTAAATACCTTAGAGATTGATTTACATCTACATAAGATAAGAACAATTATTATTTACATATTTTGAATGCTTTGTATTTCTACATTGAGGTTCATAATTTCCTCAAAATATAATGTTAAATTTTAAAGCAACCCTTAGTGATAAGTTTAGAAGTTTTTAATTTTATAGACTTTTGAAAAAAACAAACGCACATGTCCGTGTTCTAACACATTGGATCCTGCATTTGAGGGACTTTTTCTTATCCAGGAGTTGAATCAACATTTTCTGGGTACCTTCCATGTTCCAGGTCCTGGTACTAAGCATGTAAATCTTCATACCTTAGTGCCCAATACAACGTCTTGCACACATAGTCAATACTCAGTAAAATATTTATTGGAGACATCCACATTGGTATCACTTGACTAAATGCTATACATGCAAAGAGTGGCATTTATTGTGTGTTAAGAGCATCACTTATTCTATTAGATCCTCCAACAGTGCTGAGTAAGGAGTTATTTACATTTTGAAGATTTTAAAAAAGAGTTTAGAGCAATTTTCTAATAGGCCTAAGGGATGGAATATGATGCAAACTTTGGAATATAACCCTAGTCTAGCAGACTCCAAATTCCATGAACTTGCTGTACATCATACTGCTTTTCTCAATTTATAGGTGAGAAAATAGGTCCAAAGAGGCTACATGATTTCTGTAAACATTAACTTGCCGGAAAAATATAGCTTACAACACTCTGAGTAATGGCTGAGTGCCACTGAGTTGAAATAAAGGATAGTATGTGATTATATCAAAGTGGAACTGGAATATGAAAGAGGAAGAGACAAATGTGGGTGGGAACAGCTGTGAAGGCTTCATGGAGGAGGTGAGGATTAAGTCTCAAAGAATGTAGTACTGAGGGAGAAGAAGGGAATGCTGTGAGAAACACAACTAGCAGAGTCTCAGAAGCAGGAATATGCATCAGCATTCAAGGGGAAATGAGGAAACAGGCTGAGTGATATGAAGGTGTGAGTTGGACAGTGGCATGAAATCAGGTTACAGATTGCAGGTAAACAGGCTCTGAAGACTTTGAATGACAACATGAATTAATTGAATATATTGAATTAGTAATTGAATTAAAGATTTAAAGTAATTGACTTAAATTGAATTAAAGAATATAATTTATATATAATTTAAAGAATATAATTTAAGAGAGGACCCAGGCTGAGTTAAAAATCATCTGAGTATACCAAAGCCCAGGTGAAGAGAGACCTTATTAATCTAAAAAAATTACTATCAAATTTAGAAGAAAACACACACATTTAAGCTCAAAAATATAAGGTACTGAACAACATGTAGAACATGTTAACATTTGGTGAGAAAAAAAGACTACCAATTACATATACATATATATTTACATATCCATTAACTAACTCCATGACAATACACAATTAGAAACAGTGGTTATCTCTGGGAAGGGGAAGTGAGTGACTAGGAAACACAGACAAAAGAGAGAGGTGATTTTTCATTTTATTTGTCCTTTTATACCTCTGCGATTTTTCTACCATGTACTTGTATTAGCGATTGTAATCAACTATTTTAAAAGGACCAGAAACATGAACAAAGACAGAGAGGTTGGAAAGAACAGTATGTGTCTGAGGTTTTCAGTGAGGCTGAGAGCCTGGGGAGTGGAGGAATATAAGCCTGGAAGAAGTCAGGAAGGCATTGTGAACATGCTTTTGTGCTATTCTGGGGTTTTATTTATGATTATATCTCTGTCAGCCAACAATGCTGAGACACAGCAAGTATTGAATAGGTTAATAAATGAAAAAGAAGCAAACAGCAATCTGTGAAATTGTTCCTGTATATTATGTTCTTCTCTGAGCCTAATTTCTTATCATTAAAAGCAGGGGTTTGAGCCTGGATAATTTCTAAGGTCCTTGCTTGTTTTTATAGTCTATCATTTGGATTCACAATTTGTCTCCTGTTGGGTGAATACAAGAGCATTGATTCTTTCAGATCACTGAAATGATGACCAAGAATCAGTTATCTTTTCTCAGAAGATATTACATTTAAAACTAAAACTTCATCCAGATTCCCAAATACTTATTATCTTTAAAATACATTAACTATCTTCTGAGTAGTTTTCAATGGCAATTTATTATAAAGATAATATGAGGCTATATAGGAGGGTATATTTTAATCAGGTTCTGTTCACTAAAAGTCATAAGTAGGTAAGCAGTTACTAGCGATGGCTACTACATGGAGAAAATATAATTTCCAATCAGAACAGCATATATCCAAGAGCAAGCTTCTCGTGGCTGCAATATCCTCACTCTCCCCACCAAACTCCCACCTGTCCTGACATAAATCATTTCTTCACTCTTGATAAAAATTAAATCATGCAAGTTATAAGACTTTTACTTGCTCTTTCCTGTTAGATTATCTCTACAGTGTCCTTCTCTTCTCCCCAGACTGAAGTATATGTCCAGAGTGTAAATACCAGTAAGATCAGATATTCATGAAGATAAATGTGTTTGTTTATCAAATTCTCCTTTTGTACTGTTTGCCAAAGACAGGATGTTCCTAGGATATGCTCTCACCTATTTTATAGGTGAGAAAACAGGTCCAAAGGGATTGGACTCTCAGTGTTTGGCTGTTCAATCTCAGACAAATCACTTTTCTTCACTTTTCAAGGGTCAGTTATCTCATATCTACAAGGAAGGGAAGTTAACTGAATGTATTCGAATTTGCCAATGTCTCCACCTCCAAATTATTTCCATGCCTAGTGGTGTGGTAGGAGTTAAGTAATTATTTTAGGCAGATAGAGAGGAAAATGGGTCCTTGAAAGTTTTCATTTTTAAAGCAGCTCTAGAGCCAGGCCAGCAACCTTTGATAAGCAAATGCAGGCCATTAGAAACCGGGTCCACCCAAACATGGCCATTCCCTTTGCCTTCTTGCCCTTGCCCTGCCCCACATATTCTGGGCAACATGGCTGCCTCCACATACCCCCCCATTTGTAGAATATCATGGTGCCCTAGATTTGCATATTAAAAGGCTGGGGTGGGAGGGCCAACTTTTCCCACTGGCTTCATAAATGACATGCCCAGTCAAACTAATTGCCTGAGCTCTATGCAAATCAAACACCACCTTCTCCAGCCTACTGGCTGGTATCTGTGGCACTTGGGGTTTCCTCTTTCAACTTTGGAGCCCCCTACCTTCTGTCTGTGTAAGGCTAGCCTCTTCCTTCTGCCCTCTCTTTTCTTTCTTGCCTAGTGAATTCTCTGCTCCTTAAAACCACTCCACGTGTGTCCATGTTGTTTTATCTAATTCACAGGAAACAAGAGTCCTGGTGTTCCTCCACTCATCGGAGCCGTATCAGTGGTAAAACTTAATCAAAACTATATCAATAGTTTTGGAGACTATTGATATAAGGTGGAGACTGCTCAGGAATAAAGATGAGGATAACCCCAATAAGAGCCATGACCATGTTCTAAAGCATGGCAGATACAATGGACTGAAGAAGTGAGTAAAAATTCCAAAAGTAAATACATTATGTGGTAGACTTATCAACCTTTTTCCTTCAAATGATATGAATTTCATAAGAAATCCACTGTCTATTCATTGTGATTAGTGTAGTATTCCTCCATTCTGGACAGTAATTTACTTACATATTCCAATTCCTTAAGGAAACTCAGTAGAGAACTTTCAAAGGAGTCCTTCATAAACGCCTCAAGATTATTAGATATGCAGCAGAAACTTGAACTGGGACCCTGCTTGTTCCACGTAGAAAAACAGCCACCCCATAACCAAATGCCAGTTACTGGAAACTAAAGATGTGCTTCCTCTTTAACATGTACTTCACCCAGAATTGCTACTATGAGGTAGTCAGGATTCTGAACCTCATAGCGACATAGTGACCTCAATATCTGGCTCTACCACCAAAGGATGAAAATGGAAAAAGAAGAAAAAAGAGAAATGCTCCAAAGGAGATTGATCCAGGACTACCAGTAGTTCTCTACTAGGTTTACAAAAACTGATCCAGCAATGGAATACAAATGAGCTAGTGATCCCAGCCAAGATACCAGAACCTGACCCAGGTCAGGTGACCTATGGCACCTTTAGAAATAATGGATGGTTTTAAATAACTGTTTTAGGAGTGGTTTGTTATGAAGCAATAGCTACTGATCTAGTTGTACTTGCCCTATGGGTGTTCCTCTTCTCCCCGTTCCTTACTGGCAGAACCCACCTCCCACACCCTTGCTTTCTCCACTCTCCTTACACCAGCTCCACTGCTAGCTCATAGGAGCTGAAGAGAAGACTTCCAGGAATTTCTCACAAGAAGCTTCTCCTTTCTTCCATGCTTTGCACTTTTTCTGAGAGGATATGAGGCTTGGTGCTACTAAGACCACCCTGTAATCATTAATATTCATAGGGATACTAATAATACCAACCTCACAAGTAATTGAGAGGATTAAGTAAATATATGTAAAGTACTTAGGAAAGTTCCTGGAACATAATGTCATTTAGTCTTAGCTAAAATTTGACTGGAGGTGAAGTAAATATACTAATGATATAACTTTAGTGTATATGAAGAACATGGCATTTGGTTGGAACTCATTAAGTGATAACCATACTACTGTTATTAACAAAAAGGGGAGTCTTATTGAATTGTGAGATTTATGATAGATATACATATGTTCAATTTTATTTAATATGTACAAATAGTTTTTGATTAATACAATTTAATTTAAAAACACAAAAAATTAATTTTAAAAATTTAAAAATGTTTTAAATTTAATAATTTATAATTTTGTTAATAACATAATACTTTTTATTTAAAAATAAAAATTGAAGTTTTAAAAATAAAATGTCACTGTTAATAAACATTCATGAAAATATTAGTCTGTCTCAGACACAGTACCTACCTAAAATATAATTTTTCATTTTTCCAACATTATTTATGGTTGCTTTTCTTTGAAAATAAAGAATGCTTTTTTTTTCCTAAAACTTTTTCTTTTAGAACAGTTTTAGGCTCACAGCAAAATTGGAGATACAGATATTTTTCATATAGCTCTGCCCCCACACGTACACACCCTCCCCCATTATCAACATCCCCCACCAGAATGATACATTTGCTATAACTGATGAGCCTACACTGGCACATCATTATCACTCAGAGTCCATAGGATACATTAGGGTACACTGTTGGTGTTGTACATTCTTTGGGTTTGGACAAATCTATAATGACATTATCCACCACTGTAGCATCAAACAGAGTATTTTTACTGCTCCAAAATCTTTTTTGCCCCTCCTGTTCATCTCTCTTTGCCCCCTAACCTCTGGCAACCACAGATCTCTTTGATAACTCCACAGTTTTGTCTTTTCAAGAATCTCATATAGTTGGAATCGTATAGTTTGTAGTCTTTTCAGATTGGATTCAGTAACTTAAGAGTGTTCATTTAAGTTTCCTTCATGTATTTTCAATGGTTTGATAGCTCACTTAATTTTAGTAATGAATAACAAATCATTGCTTGGATATACCATAGTTTACTTTTTCATTCACTTACCAAAGGACATCTTGTTTACTTTCAAGTTTTGGCAATTATAAATGAAGCTGTTATAAACAACTAGGTGAAGAGTGTTTCATTTTTAATGCAATACTGTTTATATTTTGTTATCTTTAATTTTTGCATTGTTAATGAAAAGAAGTAAGATTATTAAAATGATTGGAATAACAGACCCAAGTAGGAAAACATGAACTAGTAATCACAACACCTGGGTTTTTTTCTTGATTCTTCTACCCATTAACTATGTGGTCTTGATAAATCTTTGATATTTCTGGTCCTCCATGTATTCATTAGTACATTGAAGAGACTGAATAGATTATTACTAAGATATCTTTAGATATGAGAAGCAATGAATTAAACACATCTTTCAAGTGAATCCTCATAAAATCATACACTACTTTATATTCTTAATAACTGATTCAAAAGCCTTCATATGTTTTTCAACATGTTGGTCTTTAAATGTTCTTGTACATTACCTGAGTTTTATTATTGTTGAAAACTTAGAGCAATTGTTCCTACCACCAGTCCCTCTGTTGAAACTGAGCACCGAGGTGAGCTGAGCCTGGTGCACCTCATCGCATTTCCAGACATCTTTACTTTCTCCCAGAGAGACAGACTTAGACTCTGGCAGAAACAGCATCCATAAAATGTTACTTAGCTGAACATTTTGCATGAATTATTTGTCCTTTCCAGAACAAGAAATGATAGCATTAACATTCATAGAAGATACATGTTTATTGCAGCAGTTCACAAAAAGTCTATCTAAAATGACTTTGCAATTTTGCTTTCCATTACATAAATGAGTATCATTAAAATTGTCAATACTCTTATAATTGTTGGTTTTAAAATTTTTATCATGTTCCAATACGTTTTATAGTATATGATGATTTATTAATGTTAACTGTGAAATACATACATTTAGTCCTTATCTTTTTGTATTTCTATTCTGTCATAGAAAAAATTCATAAACCTTTTTAAAAACAATTTGTATACAAAATATTTACATGGACTTGGGAGAAATTTTAGTGAGCCTATTTCTACTCTTTATATCAGCATTTAGTGTGAAAGACCATGTATTTGCCAATTCCACAGCTGTATTTTCTGTCTTTATCTTATTATTAAACCAAAGTGATTTTTAATAGCTATTCAGCATCCACAATCTTTTTGGGCCCCTCTTTGGTCTCCAAGCTGGTGTACAATATGGCTTAAGCCAATCAAGACAATTCACTGTACTTGCCAGTGATTAGTTCAGGCAAGGGCATCTTGCCTAGAGGAATTTAAAGTGAAGCATTGTGAGGATTCCTGAGACAGTGTTTCTGTTTCTGCCTTTGGAGATTATTATGTGAGGCCCTGATGATCAGAGAAGCTGCAGTCATCTTCAGAGCAGGAAGAAAAAGCTCAGCGGATCACAAAACTTTGAGCTAGAACTTTTGACTTTTTTGGGCTATTAATTTAACCTACGTTGGAACAATCTACCTCCAGGTTTTTTGTTATACAAAATAGCATGTGTTCTTACTGCTTAAACCACTTGAAGTAAGTTTTGCTGTAATTTGAACCTCAAGGAACTCATAGAATTTCCTTGCCCTGTTCCCATTGTTCTTAGGCAGTGAGGGACTGAGAACTCTTTGCATAGGTCCTGTATTCCCAGCAGGTAGACTTGAGATTGTATTCATCAAATATCGGTGTTGGAGTGTTCCATCATTTCATATTAGTCATTATAAACTCAATGCTATTGGAGAATATTTATATTATTTAACAAAGGAAACAGCACAGAAAATGCACATACTTCATTTTTGTCTTATATAAGCAAATATAAATATTTTTGATTCTCCAGCTATTTGTAATACAGAAAATTCTGTACTTTAAACTATTTTATTTTCTTATTTATTTATCTTTATTTATTTCTATTTATTCTTCAAAACCTCTTTTGATATATTAAATGGTTACTAACACTAATAATACAAGATGTCAGAATTTTCCTGGAAGTCATATACAATACTTCTGTTTATATCTTATTGGCCAGAATTTGTCACATGACTACTTGTTGAAAAAAAAAAAATCTAGTAAGTAGATTGTATGCCTACCAGCACTTTTTATTACCATGCCTGTGTCTTCATATTCTTAGTTGTTCCAGCATTTCTAATCCTCTAGCATTTGGCAGGTTAAGATAACTATTGTTATAATTTTTATTTCTTTTATGACTAGTGATGCTGAGCTTTATCTTCTAGATGCTTTACACAATGTAATTAATGACTTCATTACATTTACTAGGGCAGTGTGGTGTATCTAAATCATCATAGACTAAGTCTTCAACGTTGTATGCAAGGCTGGATAAAATTTCTTCTTGCCATGATTTTAATCATTTTAATGGCAAGAAAGTCACTTTATATTTTAAAATGTATCTTTGTTAAGTGGGCACACAAAAAATGAATAAATTAAGAAATAAAGATTTTAATCTCAAGTCATTTAAAAATTCTGTACTTTCTGATTGTTCATAATTATTCACATAATTAGAAATTGAATTCCTATCAATTTTCACTAAAAAATGCCTAGCTGCATGCCTAACACATAGTAAGCACTAAATAATCACTTGTTAAATGGATACCTGAATGAAAAAATAATTACCAGCATTGATTTTACTGGGAATAGAATCTAATATTTTTGTGTTTTCAACTTTTTTAAGGTTATTTTATCAAGATTATGGTGGTGCTAGAAATATTTTTCACGTTTTCTTTCAGTTTTAACAAAATTAAAGATTCTTTCTCAATGTTTAGAATTTCACAATTGGATTTGATATGTGAATTAAGTTGTGGCTCCAGGGTATGTAAAAGTAAATATTATATTAACTGAAAATTAATTATCAGTAAGAGACTAAAAAGGCATCTCTTCATTACAATATTATATTTGAAAGAATTTCATAGTATTCTTAGGATAAACATATTTTCCATTGTATGCTGCATTTTTTTCTGTTCTCATACATAGAAATTAATTTTGATTCCGTTAGTTCTACACATGGTAATAGTTTTAGATTTTCTGTATTTGTTTTTTTCTGTGAATGTTAATAATTTTGTAAAATTTTGTGCACTGTAAATAAGATGTCTATCAGAATCTTAGATAGTTACAAAGTGTTTTTTTATATTAGAAATATTTGTTTAAAAACTGGCAAGGTTGGGCCAGGTGCAGTGGCTCAAGCCTGTAATCCCAGCACTTTGGGAAGCCAAGGCAGGCAGATAATTTGAGGTCAGGAGTTTGAGACCAGTCTGACCAATATGGTGAAACTAAAAATACTGTGTCTCTATTAAAAACATGAAAATTAGCCAGATATCGTGGTGGGCACTTGTAATCCCAGCTACTTGGGGGGCTGAGGCAGGAGAATCACTTGAACCTGGGAGGTGGAGGTCACAGTGAGCTGAGATTGCACCATGGCACTCCAGCCTGGGTAACAGAGTAAGACTGTCTCAAAAAAAAAACAACAAAACAAAACAACAAAAGAAAAACAACAAAAAAAACCTGGCAAAGTTGTTAATGTAATTGGTAATACTATATTGGTAATACTATATTACAAAACTAATATAATTTGTAGATTTTGATAAAATAATACCTTCTACTTTGAACTTGTTATATTTTATTCCATACATCTTGAGGAGAAAAACTACTCTATTTTACACATCTCTAAGATGGGAACAATAATGATACTTAGCTCAGGATCATTGCAAATAATAAGACAAATTAATGGCTTAGAACAATGACTGGCATGTGTGAAGTGTTCAATAAATACCTGGCTGATTCTTTTCCTTCTCACTCTTGTTGTTACAATTTTTTCATTGCCTATATTAACTGTTTAATGATTAGCAAATGAATTAAAATATTTGGATATTAAATCATAGACCTTTAGAAGTCTGCATGAACAGAGACCACACTTTGGACATCTTCTGTGTCCTGCACAGGGCCTATCATAAGGCTGAGCATTGTGTCAAGTATTAACTTGGCCATCTCCTTGATCCCATGTTCAAGTATGTCATATTATCTTCATTCATCATTCACAATTGATTCTTAAACATTTATTATTTGTCATGCACCTTTGGCAAACCAAAAGATAAGAATAATAAAAGAAATGGACCTGGGTCTTGTTCTCATATAAACATATGGGAACCTAATATACTCTTCAGAATATCTGAATATTTGTAATAAAGAAATTCATACTGTTCCTTAAATCGGTTTCTTGTAGTACGCTCTTTCCAAAGTTACTTTCACATTATTTATGAAGAGACACAAATTAACAATCATCTACAGTATAGCATTAGACATTCTATATTAAAACTTTAAAGAGTGTAGATGACTTATTGAAGAAGTATAATTTAAACCATCTCTGCTTGCTAGCACAGAACCATGTAAACCAAAGCCTCAAATAAGTGAGTTTATGAGTATATAAAGAATTGCTTTAAATGAAGAAAAGAATAATTTGTTTGTACTTTCTCATTATCATCAAAAACCTTTTCACTGTTGGCAGTATGGATAGTATAGTTAAATGTCATTAGGAAATATGAAAACTCTTCTATGACTTCTTATGGCATATTAACTAACAGGGTGGCACAAGGCTGAGAAGATGGCTGGGTACAGTGACATGGTTTAGATTTGTGTTCCTCACCAAATCTCATGCTGAATTGTGATCCCCAGTGTTGGAGGTGGGGACTAGTGGGAGGTGTATGGATCATGAGGGCAGACTTCCCTTTTTGGTGCTGTTCTGATCTGGTTGTTTAAAAGTGTGTGGCACCTCCCCTGCCTTACTCCTGCTCTGGCCATTTAAGATATGCCTGCTTCCCCTTCACCTTTCACTATAATTGTAAGTTTCCTGAGGCCTCCACAGCTATGCTTTTTGTACAACCTGGAGAATCATGAGTCAATTAAGCCTCTTTTCTTTATAAATTACCCAGTCTCAGGTATTTCCTTATAGCAATGTGAGAACAGACTGATACACAATATTAGTAACAACAGTGGGGCATTGCTACAAAGATAACTGCAAATGTGGAAGTGGCTTTGGAACTGGGTAATGGGAAGAGGTTGGAAGAGTGTGGAGGACTCAGAGGAAGACAGGGAGATGAGGAAAAGTTTAGAACTTCCTAGAGACTTGTTGCATGGTTTTGACCAAAATGCACATTGAACTCCAGGCTGATGAGGTCTCAGATGGAATGAGGAACTTACTGGCAACTGAAGCAAAGGTCACTTTTCTAATGCATTAATAAAGAGCCTGGCTTTACTGTGCCCCTATTCTACAGATCTGTGGAAGTTTGAACTTGAGAGTGATGATTTAGGGTATCTGGTGGGAGAAATTTCTAAGCAGCAAAGCATTCAAGATGTGCCCTGGCTACCTCTAACAACCTATGCTCATGTATAAATGACTTGAGACTGGAAATTATATTTAAAAGGGAAGCAGAACATAAAAGCCTGGAAAATTTGTAGGCTGGCCATGTGGTAGAAAAGAAAAACCCATTTTCTCAGGAGGAATTCAAGTAGGCTGCAGAAATTTGCATAAGTAAGGAGTCATCAAATGCTGATAGCCAAGACAACGAGAAAAAGGCCTCCAAGGCATTTCAGAGACCCTGAAGGCAGCCCATCCCATCACAGATCCAGAGGCCTAGGAGGAAAGAATGGTTTCATAGCTCAGGACCTAGTCCCTGCTGCCTTGAGCCTTAGGACACTACTCCCTGCATTCCAGCTGCTCCAGCTCCAGCCATGGCTAAAAGGTCCCCAGATATCGCTTGGGCTGCTCCTTCAGAGGATGCAACCTGTAAGTCTTGGCAGTTTCCATGTGGTATTAAGCCTGCAGGTGCTTAGAATGCAAGAGTTGAGGCTTGGGAGCCTCTGCCTAGATTTCAGAGGACATATGAAAAAACCTGGATATCCAGGCAGAAGTCTGCTGCAGGGATGGAGCCCTGATAGAGAACCTCTACTAGAACAGTGAAGATGGGAAATGTGAGATTGGCACCCCCACACAAAGCCCCCACTTGGGTACTGCCTAGTGGAGTTGTGAGAAGAGGACTACTATCCTCCAGACCTCAGAATGGGGGATCTACTGGCAGCTCTCACCCTGCACCTGAATGAGTCTTAGGCACTTAACACCAACCCTTGAGATCACCTGTGGAGGCTGAACCTTGCAAAGTCACAGGAGCAGAGCTGCCCAAGATTTTGAGAGCCCACCCCTTATGCAAGCCTGCTCAGGATATGGGACATGGAGTCAATAAAAATTATTTTGAAGTTTTAAAATTTCGTAACTTCCCTGCTGGGTTTGGAACTTGCACAGGGCCTGTTGTCCCTTTGTTTTGGGCAATTTCTCCCATTTAGAACTGCTGGGTTTACCCAGTGCTCGTACCCTCATTGTATTTTAGAAGTAACTAACTTGTTTTTGATTTTATAGGCTCATAGGAGGAAGGGACTTGTGTTGTCTCAGATGAGACTTTGGACTTTTAACTTTTCAGTTAAAGCTGGAATGAGTTAAGACTTTGAGGGGTTGCTGGGAAGGCATGATTGCAATTTGCAATGTGAGAAGAATACAAGATTTGGGAGGGGCTGGGGCAGAATGATACAGTTTGGATCTGTGTCCCTGACCAAATCTCAAGTTGAATTGTAATCCCCAGTGTTAGAGGTATGACCCTGTAGGATCATGGGGAACAACTTCCTCTTTTGGTGCTGTTCTTGTGATAGAGTTTTATGAGATCAATTCTTTAAAAGTGTCTGGTACTACCCCCACTCCCACCCACTTCCTCCTGCCCTGGCCATGTAAGATGTGCCTACTTCTTCTTTGCCTTCTGTCATAATTGTAAGTTTCCTGAGGCCTTCCCCACCATGCTTTCTGTACAGCCTGCAGAACCTGTGAGCCAATTAAACCTGTGTTTTTTTTTTTTCCAATAAATTACCCAGTCTGAGGTATTTCCTTAGAGCAATGCAAGAATGTACTAACACATACAGCTTTTAGGTTTTAAAATAAATGTGACAGTTGAAAAATACTGCCTCATAAGGTCAATAGCCAAATTAATGTGCTTTAAATAAATCCATCAATGCTCATTTGAGACTTTTTTCCATTTAAGAAATGCATCTATATGAAAAGCACATAATACTCAAATTTGTTGTGACCTATCATAAATGGCTCCCCAAAAGACTGACTTAATGACAATTATCAGATGCCAAGGAATACACCTTATTGCATCAGCACAGTGAGGGAGGTGGTCTGGGCAAGGAATGGACTCATTAAGAAAAACAGTCTCTGGTGAATTCTCCCCAAATCTTTTGTGTTTGAAAATCCCATCAGCACTTTATCTGCAAGTTCGTTGCTTTGTGAGGTAACCAGGGTCAAGGCTTCTAGAACTACTACTGCTTGCAGAACATGAACTGATTAATTTTTATTCTAGATTCAGCTGTGTTAGCAATGTCATAGTCCTCTCTTAACACCTATTTGTGGGATCTTCTATTTCTCTTCAGTTGTTCATCAACTAATGTTCAGAGCCCAGGATAATCACCTAGACTCATTTTTTGGGTGTCTCTATGTGGATACTTGAAGCAAAATAGGGAATGTTGCTCTAAATTATTGACCATTTGAGAATATTTTCTCAACTCCACACTTTACATATTTGGTTTATATTAGGTAGTTTAGAGAACACAGTATACATCCCAGCTTGAATTTCCATTCTGCTGACCTTCACCACTAGGATCAGACACACCTAGACATATCCAGTGGGCAAGCAGGTTAGTTTCTTCAAGGGATGCTTGACATAATTGTTTGAGAACTTCTGAGTAAAGAAATGAGACACATAAGCTCTTTCTAAGACTGATTTCCTAATATCAGAGAGAAGGGGTGATTTGGAGAAATTTATAGCTCAGTATTTTGGGTTAAATAGTGTCCCCAAATATCTATATTAAAATCCTAACCCATAGTACCTTCAGAATGTGAACGTATATTTAGAGATTAGGCCTTTAAAGAGGTAGTTAAGATTACTGGAAGAAAAATCTTTCTGTCAACCTAAGTTCAGATGATCAGAACCTGTGAATTAACAGACATACTAAGAGGAGAAAAGACAGGTTTAGTTCATACATATATAGGAACACACAGTAATGAGTGACTCAGTGAATAGCTGGAGGTATAGGTCTATATAATAGCTAAACAAAAGGAGGGTAAGCAGCTCTCGCCAGTGTCTTGGGTTTCAGTGGGGAAGTATGGAAAGTCCTGTTGAGCTTTATGATGCAAATAGAAATGGCAGTGTTCTTCCAGGCTGAAATCTCAGCCTGAAGTGGAGGGGAGTTTTACAACAGTGTAATTTATACTTCCTGCTGCCAAGGTCCAGTATTCTCCTGTATCAGGGTTCTCCAGAGAAACAGAACCAAAAATATATATTGATATATTATTAATAACAATTACATATACATATCTATATGTATATATAATATATACATATATGAAGAGATTTATTATGAGATAATTGGCCCACATAGTAGGAAAGTTGTCAGTGTAATTTCAGTCCAAGTCTGAAGGTCTAAGACCAGGGAAACCAATGGTGTAAATCCTGGTCCAAGGGTAAGAGAAGACTGATGTCCCAGATCAAGTATGTGGTAGGAAGCGAAGGGGTCAAATTCTTCCTTCCTCTGCCTTCCTCGATAAATTGGATGATGCTTTCCCACCTTAGGGAGGTCTGTCTACTGAGACCACTGATTCAAATACTAATGTCACCTGGAAACACCCTCATAGAAGTACCAAGAAACAATGTTTAATCTGGGCACCTCTTGGCCCCGTTAAATTGCCACGTAGAATTAACCATTCTAGCCCTCAAATAGGAAACTACTTTGGAGGGGGTCAATGGCAGCTGTATTTGGGGAGTCTCTGCTAAGTTTAGATGATGTTTCTTTATGTGGCTGCTAATTGTTTAGACATTCTTAAGTTAAAGTAATCTTCATATCACTCTGGTGAGCTGTTAACCCCTTCAAGGTCAAATGAGGTTATTAGGGTGGGCTCTAATCTGGTATGACTGGTTTTTTTATGAGGAGACACAGACACACAGAGAGAGCACTTCATGTAAACATGAAGACAGACTTTCTACAAGCCGAGGACAGAGGCTTTAGAAGGAACTGACTTTGCTGACACCTTGGTCTTGGACTAATACCCTCCAGAACTGCAAACACATTTCTATTTTTTAAAGTAGTCAGTTTGTGATACTTTGTGATGACAACCCTTGCAAATTAATACACTCAGTTTTTTTTAATCCTATGAGTTCTGTCAAAAAGAGAAAGAAATGTCTGTGTGACAAAGTTAAACTTAAAAATATGTTAACTCATAAAGTCTCTGTGAGATGTTGGATGTTCAAAGAGGCATTTTCACAGGTCATGTGTAAATATAGCAAGAAAGAATGGGCTCACCATCGCACAGGAGTGTCAGCACTTCGGTTATTCATAGCAGGAGATACCACCTCCAGCAGTGGATTCAGCTATAGCTTACTGAGGCCATTCCTTTGAATAGAACTTAGAGCCCTCAAAGGATAAAACTGCAACAAAGCCCAGCTTTGCAGGCGCTATAGAACTCAGTAGACAGTGGAGGCTGAAAGGACTTGCAACTATATGTGAGGCTTCTCTGAAAAGTTCTGGAAGTAATTTGAGGAAACCCTGGGGGTGCAGGATGGTCACAGAGGGATGTGGATTTATAATTTACTATAGTTAGATGGTGTCAGCACCAGAGAAGTAATTATTTATTTACTTATTTCTTTTCACATTAAAGCAATATTAATACCTCCAGGCTGGGTCAAATACACATGACATTGGGATAGAAGAAGATCTCCACATTGGCATTAGAATAAAGAAACTATAGACATATCAGAGAGGATTAGACTTTGTGGTCAATAGATTATTCTGTCTCCAGCATCGAATTTGATCCTTCTACATTAAATCTACCTGTATTTTGTTTGAAATAACATTTTATCCTTCTTGGATATGAATTCACTTAATAAGCGACTATAGATCTTCATCTTTAATAAGGACTTGGGCATCCCATGAAAAGCAGCTGGTTAACTGATACAGAATAGTACCCAGCAAGTGTAATTGAACTGGCAAAAATCTGTCTTTCTAAGATGGCAGCCTTTAAAATGATTTAATAAGAAGAAAAGAAAAGAGGCCAATTCAATAATTTTGAATAATAACTTTGATTTTATCTTAAGAATGTTTCTTAAATTAAAAATATTATAATACTGCGTTTGAAAATAATCTTTGTTTTCTTAAGGCCTTCAAATAACATATTAAGGTGTTATTACATATATTCTAGCTCAATGTACCAATATGTAAGTATAATCACTGCCTTTTTTATGGAAGATTTAGAACTCTTCTTGATGTTTTACAAGCTAAGTCAGTGCCAGAGAATTAAAAAATAATAGCAAGGTGTTTGCAAGCCTCAAACCATATTAGAGATTATAACTGAGACACAGAGAAATGACTGAAAGAGAATACAAGCAATTATGACATAAACCAAACATAAAATCCTAAGCTCCCCAATCAACTAAATGGTGTCCTCCTCGTGGTCAAGGGCATTACAAATTTAACCTGAAACACTAGTTCAGGCCATGATGGGACGGGGGAGTTATACATGCCTCATTATACTCTCCTCTCTTTGGAATTCAGTTACATCTGACCAGCATTAACATTAAAACAGAGACCTTATGACTGACAAAGCAGACTCTTTGTAGCAATATGATACCAACATGATAAATAGCAGACCCTGAAGGAAAGAAAAGCGTTTTACCCCAAAGTATATATTTTTTCAACATATTTTGAAAACGGCCCTGCAAAGCTGTCTCTTATAGGGGAAAATCTAAAATCTGAAGAGAATTCCTTTTTCTTTCCACGTCTTTTTCCTGATCCAGGGGAGAATTAACTAAAAGTCTGGTACTTAATAAGTCTGATAATAAAGTTTTAAAATCTATTCTCTCTGAAGCCTGCTACTTGGAGGCTTCATCTGCATAATAAGAACCTTGGTCTCCACCGTCTCTTATCTTAACCCAGACAATCCCTTTATTGATTCTAAGTCTTTAAATAAACTCTTTAAACCAATTGCAAATGAGAAAATCTTTGAATCTGGCTATGACCTGGAACCCCTGATCCCCTTTGCTTTGAGTTGTCCCACCTTTCTGGACAAAACCAATGTACATCTTACATGCACTGATGAATGTCTTATGTCTCCCTAAAACATATAAAACCAGTACCCTGGGCACATGGTCTCAGGACCTCCTGAGGATGTGTCAGAAGCATGTCCTTAACCTTGGCAAAATAAACTTCTAAACTGATTGAGACCTGTCTCAGATATTTTTTGTTCACAGTGAACAAAAGGGAAAACACGTGGATAATTTTGCTCTTTGACTAAGGTGATATGGACTGAAAGTCCAAATCTACCTCCTACTGTGTTCTACCATGTTCACTCCACTCCAGGCTCAGTGTCTTTGCTGTTTCTAACTCCTCAAGCACGGTATTCTTGTCTAGGTGTCGTTACATCTGTTTTTGTTTGTTTGTTTGTTTGTTTGTTTTCTTTACCTGGGATGCTCCTTCTCCATAGCTTAGCTCTCCTCTGCATCTCTCTAAGGTGACACATCCTCAGACAGGCCTTCTCTGGTGCCCTATCTCAAACAGTATTCTCCTTCATTACTCTAGTTTTCATTGTAGCACCTACTCCTCCTGCATTTAATAATACAAGTTTACATTCCTTTATCCTAAACCTTTGAGAATAAATGTGCTTCCAGAATAAGACATTTTCTTCCCAAATTATAGAAAGATAATATAGGACATTTACTGTATATTATGTAATCCCCCTCCCCCGAACACACTTGGCCTCAGCCACTGATTTACAATAAAATTCATTACTAGTAATTACTTTTAAGTGGGATAAATAAAGTCTATAGATAGCTTTATGTCAGTTCAAGGCAAGTTTTTGCCAACAAATAAGTTATAAAAGAATCTTTGGTTTTCAAAACTTCTTGAATTGTAGAACTGTGGGTAGGAGATTTGGAGAATACATATAAAAATATAAATGTAAATATACAGAGAGACTTGCTTGCTTGTGTGTTTGTTTGCTTCTCCCGCAAAATGTAAGCTCCATTAGGTCAAGGGCATGGTCTATAAGTACTCAACGAGTATTTCATAATTAAATTAATAAGACTATTTTCCACCTGACAATTCTTTTGTAACATTACCAGTAGACACTGATGTAGACTTTCAAAAATCTCCCATATATATGTAAGAGCTGTTGGTCTGAAAGGCACTGGACTCTGAGATGTCATAAGTAGTATAACATAGTGGATAAAATTCCAAACTTTGGAACCAAGCTGAATTGGCTTCTAAGCAAGATATTGGTCCTACTATATCCTGTGGGAACCTCAAAGAACTTTAATTTTGTCATCTATAAAATGGAGAATATAACACATTGTGGATAAACAAGAACACCAAAGAGATAGAAAGCAATAGGGAAATAATTTCCTAAGATATGAGCAATCTCAATCCTTTTCTAATTGGAAACAAGTTCTGCTAAATACCCTCTACATTTTAAAAGATTCATTTCTTCCTTTTTGTCCCTAACCAACCAATATAGATAGATAAGAGGGTGACATGAATTGTTCTCTTTGCTATAAAGGTAAAAGGGATTTGAAAAAAAAAAAAAAAAAAGCCATGTATGCCAAGAATCAAGACAGTTTAGTGTTAGCAGAGGGACAGAAGGACAGACACATAGATCAATGGAACAGAATAGAGAACTCATGTATAGACCCATACAAATACTCTCAGCTAATTTTGACAAAGGTGCAAAACAATTCAGTGAAGGAAGTGTAGTCTTTTCAATATCCATTGCCCGAGCAATTGAACATCCATGGGCAAAAATATGAACCTCAACCAAATTGTACACTCTTTACAGAAAGTAACTAAAGATAGAAGATAAACTTCAAATTCAAACTTTTAGAAAAAAAATGAGTGAAAATATTTCAGACTTAGGACTAGGAGAAAAGGTATCAGTTTTGACACCCAAGAAAAAAAAAGATTCATAAAAGGAAATAAAGATAAAATAGACCTCTTCAAAATAAAAATAAAAAAATAACAACTTATCCTCTGTGAAAGATCATGTCAGGAGGAAGAAAACATGAGCTACATAAGGGGTCAAAATATTTGAAAATCACATACCTGACAAAAGCCTTGTATCTAAAACATATAAAAACTCTCAAAATCCAACATGAAACACCAGCACCACCACCACCAAGTACTCCAGTTTGAAAGTAGGCAAAAGACATAAATAGTTATTTCTCTGAAAAAAAAAAATACACATGGTAAACAAGCACATGAAAAGCTGATTAGCCATTGGGGAAATGAACATTTAAAACCACACTTAGTAGACATCCCTATATGCTTACTAAAATGGCTCAAAAAATAGTGATAATGTCAAATGCTGGTGAGACTGCAAAGAAACCAGACCACTCATTTATTGCTGATGAGAATGTAAAGTAATATAAACACTCTAGAAAAGAGTTTTATAATTTCTTGGAAAACTAAATCTGCACTTACCACATGACCCAGCAATTTGACCCTGTACATTTATCCCAAAGAAATGAAAATTTATGTTCACAGAAATTCAGGTACACACATTCGTAGAAACTTTATTCATAGTAGCCCCCAACTGGAAACAACCTAGATAGACTTCAGTGGGTGAATTATTAAAAAACATTCACACTATGGATTACTACTCAGCAACAAAAAAGAACAAACAAGTGGCACATACAACTGCTTCAATGGATCTCAAGGGGATTATGCCATCTGAAAATAGCTACTCTCAAAAGTTTATGCATACTATGAGGTTTCATTTGTGGAAAATTCTTGAAATGACAAAATTATAGACATAGAAAATGTATTAGTTACTGCTAGGGACTGAGAAAGGTGGAAAGGAACAGATGGAAGAGTGTGTAACCGTCATAGGATTCTTGTGCTGATGGAACTGTCAAGGGTCTTGATGGTGACGGTTGTTAAATGAATCTATATCTGTGACGAAAATAAAATGGAATGAGGCACACAAACACATACAAATTAGTGCATGTAGAACTAGTGAAATTGAATAAGGTTAATGGATGGCACTGTCATTTTCCTGGTGATAATTCTGTACTATAGCTATGCAAGATGTTACCCTTGGGAAAAACTGAAGGGTATAGAGATTTCTCTGTATAATTTTTTTTATCAACTGCATGTGAATTTAGAGTTAACTCAAATAAAATGTTTAATTAAAGCAATGTGTAATCATGAGCTTTTTTTTTTTTTGGTCAGGATAAACCAGTAAGCAGGATATATTTTCTCTGATTCAATATAATTTTATAATTTTTATCCTTTTAGTAATCTGCAATCTTTCCATCACTAGACAATAAATGATTAATATAAAAGAGTTAGCAAGTAATTGGAATCCATTAATTAGAAAGTTAAAATTACGAAGATGAATCAGCTCAAAATAGAAACATTTATTTTCTGGAAAATTTATCTTGCTATTTCACATTGCAATTGTCTCTAAAATGCATGAGTTTATAACCAGGTAAAAGTAAAAATTTCCAGAATCTTGGTCCAATAGATCATTATTTCACATAAACACTGGATTGTAGTAACCTATGGAATATTTGCTTTGGTTATGATTTTCCTATAAAACCAATAGGCAATCATAATTGTATTCACAAGCAATGATTCAAATTCCTGCTTAACTAAGTTGTACATACTTGTCATAGATGAAGATGATTTCAATAGTGACTTGAAGCAAAAAATTTATTTTTTAGAGCAGTTTTGGGTTTACAGCAAAACCAAAAGGAGGTATAGAGATATTTCATATACCACCTGCCCCCACACATGTACAGCCTCCACCCTATTGAAATCCCCCACCAGGCCGGGCGCGGTGGCTCAAGCCTGTAATTCCAGCACTTTGGGAGGCCGAGACGGGTGGATCACGAGGTCAGGAGATCGAGACCATCCTGAGCTACACGGTGAAACCCCGTCTCTACTAAAAAATACAAAAAACTAGCCGGGCGAGATGGCGGGCGCCTGTAGTCCCAGCTACTCGGGAGGCTGAGGCAGGAGAATGGCGTAAACCCGGGAGGCGGAGCTTGCAGTGAGCCGAGATCGTGCCACTGCACTCCAGCCTGGGCGACAGAGCTAGACTCCGTCTCCAAAAAAAAAAAAAAAAAAAAAAATCCCCCACCATATTAGTATATTTGTTACAATTTATAAACCTACATTGACATATAACTATTATTCAGAGTCTGTACTTTACACTGGGGTTTACTTTTGATGTTGTATATTCTATGGGCTCAGACAATTGCATAACATTTATCTACCATTATAATATAATATTTATTTAGAGCCCTAAAATTCTTCTCTGTTTCGCCTAGTCATCTTTCCCTGTTTCCTAAGTCCTAGAAACCACTGATTTTTAAAATCTTTATAGTTTTGCCTTTTTGAGAATGTCATATAGTTGGAATCATACAGTACATAGCCAATTTAGATTGTCTTGTTTCACTTAATAATATGTACTTTAGTTTCCTTCTTGCATTTTCATAGCTTGATAGCTAATTTCTTTTTAGTGCTGAATAATATTCCATTGTTTGGATGTACCAAAGTTTATTTATCCATTTTCCTACTAAGCAACATCTTGGTTCCTTCTAAGTTCTAGCAATTACAAATGAAGCTGCTCATTACTCACAATAATAACCATCTGTGTGCAGGTTTTTGTGTGGATGTAAGTTTGCACTCCTTTAAGTAGATACTAAGCAGCACAATTGCTGGATTGTATGGTGAGAGTATGTTTAGTTTTGTAAGAAACTACGAAACTCTCTTCCAAAGTGGCTGAGCTTTTTCTCATTTCCTCTAGCAATGAATGCACGTTCTTGTTGCTCCACATCCTCACTAGCATTTGGTGTTTGATACAGAACTCTCATATACCTCATACTCAGCTTCTCCTATTATTAGCACATTACATAGTTATAATGTATTTGTCTCAATTAATAAACTAATATTGATACATTATTCTTAACCGAAATCCATACTTTATTCAGATTTACTCAGTGTTAATCCAGTGTCCTATGTCTGCTTCAGAATCCCATCTAGGATGCCATAAAGCATTTAGTTACCATGACTCCTTACACTCCTCTTGGCTACAACAGTTTTTCAGACTTTGATTGATTTGCTGACCTTGACAGTTTTGAAGATTACTGGTCAAGTATTTTTTAGAATGTCCCTTAACTGATATTGTTTGATCTATTTTTCACTATTAGAATGGAGTCATGGGTTTGGAAGAGAAAGACCAGAGGTAAAATAAGCACATCATTATATGTATATTAAATATGTCATATTTATGTTATTAAATGATTTAAAATATCATATCATGGTTATTAAATATGATTTTGACATCTGGAATTTTGCTATGAGAGTATCCACAAACAGCTCTGGAGATGCAACCAGGTCTCAGTTCTAACAGAAGCAACTGGAGAGCTGTGAACCATACATTTACCTTTTCTAGGTTTCTGTTTGCTCACTGGAAAATGAAATTTTCTTCCATTGCAAAAGTTCTGTTACTCACATTAGCCAAGGGCACTGGGCCTGTTCTGTGACGTTAGGGCTCACAAATTCCTTGGAATATGGGCCATTTCCTTTGAACAGATACGTCTGTGATATACATAATGCTGGTAAGATTGGCCTATGGGCCTGCATCCTAAGTCAAGGGGCCACTGTGATACAGTGCACAGCACCTACTTTTTGCCTAGTGGAGAATTTTAGCAACACTCAACAAGAAACTTTGCTCAAAAAACGAAATACGTTATCCCTCCATACCTCCTCTGCTTTGCCATCTCTTTCGTTTCCCTCTCACATCCATCTCAGAGGTAAAGCTACACTTTTGTTATTGCAAGTTCAATAAATTTAAACTATTATACCTAATTGAACCATACCTAGAGCTATATATGTTTCCATTTGTACACAGAAATTAAAATTATATTTGCTTAGAAGCACCATATCTAAAAACTTTAAGCATTCATTTTTCTTATTTTATTTATTTATTTTTGTTGATTCTCTCACCATCTGATATAGTTTGGAAAAGCACTACAAAGGCAGAAGGTCAATGCAAATGAAAAGAAAGAGCTGTGGACAGTCCCTAAATTGGGTCATTTGTGTTGAAAAACTGATAATTTAACTCTACTGAGTTGTGTCCTATGCCCCACTTGGAAAACTCTCAATCTCATTGAGGTTAGAAGCTCCTTCCGTCTCCACACATCACTGATTGTCAGTCATCAGGAGAAAGCTGAGCAGGTACACAGCCCCGATTCCTGCAACATTCAGAAACTTTGACAAATACAGATGGTGTATTCTAAGAGATAGGGAAATAGATAACTTTTCACTTAGTGGAAAACTGCTATCTACAACACAGAGTTTTCTCTGTATAAGTTTCCTTACACTGACATTTGGAAAATATCGGTATTCACAGATGGGAAGAACAGTCTACTAGCAGTAGAATTAGAGGAGTTTTCCACTTTTAAATAGGCAAACCACCAATCGCAAGGTGTGTATCATTAATATATATTTTTTGCTAATTGTTATTCTAAAATAGAATATTTTGTATTATGATAGTCTTTTCCATTAAAATTTTCATTTCTCTTCGCTTTTTGTACAGAAAATGTTTTGCTGCTATTATTCAGAATTAACCTTGGATTTTGAGGAGTGACTTTAAAGTTTGGCAGACAAGAAGCAGAGTCAAGGCAGGAAAATGTTTACTTTGGAAGCGTAGGTCTTTAAAGAAAACAAACAAAGTAAAAATTTGCCTATTATTTCAAACTGGTGGTCCATAAACTGGATCATTTGTATACACTTATTGGCCACTCAACTATATACTTTATTTCTAAGGCCAAATGGAAACCTAAGTATTCAGCTGAAATTTCAGTGCATACCTATTCTGTTTACCTCTATGCTCTCTGGCTCTTTAAATTCACAAAAGGTACCTCAGAAGTTGGGAAAATGTCTAAAATTAGCATTCATATCTAAGTCTCTATACTCTAGAGTTTCACTCTTATATTTCCCCCCTTCACCAAAGTATAGCAATATCAGTATTGAGAAAAATAATGAATATTTGCTGATAACTAAACATTATATTCAACACCCCCCAATATTACCTTTATTCTCTAAGCATCCAGTTCAGAAAAGATTATTAATATTTTTTATAGTAAAAATAAAATTATTTTAATTATGGAGTATTTGTGTTATAAGTGCTGCCAACAGGTAGAAAAAAGTTTGGTGTTCAATTTTTTTCTCTTATTTTTCCTCTTCCTTGTCCAACAAGAAAAGTTTCTTGTTCTCAGGACCAGGAATTGCTTCAGTAAAATTGCAAGATACCAAATCAACATGTCAACATACAAAAATGAGTGGCATTTCTATATCGTAGAAATGAAACAGCTGAAAAAAGAGAGCAATCTCATTACAATAGCTACAAAAAAAGGGATCAATTTCACCAAGGAGGTTGAAAATCTCTATAAGGTAAAAACATAGAACACTGATGAAAGAAGTTGAAAAGGATATAAATGGAATGTCATCCCATGCCCATGAAGTGGAAGAATTAATACGATTAAAATGGACATACTTCCTAAAGCAGTCTACATATTCAATTCAGTGTATACCAAAATACAAATGCTATTTTTCACAGAAATAGAAAAAAATCCTAAAATTTGTATGGAACCAAAAAAGATCTTGAATAGTCAAATTCCAAGCAAACAGGGCAATGCTAGAGGCATTACACTACTTGAATGCAAAATACATTTTCACTGTAAGACTACAGTAACCAAAACAGCATGATATTGATATAAAAATAGACCCAGACAAATGGAACAGAATAGAGAACCTAGAAACAAATCCATATATTTACAGCCAATTGATTTTTGACAAAGACATTAGGAATGTACACTGGGGAAAGAACACTCTCTTTGATAAATGATGCTGGGAATATTGGATGTCCATATACAGAAGAATGAAATTGGACTCCTATCTCTCATGATAAAAAATCAACTCAAAATGATTAAAGATTTACATGTAAGAAGTGAAAGTATAAAGCTACAAGAAGAAAGCATAGGAAAAACACTTCAGGACAATGACCTCTGTGAAGATTTTATGGCTGAAACCTCAAAAGCACTGACAACTAAAACAAAAAATAGATACATGCGACTATATTAAACTATAAACTTCTTCACAGCAAAGGAAACAATAGAGTCAAGAGACAACCTATTGAATGTGAGAAAAAATTTTCAAACTGTTCATCTGACAAGGAACTAATGTCCAGAACATATAAAAAACTCAACAATAAAAAATAAATAATTTTATTAAAAATGGGCAAAGCTATGAATAAACAATTCTCAGAAAAATACACACAAATAGCGCACAGATATATGAAAAACTGCTCAACATCCTCAGGGAAATGCCAAGAAAAAACACAATGAGGTATCACCTTACATCAGTTACAATGGCTATTGTTAAAAATACAAAAAAAAAAAAAAAGAAAGAAAAGATGCTGGCAAGGGTGTGGAGAAAGAGGAATTCTTATACACTATTGGTGGAAATGTTAATTAGTACAACTACTATGAAAAACAATATGGAGATTTCTCCAAAAACTAAAAATAGAACTGCTATACTGATTCACCAATCCCACTACTGGGTATCTATCCAAAGGAAAAGAAATCAGTACATCAAAGGGATACCTGCACTCACATGTTTATCACAGCACTATTTACAATAGCAAAGATGTAGAATCAACTCAAGTGTCCATCAATGGATGAATGAATAAAGAAAATATGGTATATATATGCGTGGAACACTATTTAGTTATAAAAAGGAATGAAATCATTTTATTAGCAGCAACATGGATGGAACTGGAGGTCATTGCATGAAGTGAAATAACCGATGCACAGAAGGACAAATATTACATGTTCTCACTTATATGCAGGATCTAAAAAAGTTGATTTCATAAAGCTAAGAGTAGAATGATAGATATGAGAGGCTGGAAAGGATGGGTGGGGGTAGGGAAGTGAAGAAAAATAAGTCAGTGGGCACAACCATACAGTTACACAAAGGACATAAGTTCTGATGTTCGACAACAGAGTAGAGTGACTATAGTTAACAACAATGTATTGTATATTTCAACATACTTAGAAGAGAAGGCTTCAATTATTCCCAACACATAGAAATGAAAAATACTCAAAGTGGTGGATAACTCAAATACCCTGACTTGATCATTACACATTCTAAGCATGTAACAAAATATCACATGTACCTCATAAATACATAAAACATTATGTATCAGTCAATAAATACAAGGTAAATTTAAAAAAGAAAAATAGTAGGAAAGAAATTGGTTATGTGTGAATATTTCAATTGTCACAAGTGTTTCACAGCAAGTGAAAAAGCTCTAAGTATGTAGCTGTCAGCATAGGGAGACCCTCCTTCTTCAACCACACTCATCCCTGTTCTCCTTCGCCCTTCCAAGATTTCTGAATGGGGGGATGATTTTTGTCCATGTGTCCCCTGGGACCAAGCTAGATCTGATAAATCATCTAGGAGGATGAAGAAGTCCCAAACTACTCAGGATCGTATTTTGTATGTACAGCTTTACAGCTCAGCACAGGAGAAAAAGGTATTCAAAAAAGTGAAAAAAGGTTCTAGGATAATTAGACTATAATTTTGAAACTTGAATAGTTCCCCAAATATTATGTACTTAAGCATCTTTCTGATTTTTTACCCCATGCCTCTGCCTTCCTACTCTTTCTCTGCTATACACTCCCTTCTTCCTCCTTCTTCTCTCTCATTTCTTCTCCACCCAGATCATTATTTTGTGTCTATTCAAGCCAACAAGGCCAAATGAAGAGAGAAGCACCTCAGACTTCATCTGTCTGCAAGGAAATTTGAGTTACTGAGTTCAGAGGATGTATCAGTTTTCCATTGTTGCATAACCAATTTACCATGAATTTAGTGTCTTAAAGCAATGCACACTTGCTATTTCATAGCTTCTGTGTACCAAGAACCTGGGAAGAGTTTAATTGGATTCTCTACTTAGGGTTTCACAATGAAGGTGTTGGTGAGGATGTATTCTCATCTGGAGGCTCTACTGGACAAGAGTCTGCTTCCAAGTTCACTCAGATTGTTGGCAGAATTTATTCCCTTTCTCTGGAAGGATTAAGGGTCCTAGGTGCTTGCTAGGTATTGATGGTAATGTCATATCATGAAGCTGCCCTCAGCTCCAGAGGTCACACACAGTTGCAGATGATGCCTTGGATTCCTAGGTATACGGTCTTCCCAACATGGCCACTTACTTAGGCCAGCAAGAAGTATCTCTAGCATGAGTTAGAAAATTTGCAGTGTTCTTACCCAATCTCTCCTGTGAATATAATATATATTTTATGTTATATATATTTATATATATTTATAGCTTTTTATCTTGCATTCTTTGAGATCAATCTCTGAGAATGGCTACAGGCTGGCATGAAACTTAAATATAACGTAGCATGTTGATACATTCCATGTCTTATACATATAACCAATGTGCTCAGGACTGACTGTTTATTGCAAATTATGATTCCTTCTAAGGAGGCACACATAGGAGTCTACAGTGGGCTCCTTGATATACTTACACACTGCCCATTTTGTGTATTTATGCACAGAAACACTCTACATTAGTGTTTCATCTACAGTACCCTCCCACCAAACCTGCTTGAGTCTAGACTAGCGTATCAAGTTCTTAGTATTTAACTAATACTGCAAAGAATTCAACTAAATACTTTGGCCACAAGAAAAAGCATATTATGACTTAAAATTTAAACTCCAGAAGGATTCCTAGAGGATTTTTACAAGCTATGCTCACAATTCTACTTATTTTTCATAATAGAATTATCAGAATTGGTGAAGTCAAAAAAAATGTGCCCTAAACTTCAGAAAAATAACGTATTTTCTCCACTGAAGCATATATCATTTTTATGTAAAAGTATTAGCTTTTAAACCTTTTTCTTTCCTGTAAGTATCTCTACTCTCACAAAAGAATTAATAGATACAGTGCTTTCAAAGATCATGTATAATGTATTTGAAAATCACTAGCTCGTGTATGATATATACCAAAACAGACTGATAACATGTCCCTTGCACTGTTCAAATCCCAGATCAGTAGCTTCACAAAATAATGCCTTAATTTAAAACATGATGTTAGAATTTAGTCAAGATTGTCATGGTTTCTTTTGCATTAACTATTCTCTCTTTACATATTTTTGGAAGGAGTTGTGCAATTATACTTCTTAAATACGGTTTTGATTTCTCTCCTCCTCCTTATCTTAGCGATCTCACCTGGACTATTGTCCTGATCTGCCTACCTTTATCCATTTTCTCTACAGTGTAGTTTATTCTTTGCACAAGCTCAAATGCGATTTTTCTGATTAAAAATTTTCAGTGGCTCAATATTACCTGCAGGGGAAAACTCAAATTACTTAGCATGGCATAAAACTCTTTCATTATCTGGCCTCGACCTGCCTTTGCAATATTAATCTTTGTTGCTCATCTAATTGCATACAACAAATGCTCACCCATCTCTAAATACATGTGTTATTTTTACAAATTTTCCTTTATATAAATAGCATATGTGGAAGTTGTTCATGAAACCAATTTTATTCTCATGCTTTTCATGTTGATCTTCAATGCATTGATCAAGACCCAACTGAATTGTCCCCTGCCTTGTGAAGGCCTCCTCACTTCTCCCAGGGATTAAAAAGAGTCCATATTCTGATCGTATTTTAAACATACATATATAATTGATCTATAATGTAATTATTTGTTAGTTCTGTACTCTGACTGTGAAATCCTTAGAGACTTTGTCTTACATTTCTTTTATTCTAAGCATGTTCCATGACATCTGCTTCATGGTGAAAAAAATTCTATAATTGTTTATTAAATTTATATTTCATTTTATGCATATCTCAAAGTAGGTTTTTGATATTTTTTCATTTCTATAATTAAATTAATACATGTATTTTTATTTTTTCTTTTCTTTTTTTTTTTTTGAGACGACTTTCGCTCTGTCGCCCAGGCTGGAGTGCAGTAGCGCGATCTTGGCTCACTGCAAGCTCCGCTTCCCAGGTTCACGCCATTCTCCTGCCTCAGCCTCCCGAGTAGCTGAGACTACAGGCACCCGCCACCACATCCGGCTAACTTTTTGTATTTTTAGTAGAGACGGGGTTTCACCATGTTAGCCAGGATGGTCTCGATCTCCTGACCTCATGATCCACCTGCCTCGGCCTCCCAAAGTGCTGGGATTACAGGCGTGAGCCACTGTGCCCAGCCGTTATTTTTTTCTAATTGAGAAAACTAAGGAAAACATAGAGGTGCTTCAATAGATACACTGTATCGAACATTTATTGAACCTATGCTATACTTAAACAATGCATGTATTGGACACCTACCATGCATAGCACACTGTTTAAACACTTGGAATGATCTAAAAGTTAAATGTAAAGAAATATTAGCTAACCCCCACAATATCTCTAGTGCCATCCTCGAGATATGTATAGAATACATGGGAACATAGATAAATATGTGATTCATCATGTTTAGAGATTTTAGGGAACACTCGCCTCTGTAGTGGCATTCAGGGTGAGTCTTAAATTTGAAAAAGGGAAAGAGGTTGGTAGGTAGACAATGTCATGTGCAAAGATATATAGACATGTCAGCAGCAGAAGGCATTCACAGGAATGGAGTTTAGAGTAAATGAAGTGGATGTGGGAAAGTTAACTAATAGAATTCCGCCAAGATAGGGTGTGAATTTTGTTGTGCAACAGGAGAGCATAGAAGGAAGTGGAAATTGTACTAAGTTGCTAACAGGAAAGTTTCAAAGTCTACCCCAGTTGGCTTCCAGTCAGCATCCATTTCCATCATTATGCCAGTATTAAGCTTCCAAACAACAAAAAGAACAACATCATGTTTCCATTAAGCTTCCAAACAGCAAAAAGAAAGCTTCCAAACAGCAAAAAGAATAACATCATGTTTCCATCTAAAATGATGAAGTTCTCCTTGTACAAACCAAGATGAGCTTAACTTATCCCCCAAAATGAAAACACAACATTTCAGAAAACACCATATTCATACCTAGATCATGTTATTTCTTTTTCCAGTGAGTCACAGCCCTTCTGGGTATTTTATAACCTAGAGACTAAATTATTAAGATAGCTCCCCTCAATGCACTTTATGTGAGATATTCAGTTAAATGAAGAGGGAAATTTCATAAATAACACATACATACCTGACAAAGAAAGGGAAAATATGCAGAGCTACTACTGTTTTCATTTCTATAATTGGTCACGAGGCCATAAATGATATTAGTTCCACTCGCAAGAACTAAGAAATGTTCTTAATCAGCAGAACCCAAGGTTGTGCTAATGGGAATCATGTATTTTTTAAGTATGTCATTAGGTATAGATCAAAGTTTATCTGACTTACCACAACTGAAATTTCAGACCAGATTATTCTCATTGTAGGGAGTTTTCTGTTTATTGCAAGATGTTTAGCAGCATCTTTGCCCTCTACCTCTCCCACAGTCATGAAAATAAAAATTGTATCCAGACATTGCCAGATGTCTGGTGGGAGTAGGAGTGAAAAATTAAGCCCAAATGAGAACACTGTGTAAAAAAATAGAAGCAATTCTCTTTCCACACCTTGGTTTTTGAACTTATGTATGCTGCCGTTGTCTGCAAGCATGTATCACAACCTGATAGGGGAGCTCAGTATTCCTGCAGGATTTGTCAACCAGTAAAGGACATGAATCAGTCAACATTAGGCTGCTGTACCATTTCATCAAGTCAGCTAATGGAGTACATGATCATACCTGTGAATCTTATGAGGCTTGGCCTTTTTCTTACCTATTTTACTGTAAAATGAGTTCTTTGGTAAGATACCATAAATGGCAGGACACCATAAATGGCAAACAAGGCATTCAGCAATTTCACAAATCGTTATACTGATACAAGCATTGTAGTTAGGAAATATAAATCCATATTCAGAGTACATGTCTATTTGAGAACAAGTCATCACTGATGCCTCTATGTAATCAACCCGCCACATTATGGTTGGTTGGTTCTCTGAAGAATGGTGCTAAGGAAAGGGCTCAACAGTGCTCTCTAATCTTGACAGTTTGGGTACTTAGATGGCCACTTAACAGCCAGATAAAACTTCATAAGGACGAGTCTATATTGTTGAGTACATTTATAACTTTCATTTCTGCCTCCATGGACACATAAGCCTATTGTGTAAAAGCTGTGCAAGGGAAAGAGTCTGATTAATATTTACAGGACACATCTTCTTGTCCACCTGATCACAGAGAACTTCATTATTGGGTGCACTTTAATGATTATTTCCTTGAGATGCAAATATCCTCACATTTTGTGACTATTCCAAGAAATAATTTAAGACAACTTTTCTGGACATCCTTGTCACCAACCATCTCATTTCATTCCTTCCAAGTTCATGAGAATCAGACAAACTCTTTCACCATTTCTAAAATGTAATGCTATAAACCTATACTTTGGGCCATTTATGTTACTAAGCAAGTGGACAACTGCTTGAACATTTGCCCATTTATAGGATTTCCCTTTCCTCTGTCATTCAAGGTCACTCCTGATAAACTATAAAGTTGCAGAAATCCACTTCAGTCTAGCAACAAGATATTAGGTGAAATGATCTGTAAGTAAAGTATGAATCTTTTCTTATTTAGTAGGAATTTTAGAAAACTCATCATGAGGTCAAAGATGAGGATGATGCAAGAAGTGATAGAGACTACTGTCATCTGAGCATTCTGTGAACAAAGCATACCTATAACTTCAGTGTCTACTAGACCCCTCTCTCTCATATATCCCTTCTACTTGACCGTAGAGCTAATATGTTCAACTTTATGCTTTGTTGAATCAGCTGATATCTAATTAACGATGGGCAGCTGAGATTTCATAGTCATTTGGTATCACTTGGTCAGATATTTGGTCTCTACTACAGACCATTAGTGAGCTAAGAAATGTATGGTTTTGTTTAGATTTTTTTTTAAAGGTTTTTCTCTGAACGTGGTACTGTTTCATTCCAAACCCTATGAAACAGAACTGTGATTCTTGCATTGGAGTTTGCCAGAGACTCCACAAGTAATCTGTACCTACTGCAGACATTTTGAGCATCTTTGAAATTTTGGATAATAAAACCTAATTGAAAGAAAATTATTTTGGAGAAGAGTCTAGCTAATGAACTTTCTCTGGTTCTGGGATCTACTAAAAAGTCTTCCAAATTTCTTAGTAAATGAGCCAAAGCATCATAGAGAAATGGACATATGTTGTCTAGAAATTACTAAGAGATCCATCAAATGTTGTTCCTCTTTCTCAGTGTCAGGTTATACAATGTGCAGCAACTTTTCTTACACTTCAGGTTAGAAAAATTATTTATGTCCTAGATAGCTGGATGCCTAGAAACTTCACTGAAGAGACAAGCACCTAATTGGAATGGGGTTGACTTCTCTCCCTGTGACACACACATGTTTTAGCATGTGTGTATGCTACTTCCTATTTAAAGGTCCAATAAACATGATGCCATCAATTTAATAAGCAAAAAAAAGGTATCTCAAGGAATGGTGAAATATCAAAGTCTTTGCATCCTCTACTAAAACACAGAGTTTGAGAGGTCTTAAAAGAATATACTACTATCTTTCCACGTGAATACAAACTAATTCTGGAAGTTTTTGCTAATCAAAAAAGTTTTTTTGCCAGATCAAAGCTTAGTTGTGACCAGTAAAGAAATCACATCCGGGTCAGGCACAGTGATTCATGCCTGTAATCGCAGCGCACTTTGAGAAGCTGAAGCGGGCAGATCACTTGAGGTCAGGAGTTCAAGACCAGCCTGGCCAACA
>NW_012118487.1:32603124-32640140 GCF_000951035.1 Colobus angolensis palliatus
CTCAATCCTCATTCTGATCACAGTGATGTTTCTTGGAACACAAAAAATTAAAGTAATTTAAAGAAATGTTCAATAGTCCCCTGCAAAGTCTCAGTATGTCCCCTTCCCAATGCACTATCACTCTAGTAAATGACTATGAGTCTTTGGTAGAGGCTAGAAGAAAGATTGATAGCACATACCTGTGCCCATAGCTTCAAAAGGAGCAGATCTTTGCTTTATTCAGAGTTCTAAGTTCACAAACAGGCTAAGATCTGGCAATTGTAGAAAAAAACGTTGTATCATGATATGGACTATCAAAGTAGATGTTTCTTATAATGCCAACTTTTTTTATTATGCAAATTAAGCACGACTTGGATTTTGGAGTTTTCTATTTTTCTGTTAAGTAGTAGCAATTTTTCTTTTTTTTTCTTTTATTTATTTAATTTTTTTAGATAGACAGGGTCTTACTCTATCATCCAGATTATCCAGACTGGAGTGCAGTGGTGTGATCACAGCTCACTGCAACCTTGAACTCCTAGGTGAACATGATTTTCCTGCCTTAG
The DNA here is from genome assembly GCF_000951035.1 of Colobus angolensis palliatus. Taxonomy (NCBI): domain Eukaryota; kingdom Metazoa; phylum Chordata; class Mammalia; order Primates; family Cercopithecidae; genus Colobus; species Colobus angolensis. The sequence goes on from NW_012118487.1 coordinate 32,603,667, forward strand.
CCTCCTGAGTAGCTGTTATAGAACTACAGCTGCAGGCAACTGCACCTATTTTTCATATATTCTGAAGCTCTTTTATTAAATATTATTGCACTTGATGAATTACTTTATCTCTGGTGATACTCCTTTCTCTGAAATGTACTTTGTCTGATGTTAATATATCTATTCCAGTTTTCTTTCAATATATACTTGCATGATATGTCTCTTGTATCCTTTCATTTTTTTAATTTATCTATGTTTATATATTTAAAGAGGGTTCCCTGTAGAAAGGATAATTGTTTCTTCTAATTAAAAGGAAATCAGAAAATATTTTCCTTTTACTTGGATTTCTTAGACAATTTATGTTTAATACAGTTATTGATATAGTTGAATTTAAATCTACCATCTTGGTATTTTTTTCTAATTTTTTATGTCCCTTTTGTTCCGTTTCACTGCTTTCTTGTTGATTGAGTATATTTTATGACTCCATCTGATCTCTTCTTTTGACTCATTAGCAGTATCCATTGTCTTTCTTTTTTAGTGATTGCTTTAAAATTTCCAAAACAGATCTTCAACTTATTGCAGCTACTGTCAAATAATGTTATACCACTCCATGTACAGTGTAAGAATCACACAGTAATGTACTTCCATTTTCCTTATCTTTTGTGATAATTTTATCATTCATCTTACTTCCACATAATTTATAAATCTTTCAATGTATTGTTACTACTTTTTGTTTAAATAGTAAATTATCTTTTAAAGAGTCTAAAAAGTGAGGTACAAACTTTTATATTTCCATACACATTACCATTTTAGTGTTCCTTATTTCTTTAGATCCAAATTTCTATCTAGTGTCATTGCTTTCTGCCTATAAAACTTTCTTAAAATTTCATATGGTGTAGGTCTGCTAATAATGGATTCCCTAAGTTTTTTAATTTTTTATATTTCTTCTTATATCTCTGTAAACAGAATTCTAGGATGACAGTTTTTTTTTTCAGTACATTAAAATATCATTACATTGTTTTCTGGCTTCCTTAGGTCATTATGACGAGTCTACAGTAACTCTTAAATTTGTTCCTGCATAGATAGATAGATAGATAGATAGATAGATAGATAGATAGATAGATAGATAGATAGTGTCTTTTTTTCATTGGCTCTGTGTGACATTTTTCTTCATTGGTTTTTAGCATTTCTATTGTGATATACATTGGTAGTATTTTCTCTGTGTTTTATTTTATTTAAAAATGTTTCACCAAATTTAGAAAATTTTGCCTTTGTGTCATCAAATACGTTTTCTTTCCACTACCCTCAACATCTTTTCTTTTTCCTCGGACTCCAATTACACATATGTTGCACCATTTCATAGTGTATCACACACATTACTGATGCTCTGTTCAATTTTTTATGTCATATTTTTTCTTTTGGTGTTTCATTTTGGAAATAGTTCTTACAGCTAAGTATTATGTTTTCAGCTTTGCTTCTGCAATGTCTAATTTCTGTTGATCACTTTCAGTTGTGTTATCCATTTCAGATGCTGTATTTTTTATTTCTAGGTTTTGAATTTTTTTAAGCTTTATGTTTCTCTTCTCATCATAATCATGGTTCCTCTACTTTTTAAACATATACAGTATATTTAAAACATCTGTATTAACTTATTTATGTTAATTATCCCATATCTGTATCTCTTTTCAATGATTAATTTTTCTCCTAACTATAAGCCTTAATTTTCAAATTATTTGCATGCCTAGTAATTTTTTAAAAGTTGAATACTGGCTATTTTGAATTCTGTTTGGTACTAGATTTTTATATACTTTATCTATTGATGGAGTTTGCACTGTTACACGGTTACCTTAATTGAGTTAAGTTACTCAAGTAAATTATATCCTTTCAAAGCTTGTCTGATGCCTTGTTGGGATGAATTCAGAGAAACCTTTAGTCTAGGACTTATTTGTGCTGATGACTATTGCTCAGGGCTTGTTTAATAGTCTCCCCCATGGCCTCAGACTTCGGTTGCAAGGCAGATCAAAATGTCCTCTGTTCCTGGGAAGTATCTCAGTAGATTATAATAAGAGCAAGATCAGGCATAGCAGGAAGTATATAAGAAGTGTTGGGGTTCTGGCTAACTTATTTCTTTGTCTTTTCCAAGACCCAATCTTAATTCTACTTGTTTTCCAATTCATTGCATTTATTTTTACTAATTTGACATGATACATAAAAGAGAAAATGAATGCAAAGGAACATAAGGGAGCTTTTTGGGATGACAGGAATGCATATCTTGATTAGGGTTGTTGTTACATATGTGAATACATTTTTCAAAAGTTTTTGGTCTCTACACTAAAAATGAGGCATTTTAGTGTTAATTTATGTTAACTGAGTTGGCTTATAAAGAAAAAAAGTAGAGAAAGAAGAGCAAGTCTTAGAGATAATGATAATGAACTTAAATTTCTCAAATATTTTAGTATGCAGTTGAAAAAAAATTTACTGGAGGTTCTTGGAAGTATATTTGGAAGAATCAGAAGTTAGAGGTTAGAATCTTGAGCATTTAAAGCAGCGATTCTCAATTACAGATGCACATTCGAACCATTAGGAGAGATGTTGGGTATACTAGTGCCAGGTCTTACTCTAAAAAATTATTGAAGTAGAGAAGACCTCTTTCAGGTAGCTCATAAAGTGAGAAAAGAAAAGGAGTAAAGACTATATCCTGGAAATTACCAATATTTAAAAGGTTAAAAAAGTTAAAAGTAGTGAGTATGATGGTGTCCTTATAAGAAAGACATTAAAAGGATAATAAGAAAATACTATGAACAATTTTATGGCAACAAATTTGACAAATTTGAAATAAGGACAAATTTTCGAACTTGCCCAATCAATGGGAAGAAACAGCTTTATGTCTATTACAGAAACGAAGTGTTTTTACCTAAATCCTGATAGGAAGTATCCAGGCAAAGACATTTTCATTAATGAATTATTAATACATTAAAAATGTTCAAGGACAAAACAGAATTAATCTTCTACAGGCAATTTAGAGGAGATGAAATAAATGCCCAACTCATTTTATGAGGTCAGTATAACACTAAATACTAAATAATACTAAAATCTGATAAAGAATTATAACAAAAAGCCCGGAAGAATATTACTGACCAGTGTGCCTCATGTAAATAGATGGAAAAAATATTTTAAAATATTAGCAAATCACATCCAACAAATACATAATTCATGAATTATCCCTTGAGCACAAGAATTGACCACTACTGAAGAACCACATGAGGTATGGTAGGAGCAACTCCACAGTCTGAAGAGGAACGTGGAAAAGAACAGTCAACAACAAAAACAACTGGTACCTACTACAAATGCCAAAATTTCTGATATTTCTGCTGACGTTATGCATACTTTTGCTGAGATAACTACTCAGATTTTAGAGGTGTTATTTTAGATTGAATAAATGATTGCAACTCCCTGAATATCAGTAAAAAAAGTGGTTAGGACAAAAAGAAGAATATGTCTCATTAAATAGGATCCTAAACCATTTGAGAGTGCTAAAAATAGAACCTTTAACTCCTAATCTTCATGCCAAGGCACTCATGAGTTAACTTAATTAAACTTCCAAAAATGAGTTTTAAGTTCTAAGAGTCTTATACATCCTCTACTCTTAATATGCACTTAATACACTTCTTAAATATCTGGTCATCCTGACCTAATTAGTACACAATATCTCGCCTCTAAAGCAAGACATATTTAGATGATTTCTATAACCTCTGTAGGATATAATAATCATAAAATCTTGCTTAGCAGTGAAAGTTATTATTTATCTCCACTTTAAAAACTTACCATAATCATGACATCTAAATATAGCACTATATAGCCAATTAAGCCTACCTTAAGTGGAATGTGTGAAGCTTCCAGATACATGCTCTTTTATGTCATTTTATTAGATTTCAGGACTTACATTTTGTGATAATACATCCAGTTTCCTATTTATTCTCTACATTCTTGGCTGGTACAGTAAAAATTTAAATTAAAACCATTATTTACTTGCTCAGTTATCATCAAGTATAATCCAGTAACATAATTATGTTAGTGGAGACTCCTGTTTGTGCCAGTCTTTAATCTTATCTACAAATTGGAAAGAACACTGAGAAAAAGACAATCTCAGATGCTGGACAGAGCACTTGGCTGGTCAACAGCACTTGGCTGTTTTAAGATGTGCTAAGTAGAGCAAAACAGAGCTTCTGTAAATTATGGTATCTTATTCCACAGCTCAGAGAAAGTAACTCTTTTTATCTCAGTGCCAATAATAAAGCTAGATGGTATTCACAAGTGCAGTTCACTTGGGAAAAGATAAAGGAGGGGAGGAGGGTGGCTAATGAAAGGAAGGAAGAGAAAGGGATCAGAAACGTAAAAGGAGAAGATGAGTAAAAATATGATAAAGAAATAGAAATGACCAGTTATTCTATAGAATCTAGTGCCAGAATGCAATGGTCATGGTAGGCTAGATGATATGGTAGTAAAAAGTAACCCCTGACTCTCTGTGGCTTGACACCATATGCAGGCTTCAGGCTTCAGGCCTATTATTATCAACAGAAGAACCCTGCTCATTGTAATCATGCAGGGTCTTTAGGCTGAAGCAGCTACCACCATCTGGAACACTACAAATTCTGTATCAGAGTTGCCAATTGCACACTAGCTCTTAGTTTCCTCCATGAAATGACACATATCACTTTTCTTGATGTTATTGGCTAAAACAATAAACATGGACCCACCTAATTTCAACAAGGGAAGGAAACACTATGCTAAATATGACTTGTAGGAGAATCATACATATTTGCTCAACTAACAATAATATCTGATATTATTATAGCTCCTGCCAGACAGTGAAGTGTATGAAGTGTATACCACATAATGCACTGTGCTTGACTCTCCAGTATTCAATCTCCCTTTATTCTCTCTCAACAAATTTTTTTTTTTTTTTCTGAAGACAGTAATGGGAGCACCCAAGAACTACATCTTCCATTTTCCTTTGTAGACAGAAGTAGCTTTAGACACAGTTCTGGCTAAAATTATAGGTGGAAGCCATTATGGGGAACTTTGAGGAATGCTCTGTAAAACAGTCACAGGCTTAGCAGGCTTATAGCTTCCCTTTCTTCTCCTGGGGAAAGGAAAATGTCTGATGCTGGGGAATTGGGGAAGAGACATCTTGCAACCTTGGGGAACAGAGTAAGCTGAGACACTGACGAGACTGTGATTCTGATGCATTAGCCCTCCTAGCTGCATGAGGGAAAATGTCTCCTTATTTTGTTCAGCCACATTAAGCACTTTTACATGCTGCTGAACCTATTCCTAAGCAATTCAGAGCTCCAAAGCAGGAGTGTAACAACAGATCTAAGGGACAGAATCAATTTACTAGAAACCCCGTAGTAGCAAGAGCTAAGGATCTGCTCATTTTACTTTTCCCTAAATCTCTTTCAGCACTGTGGCATCAAAACAACTTTTTTTTCTCTTAGGAATATCTATAATCACTTTCCACACTGTTCACAGTCTTCTTGTGACTCCGTATTTCTATGTCATAAAGCTATGTGGGAAAACTGAGCACAACATCAGCTTCTGACTTGAGTATGATTCTAAGATGCTATTTTCTTCACATTTATTGTCCTTATTAAGTAGTAAGGTTATCAGTGAATCACAGATACTGATCCTTTGAAACATCTTTCCTGGCAGCACCCCAAAATGCCTCCAATGCTCCCCACTTATGCTGTTCTCCTGTTATATTTTCCTGCTATAATCCTGACCCTCTCTAAAAGCCTGTAGTTTGCTTTCAAGTCACTTATTTATAAGACAAATACGTCAACATGATAACATTGGATGGATTTCTAGGGGCAGAAGCAAATTCTCAAGACTAGGAGGGATAAAATGAGGAAGACAGGGTAAGCAGGTGGAGAGTTCTATGTCTACAACTACCATTGTGGGAATTACACAGTTACAATAGGAATTTATCAGCTTGTATATCTTCAACTTTTCTGAAATATTCTCCCATATTTTCTTCCAATCACAGAATATTGCCATATCTTTGTCATTTCAGTAGGTTTTCTTAATTAAAACGTTCTGTGGTTATGTGATGGTGATTATGTGCTTGCCATCACTTTGTTGTTTGCTTACTGCTGATGGACTGCTCCATAGAGTCAACGTTATGGGATGACGCTATGTTAAGCCATATTTTCAGAAAACTGAAACAAAATGACCAGGAAATAGCTGAGGTCAATGGTTTCCTGGGGAAAAAAGAGATAACTCTATGTATTATCCCTCCATGCCTCAATAAATTTGCTGCCTCTGGCATATGAGTGCTACAGAATGACAGGTGTCAGTTAAGAGAGATTAGACTAAAAATAAGAAAAACATCGTTAGTAAAACATATATTATTTAAAATTGTCTCAGAGAAAATCATAAAGAGCCCTCTTAAGGGGTACTGGCACATACCTTTCCACATAAAAATATACCACAGGAGTAGAGGCCCAATTATACCAGTTCTAGAAAGATAAAACTTTCTTAAATTAAGTTTTATTTTTACACTAAGGACCATCCTTCACTTAAACAACATAATGTTTCTTTTCTGGAAGGGTGTTCTTCTATTTCCCTCACTTCCCCTGAAAAATTATTTAACAGTAAGGATTGATCACCATCAAATATGTTTATATTCATGCCACTCTCTCACCATAGTTCACTAGAGCAGGAATAATCATACAGCTCACGGTGGGCCCATCAATTTGTATGAACTCCAAATGTGGAATATAATGACAAAAAATTAGTGTATGTGTGTGGATAGAAATATGATTTGTAAATTTAACAGCTGTAACGTGGTCATATCCAATCATGTCATGAATACAAATATTTGATTTAAAAAGCAAAGAAACAATGCCTCATGTTCTATATTTTCCTCATGAATAAGATAAGAATTTTGTCGTATCTTTACCTTCTTCTGGATTCTCTCCTTTCTCTCTTCAGCAAATGTTGGCATTGAGGTAGCATAACATAGTAGGTGATAGCAGTACATAGAACTAACTGCCTGGGCATAAATCCCAGCTACATAGTTGATCAATTTGTGACTTTGAGCAAAGTCAACTAATTCTTTATGTCTCAGTTCTTTAATTTGTAAAATGGGGATATCAGTATTACCTTCCACAAAGTATTGTCATAATTAAATGAATTAATATTTGTCATAAGAATTAAGTGAATTAATATTTATCAGATACCAGATGATTAATATCAACTAGTATCTAGTCGGTTAGTATCTTTTATAAATAATAAATACTATAAAATGGTATTTTATTACATAAATAAATATTAACATTTATTAAGTGGAAAATGGAATTTTAAAAGCAAATCTACATGGCAAACACTTAAGTCATTGCAAATATTGGCAGTATGATTATTACTAAGTATTTTATTTGTTATTACTTTCTATGTCACATAACTTTCTTCTAAATTCGTTTTCCTTTAGTGGAGTACATCCTCTTAGATTCCTTACAATGAGTATCTATTTGTGGGAAACATAGTTAATAGTTTAAGATTTTGAATCCTAAAGTGTAATTTTAGATAGTACATCAAGGCAAAACAGAGTTTATTCTAGGAATCCACATCAGAAAGATATACTAATGTGATTCACAATATTGAGTTAAAAAAAAAAAAAGAAAATCTACACAGTCATCTCAATATGTATAGAAAAAAAGAACTGCACTGGGCTACAGGATCAGCTGTCAACTATGCTTTACTCCACCCACCCTCTTCTGTGGTCTACTCTGCATTGCAGGTGCCAGAAAATTTATTTTACAGAATATTCCTCCCTATATCATTTCAGGCTACAGCCTGCCAATGAAAGGACCTTACACGATATTTGGAAAGTGAACTATAGGAGAGGTTTTTATTCCAAGGAGGTTGTGAGAGCCAGATACCATGGCTTCATAGATTTCTGCACAAGTTCCTACTTGGCTGCTGTAGATCAAGAACAACACCTTGGCCTTTCCCAGAAATGGGAGAGTTGTAGCAGTTTCCTGGCAAACTTGGGAGAGTCACTTGTTTAGTGGTTCAGATTGAAATCACCGGTGAGTCTTGCCTTGACCTCCCAACTGCCAATCTTCCTGCCCTTCACTTACTCTGCTCCTTTCACATTCATATTAGTCTCATTTCCTTTATTAATGGAATCAATTGCAAATATACTTTGATTAATACTGTTTATTGAGGAAAGCAAGGCTAATAAAAATAATTTAAAAACCAGAAAACTAAGAATAGATTAAAATGTTGTTGTGCTGACAAAAGCTTTAACAAAAATCTACAAATACATTTATTTTTATTTTTTCATGGCAAAGAATGCATTTACTTTACATTTCTAAATTTAAATATAATTTAATAATATCGACTGGTTTTATAGTTTCATTTCTTTTTTCAAAACTTCGACTTTTATTTTTTATTATGGGGGTACATCTGCTGGTTTGTTACATGGGTATATTGCACCCAGGTAGTGAGCATAGTACCCAATAGGTAGTTTTTCAGTCCCATCCCCACTCTTTCTCTCCCCTATTTCTAGTGGTCCAGAGTATCTACTGGTCCCATGTTTATATTCATGTGTGCTCAATGTTATATACATTTACTTTAAGGTCAGAAACAAATTACAATATGCATTATCACTTCTACTCTTTAACAGTACTGGCCGGGAAATTAAATGACCTAGAAGAATTAGAAGTGAAGGAATAAAGTAATTATTACTTGTAATGATGGAAACATTTACATTAAAAAAGATAATCAGCAAATTATACAAAATGATAAAATTGACATACTACATTTGTGGATGAAAATAATGATATCTCCCGCATGTTCTTACTTAAAAGTGGGAGCTAAATGATGAGAATGCATGTATACATAGAGGGGGAACAACATATACTGGGGCCTTTCGGAGGGTAGAGAATGGGAGGAGGGAGAGGATCAAGAAAAACAACTAATGGGTACTGGGCTTAATACTTAGGTGATAAAAACATCTGTACAGCAAACCCCCATGACAGAAGTTTACCTATATAATAAGCCTGCACTTGCACCCATGAACTTAAAATAAAAGTTTAAAAAAAGAAAAAATAATGGTATCTCTTTATATCACCAATCACTGATTAGAAAATGTAAATTAAATAATATACCACTTCTAATAGCAATAACTCACTCTCTAGAAATTAAGGCATAATCAAAAAGCAAATTCTTTGAATAGTGTGACATCTGGGAAATAATAATAAGTTAATAATAATAAGACATCTGGAATAGTTTTGTAACTGTCTGCTACCTGGCCACAAAGTCAAGGTTACAAATTTCAGGAAACTTTATGGCAGCAATAAGCTTCTAAGCACCACGGAGAAGCAAACAACTCCAAACCAATTATTGTCTTATAGCAACAAATATTTATTACTAGACCATATTCTATAAAAGCTTGAGTTAGCTATGGCTTTTCTAGGCTCTGGTAGGTTTCCCATGCCTTCTTATTTCAAGACTTAGGCTGAGGTAGTAGCTGTTATCTGAAGTCTGCTCTTCTCATGGTAGACAGTAGAAACTTAAGAAGACAGAGCTAAAGCATAAAAGTTTCTCTTTTGACATTATATAAGTCACATTTGCTTACATCACATTAGTCAAGTAATGTCAATGGAACAAGGAAGTATATTCTGCCTACAGAAAGGCATAGTAAATGCAGAAAAGGAACGATGGAATATTCTGCAACTAAACAATTTACTGTATGTATGTAAGATGGTAGACAGCTTGTCTGAAACACAGTAAATATTCCACAAATTTTACCTCTTTTATTTTGTTGGATTCTTACAATAACCCTGAGAAAATTTTTATTACAAAAAATGGAAGTTTCACAATAAACAAATAACATGTTTAAGGTTATATAAAAAGCAGCACCAGGATTTAAATCCAGGCATCTTGACACCACATAAAAAAGCATTTCCCATACCCACACAATGGTGGTCATATAGAAACTGATCACAAAGTTGACAGTGTCCTACAATACAAACACCAATTTTTAATTGAAAAAGTTACAGTAGCTTAAAGAAGCTTTCAGGTGGTAAATTTTCTGCAGATAATTCCTCATCTAAGTAAGTCCACCCATCAAGAATAATTTTCTTATTTCATCCTGCCTTTGGACTCAAACTTAGACTGGAACTATATTTTCAGCTCTCCTGGGTCTTCAGCTTGCCAACAGTAGATCTTGGGACTTCTCAGCCTCCATATTCAAATGACAAAAGTGAAACTGAGAGTTTAAGCAAAGTGTGCTGAAAGACACAGAACTCTATATAACAAAATGTGTCAACATTAAAAATATCTGTGTTACTCAGTCAACTGATATTTTTCAATGACCAATATGTGGGATTGCAAAATCATACGGAAGTATAAGATCTTTCCAAAATGCAAGGTAAGTTGAGCTGCCATACTCCACACATGAATCTTGGAACCTGAGGACTGTCTTGACTAGCACCCAATACCACTGACAACCCTTGCCCACTGGTGAGCAGAGCAACTGTGCCTTGTGTATATCCCCTCAGAGCCTGACAATCAGCCCATGTAGTGACCCTTGTCCTCAGCAAAGCTGCACCACTGCCTCTACAAACGCCCACAATCTAGGTCACTGAGGCACTTTCTGACACCACTGATGCTGATTACAGCCAACGAAATCCCATGAAAACTACACTATTGCACCCACCCAGAACCAAAGTCAAAGTACCCTACACAACTGAAACTATAGGGCACATCTATAGAAAGAAAACTCTTCTTTTAATAATAGCTACTCCATAAAATTGAAAGAGGCAACCACTCCACCATATGCACAGATATTAACATAGAGACACAAGAAACATGACCAAGCAAGAAGCATGATATCCCCAAAGGAACACAATAATTCTCTAGCAGCAGAGCTTAAAGGAAACAAAATCTATGAAATGCCTAAAAAATTTCAAAGTCATGATCTTAAGGAAACTCAGTGAGTTACAAGAGATTATAAATATACAATTTGAGAAAATTAGAAAAATGATGCATGACCTGAATGAGAAATTCAACAAAGAGATAGATATAAAAAGAAACCACATTGAAATCTTGGAGCTGAAGAATTTAATGAATGAAATACAAAAATACAATAGAGAGCTTCAACAACAGTCTAGACCAAGCAGAAGACTTTCTGAACTTAAAGGCAAGTCTTTTGAAATAACCTAATCAGACCAAAAAAAAAAGAGAGAGAAAAAAGAAAACATGAATGAATGAAGAAAGCCTACAGGAACTATGGGGCACCTTTAAGCAAATAAATATTAGCACTATGGTAATTCTAAAAGGAAAAGAGATGAGTAAAGAAATAGAAAACCTATTTAATGAAATAATTGCAGAAACTGTACAAATACATGTAAATTAAACAAAATGCCAAATGACCTGAATGACCAAAGTGTCAATGAAGAAATTATGAAGGAAATTAAAAATGTATTGAAGAAAATGAAAATAGAAGTACAGCATAACAAAACCTATGATGTACAATAAAAGCAGTCCTAGTAGGAATGTTTAGAGCAATAAACAACTACATCAAAAAGAAATAGAAAGATTTCAAATAACCTAATGATTTACTTCAAGGTACTATGAAAGCAAGAAAAAAAACCCCGAAATTAGTAGAAGAAAAAGTAATAGAACTCAGAGCTGAAATAAACAAAATTGAGACTAAAAAATGAAAAGATCAACAAAATGAAAAGTGGGTGTTATGAAAAGATAAAATCTACAAGCTACTAGCTAGACTAAGAAAAAATAGAGGCTATCTAAATAAGTAATATCAGAAATGAAAAACGAGACATTACATCTGATACCACAGAAATAGAAAATCAGTAGAGACTACTATGAATAACTATACACCAAGAAAAATAGAAGACCTAGAGGAAATAGATACATTCCTGGACTCATTCAACCTAGCAAGATTGAACGTGAGAGAAACAGAAAACTTGAACAAACAGAAAATGAGGAATGAAACTGACCCAGCAATAAAAAGTCTCCCAACAAAGAAAAGCCCAAGACTAGTCAAGTCTTCACTGATGATTTCTACCAAATGTTTAAAGAATAATTACCACCTATTATTTTCAAAATATTTCAAAAATTTAAAGGTGAAGGAATTCTTTCAAACTCATTCTACAAGGCCAACATTACCCTGATATGAAAACAAAACAAGGACACAACAACAGAAAAGAAAACCACAGACCAATAGCCTTGATAAATATGGATACAACGATTCTCAAAAAAATGCTAGCAGACTGAAACAAACAGCACATCCAAAAGATTTAACACCATGATCAAGTGAAATTTATCCCAGAGATGCAAGAATGGTTCAACATAAGCAAACTAATAAATGCAAGGCATCACATCAACAGAATGAAGGACAAAACCCATACAATCATCTCAATAGATATAGAATTCATACCTAATAAAATTAAATATCTCTTCATGATAAAAACTCTAAAAAATTAGGTAAAAAAGGAATGTACCTCAACATAGCAAAGGCCATATATGACTTAATCACAGCTAACACTGTACTGAATAGGGAAACATTGAGAGCTGTTTCCTCTAAGAACTGGAAGAGGACAAAGATGCTCACTTTCACCACTTTTGTTCCAAGCAGTACTGGAAGTTCCAGCCAGAGCAATTAGGCACGAGAAATTAATAAAGGTCACCCGAATTGGAAAGGAGGAAGTCAAATTGTCCCTGTTTGTAGACAACATGATCTTATATTTGGAAAAACTTAAAGATGCCACAAAAAACCTCTTAGGTAAAAGAGTAAATTTTAGCGGGTGTTATAAAAGATAAACAAAATCTACAAACTATTAGCTACGCTAAGAAAAAATAGAGAACATCTAAATAAGTAATATCAGAAATGAAAAAGGAGACATTACAACTGATACCACAGAAATACAAAATCAGTAGAGACTACTATGAATAACTATATACCAAGAAAAACAGAAGACCTAGAGGAAATAGATACATTACTGAACACATTAAACCTAGCAAGATTGAATGTGAAAGAGAAAGAAAACCTGAACAAACTGAAAATGAAGAATAAAACTGACTCAGTAATAAAAAGTCTCCCAAAACAGAAAAGCCCAAGACCAGATGACTTCACTCCTAAACACCTCCTAAAATTTATATTGAACCACAAAAGACCCTGAAAGACAATACAATCTTGAGCAAAAAAAATACAGCTGGAGGCATCACAATACCTGACTTGATTGAAACAGCATGACAGTTGTATAAAAACAAACAGATCAATGTAACAGAATAGAGAACCAAGAAATAAATCCATACATTTACAGCTATCTCATTTTTCACAAAGAACATACATTGGAGAAAGGACAGTGTATTTAATAAATACTTCTGGGAAAACTGGATATTTATATGCAGATGAATGAAACTAAACCACTATCTCTCACCATATACAAAAATCAAACAGACAAGTAGACCACTTTTTTGGATATATATCAAGTAGTATAATTGTGGATCATATGATAGTTCTATTTTTAGTTTGAGAAATTAGACCATTATCTGTCACAATATTAAAAAATATGCAAAAATCAACTCAACTAAGATTAGACAAATGTAATACCCAAAACTACAAAACTGCTAGAAGAAAACATTGAGGAAATGCTTCAGAACATTGGTCTGCTGTTGCAACAATTTCATGGATAGGACCTTAAGAGCACAGGAAACAAAAGAAAAAATAGACAAAGGGGATTATATCAAACTAAAAAGCTTCTGCATAGCAAAGGAAACAATCAGCAGAGTAAAGAGACAAACTACAGAATAGGAGAAATAATTTGCAAACTATTCATTACACAAGGGATTAATTTTAAGAATATAAAAAAAATAGCAAAAATCCAATAATCCATTTTTGAAATGAACAAATGATCCAAATAGGCACTTTTCAAAAGAAGACATATAAATGGCCAATAAGTGTAAAGAAAAATGCTCAACATCATTAATCATCAGGGAAACAGAAATCAAAACCACAATGAGATATTGTCTCACCCAAGTTAAAATGACTATTATAAAAAAGACAAAAATTAACAAATGTTACTAAGGATACAGAGAAAAGTAAATTCTTATACACTATTAGTAGGAATGTAAATTACTAGTCATTATGGGAAATAATATGGAGGGTTTTCAAAAAACTAAAAATAGAACTACCATATGATCTATAATTGTAGTACCTGATATATATCCAAAGGAAAAGAAATCAGTATGGAGAAGCGATATCAGCACTCCCATTCTTATTGCAGCACTATTCGCAATAGCCAGCATATGGAATCAACCCAAGTGTCCATAGACAGATGACTGAATAAAGAAAAGACGGCCTATATACACAGTGGAATACTATTGAGCCGTAAAAATGAAATCCTGTCATTTGCAACAAGATGAATGAGCCTGGAGGACATTATGTTAAGTGAAATAAACCAGGCACAGAAAGTAAATACTGCATGTTCTGACTTATAGGTGAAAGCTAAAGAAAGGTGAGAATAGCAGGTGTAGAGGGAAGGGCAGCATAGAGAGAGGTTAGTTAACAAATACAAAATTAAAGCTACATAGAAGGAATAAGGTCTGGTGTTCTACAACACAGTAGGGTGACTATAGTTAACAATAATTTACCGTATATTTTCAAAAAGCTATAGGAGAGGATTTTGAATGTTCCCAACACAGAGAAACAGTAAATGTTTGAGGTGATGGTTATCTTAATTATCCTGATTCGATCTTTACATACTGTTTACATGTATCAAAATATTACACTGTACCCCATAAATACGTACAATTATTATGTACTTTCAAAAGTACAAGATAGATCAAGAGAGTTTAATGTCACAAATTAACAAAAAAAGTTTAGATGTAGTTTCAGTTTCTACATTGCCAGCAATCTTTAAGAATAAATGAGTATAGAAATTAATTTAGAAACTATACCACTTCTTTAGTTTTGATGTACTATCGAAAGGAATGTTCACAATTATCTGAATAAGCATATTAAAATGTTCCTCCCTTTTCTAACTTCATATGTGTGTTAAGACTGTATTTTCTTCACATACTTCAACTAATAAAACATATCACAATAAATTGAATGCAGACACAAGAACAAAAGAATAATTTTCTCATTTCTTCTATAATTCTAGCAGAAATTTGACAAATAATTAATGAAGCCACACTATATGAGAAGCATGGGGGAATAACTTAATTAATTGGCACTACTGGTCAAAATTTAATTTCCTATTTTTCATCCCAAGGAGATTTTTTTGCGTTCAAGTCAACCATTATCTGGTAGCAGGATTCCTGTAATGTTAGAGTAATAAATTAGCATTTGGGCTTAAAATATTTATCAAGCTTGAGAGTATGTTTATTTCTTATTTTTATTTTTATTTTTTGATTTTTTGAGATGGAGCCTTCTCTGTTGCCCAGGCTGGACTACAGTGGTGCAATTCCAGCTCACTGCAACCTCCGCTTCCCGGGTTCAGGTGATCTTCCTGTCTCAGCCTCCCGAGTAGCTCAGATTACAGGCGTGTGCCACCACATCTGGCTAATTTTCATATTTTTAGTAGAGATAGGGCTTCATCATGTTGGCCAGGCAGGTCTCAAAATCCTGACCTGAGGTGATCTGCCTGCCCCAGCCTCCCAAAGTGCTGGGATTACCGGTGTGAGCCACCGCACCCAGCCTAGAGTATGTTCAGAATGAATTTGTTTTAAAGGGGCTGATCATATCAGACCCTAATACATTACAGATTCTGGTTAAGCAAATAAATAAAACAAATATATACAATTTCAACCTCATGCCCATTTACTTCAGCAATATGCTTACTTCGCAGGGTCTAGTGAAGACTCAATGTTACAGACTAAATATGTGTGCTACCTCCAAATTTGTATATTAAAACCCCAATCCCCAGGGCAATGGTATTTGGAGATAAGGCCTTTGAGAGGTAATTAAGGTTAGACGAAGTCATGAGGTTGGGTCCTTCTGTTAGGATTAGTGCTTTTACAAGAAGAGACAGCAGAGAGCTTTCCATTACCCCAACACACACTTACACAGAAGAGGTCATGTGAGTATAAAGCAAGGTGGCAGCCATTCGCAAGCCAGGAAGAGAGCCCAACTATGCTGTAACCATGATCTTAGGTTTCCAGCCTCTAGAATCGTGAGAAATAACTTTCTGTTGTTCAAATCATCCAGTATATGCTATTTTGTTATGGCAGCCTGAGCTAAGACACTAAGTGAGATAAATGAAAAGTATCAGGCATAGAGTAGGAGTTTTTAAAACAACAGCTGCTATGTTTTTAGAGGGTAAGTGTAGGAGGAAAAATAAATGATGAGTAAACCATGGTCACTAATCTTATGAGTTTACAACCTAATACGAGTTTGAATTTTCTGCATGTAAAAAATGAAAGTTATAAATACACTGTAGAAATTTTTTAGATATTTTTTCCTAGAGTCATCTTTCTTTTTTAATTTCCTCTATTAATTAATTGATTGCTATACTCATGCATTCATCCAACAAGTATTTATTGAGTTACCCACTGAGGCTAACTTAGCAATGTTAGGTACTAAAGCTAGAAAGCTGAATAGTACATAGTAGTCCATTTCGTCTATCTAGATTCTCATGTCACTACTTCCATACCAATCTTTACAAGCAGATTAGCAATTAGTGTGAGTCCCTTTACTGTTTATATAAATATTAATGATCTTTAAAAATCTTATACATAACTATCTTTCTGATGTTTTATTGCAAAAGGACATTGTGAAAGGATTTTGGTTTTATAGTACCTTTCATTTTACTTCTCTAACTAGAGTTAAGGATTCTCTAGTCCAACTTCTAGCTGTTTTATAGAACAAAATGTCATGAATATTCGAGTGTAACTCTTACCCATCACTTCCATTTTTTTTCACTAGTAGTTCCCTTCACCCCAAACTCCTTAAGTTATTTAATCTTGTCTTGTAAAATTCACACATTTCTGTGGGTCACTTCAAATCCCTTGTGGCTTAATATAAATACTAACATTGTCCATTATGTCTCTTGAAGGATAGAGTTGAATGTAGCTATTCTTATATATCATATTTACACTGTTTTCAATAACTTCTCTGGCTTTTTTTTTTTTTTAATCTCAAATGCAATTCCATGATTAAAGCGAACTCTGAGACTTTAGGAGCTCAGAATAGTCATGCTCTACATCAAACATCCTGAAACAAAATGGAAAAGTAGATGCTAGGTTTTTTCAGCAATTGATTCAATAAATCAATGTTTAATGAATATCAGATATTTTTAGGAATAATTATGAAGATTGTGATGAATAAATCACTATAAAAATAGAAATTATTTTCATTGGTAGGAAAGTGGAAAAGGTAATGTTTTTGAAGTCACAGTTAGTACAAACTACACTCCCTAACCTTAAATAATTTGGAGAAAATAACTTAACTTTTTTTTCTCATTGAATTTTGAAGGTACTTGTAATATTTCTATAGTATTTTGTTCCAAGTCAAGTAAGATATCTGCTGTGAAACAATTTATAATGGCATTAAGCCATTGTAGATTCGAAATTCTGGTGTTCTAATATAAATGAAATAGATGTTTTGGTGGCAATATTGTTTTTTATTCCATTTTTTCTTTTGTAAAATTGTACTAAGAACATTAAACCTCAGATCTACCCTTTTCACAAATTATTTTGTGTATTATACAGTATTATTAACTATAGAAGTTACACAGCAAATCTTTATAACTTATTGACAGTGGATAACTAAAATGTATGAATAGCACAACTATTTATGAATAGCAAACTTTTGAATAGTAATTTTTTATCTCCTCCTCCCCGCATGCCCTGGAAACCACCATTCTACTCTCTGCTTCTAAGAGTTTGATTATTTTTGATACTTTTTATAAGTTGGAGTCATGCAGTATTTGTCCTACTGTGACTGGCTTATTTCACTTAGTGTAATATCCTCCAGGTTCCTCCATGTGGTCACATAGAGCAGGATGTCCTTCTTTTTAAGGTTCAATAATATTCCGTTGTATTTACACATATTCTTTATCCATTCATTCACTGATGAACATTTAGGTTGCTTCCTCATATTGGTTATGTGAGTAATGCTGGGATAAACACGGGCTTATAGTAGCCTCCCCTTATCCATGGGAGATACATTCCCAGACTCCCAGTGGATGCTTGAAATTGTAGATAGCACTGAACTCTACTACAGTTAACCCTTGAATAGCATGGGTTTGAACTGTGCGGGTCTACTTATACACAGATTTTTTTCAATAAATGTATTGAAAAATTTTTTGGACTGTTGTAGTGACTTGAAAAAACTTGGAAATGAGCCACGTAGCCTAGAAATATCAAAAGAATTGAGAACAGGTTATTTGGTGAATATATAAAACATATGTAGATACTAGTCTATTTTATCATTTACTATCATAAAACATACATAAATCTATTACACAAAAATTAAACGTTATCAAAACTTACCCACACAAACACAGACTATACCTGGTACCATTTGCAGTTGAGAGAAATATAAACAAATATAAAGATGCAGAATGAAATCATAACTGCATAAAATTAACTGTAGCACATACTGTACTACTGTAATCATGTTGCAGCCACCTGTTCTTGTTGTTGCGGTAGGCTGAGCTCCTGTTGCAAGTATATGCTTGAAATGCCCTGTGACATTGATCATCTGCTTGTAAGAAGTGTGTTTTTCCAGTAAATTATGTGTCACACTAAAAATTGATCTCTCAAGTTTCTCATATCTTTTCATCATGTTTAGTGTATTATAATATCATAGACCCTGAATAACACCATCAGATCCATACAAAGTGCTGAAAGTGTTTCCAAGAAGCAAAGAAAAATCATGATATTGCAATAAAAAATTGAATTGCTTTATATGTACCTTAGACTGGGGTCTGCAGCTGCAGTTGCCTGCCATTTCAAGATCAGGGTAAGGATCATCGTTAAAAAGAAGAAAATTCATGAATCTGTCACTGCAGCTATGCCAGGAGGCATAGAAACCTTACACTTTTTGCAAAATACCTTTTAATCTCCTATTGAAAATGTAGCTTTTATGTGGGTGCAGGATTGCTATAAGAGAGGCATAACTACAAACTTTAATATGATATGATTCAAGAAAAAGCAAAGTCATTATATGACAATTTAAAGCAAAAGAAAGGTGAAGAATCTAAAGCTGGAGAATTTAGGGCCAGCAATGGAGGGTTTGATAATTTTAGAAAGAGGTTTAGCTTAAAAAATGTCAAGATAACAGGAGAAGCAGCTTCTGCCAACTAAGAGGCAGGAACTGAGTTCCCAGGCACCTTTAAGAAAGTCATTTGAGGAGAAAGAATATCTGCCTAGACAGGTCTTTAATGCAGCTCAAAGTTCACTATTCCAGAAAAAAAAATGCCACAGAGGACATTTATTAGTAAGAGATGCAAGCACCAGGATTTAAGGTAGAAAGAGATCTGTAATTTTGTGCAAATGCAGTTGGGTTTATGATCAAGACTTCCTTTACCTATAAAGCTGCTAACTTCCGAGTCTTGAAGGAAAAAATTAAACAACAGCTTCCAGGCTTTTCGGTTGTACAATAAGGCTGGACAAGAAGAAACCTCTTTCTGGGTTGGTTCCATCCTTGCTTTGTCCCTGAAGTCAGGAAGTATCTTGCCAATAAGGGACTAACTTTTAAAGTTCTTTTGACATTGGACAGTGGCCCTGCCCACACAGAACCCCACGAGTTCAACATGGAGGATATCAAAATGACCTACTTGTCCCAAAACACAATGTCTCTAATTCAGCCTCTAGCTCAGGAGATCATAAGAACATTGAAGGCTCATTACATATGATACTTTATGGAAAAAAAAATGTCAATAATATGGAAGAAAACCCTGATATATAGATCATAAAAATCTGAAAGGACTACATCATTGAGAATGCCATTGTTGTTTAGAAAAAGCTGTGAAAGTCGTCAAGCACCAAAGAATAAACTCCTGCTGGAGAAAACTGGGTCCAGATGTAGTGCACAACTTCACAAGATTCACAACAGAGGCAATCAAGGGAATCATGAAAGAGATTGTAGATATGACAAAAAAAGGTGGGAGTGAAGGCTTTCAGGATATGGATCTTGGAGAAATTAAAGAGCTAATAGACACCACATCAGAGGAATTAACAAAAGATGACTTGACGGAAATGAGTGCTTTTGAACCAGTTCCAGGCTAGGAAGAAGAAGACGTAGAGGAAGCAGTGCCAAGAAACAAATTGGCTTTAGACAGTCTGACATAAGGGTTCTAATTTTCAAGGCTGTTATTGACTCTTTTACAACATAGGTTTTTCTATTATATGGGCACTGAAACTAAAGTAAAAAGTGGAAGAAAGATTGGTACCATACAGAACTATTTTTAGAGAAATAAAAAGGCAAAAACTCAGACAAAAATAATGCTGTATTTCTGTAAAGTCATACTGAGTGTGCCTGCTTCTGCCTTCCCTTCCAACTCCTCCACCTCTTCCACTTCTACCACTCCTCATACAGTAAGACCAATCCCCTCTCTTCCTCCTCCTCTGCCTATTCAACATGAAGAAGATGAGGATGAAGACCTTACTGATGATCCATTTCCACTTAATGAATACTAAATACATTTTCTTTTTATTATGATTTTCTCAATGACATATTTTCTCTAGCTTACTTTATTGTAATAATAAAGTATATAATAAATACAACATACAAAATACATGTTAATCAACTGTCTTATGTTATAGGTAATGTTTCTGATGAACAGCAGGCTCTTAGTTAAGTTTTGGGGGGGTCAAAAGTTTATACACAGATTTTCAACTGTACAGGGGTTGGCACCCCTAACAGTTGCGTTGTTCAAGGGTCAACTGTACTATGCACATATTTCTTTTTCCTCCTTTAAATTTCACTAATAGAAGATTTGTTCTTATTGTAGATCTTAGCAAACTCAGCATCTGAAGTTTTTTCTTTCCTTATTAATTCAAGAATTTTCACCTTTTTACTTAGAGGAAGCACTGTATCGCTTCTCTTCAGCATGTGCAAATTCATGTTCTGGGTGGGACAGGGCAGGATGGTAAATGATTTCATCACGCTCGGCAGAATAATCTGTAATTTAAACCTTATAAATTGTTTATTTCTGAAATTTTCCATTTAACATTTTCAGACTGCCATTGACTGTGGGTAACTAAAACCAGGGAAGGTGAAACTGAAGATAAGGGAGAAATACTCTACAAATATCTCTTTGAGATAGATTTCAAATCTTTTGGACAAAGACCCAGAAGTGAGATTGCTAGATGATATGGTAGCTCTGTTCTTAAGTTTTTGAGGAAGTGTCATGTTGTTTGCCATAGTGGCTACATCATTTTCCATTTCTATCACCAGTGTACAAGGGTTCCCATTTCTCTACATTCTGACCAATATTTGTTATCTTTTGTCTTTGTAATAATAGCTATCCTAACAGATGTGAGACAATATATCATTGTGGGTTTGATTGCCATTTCCCTGGTGATGAGTAAGATAGACTTTTAATTCACTTTCAAGACATTAGCTCCTCAGTAATGGGGTCTTCTTGTGGACCAAGTCCTTCTGGTGTTCAATATTCTTATAAAGGCATGGTTCTTGTTTAGACAGCAGAAGCATTAGCAAAGTGTTTTAACATTTATCTGTGTATCTGGCAACCACATTTTGAAGATTATCCAAACAAGGGTAAGAACAGGGCAAAGAGAATAATAAATGTCTTCTACATTGATAGGCTGCACAGGTCTACATGCTGATAATCTGTCAAGGAAATAGTATAAATTATGCAAAATTGATGCTAATTGGGAGCCCCAGTACCATGCAGTAGATCATTTTCTTTTAAGTGTTCAGGGAACATGCAGAACAAAGCTGGAGTTGGTAGTATAAGTCACTGGGCAAGGCAAAGCTGTAAGAGGTGTATCCTCAGGTAACCAAACCAAAGCATAATGTTCCCAGAGCTAAGCTGGCATAATTATTCATAAATTCAAATACAAGTTTCTAATTTTTCTGAAAAATGAGTTTGAATTGTGCCTTCTGGGAACTTGGTGTGTAGGAGGAAGTAACAGATCGTGAATAACCTAGCATTTATTGCAAACAAATATGGTCATTTAAAATGTCATCTCCTTGTAATAGCCAAGGGCGAAACACCAGAAATTAACTCAGCAAAAACATTTATGCAGAAGGTAAGTTCATGTGGGCTATGTGTTTAGCTTTATACATTGAATTCAAACTTGGTTAGTACCTAGGAATCATAGCAGAATGGCCAGTCTTAAGGTAGCTTCCTTAGACATAAAATTATGAACATCAGATTTTTTTTCTTGGATGCTTTACAATTACCAGCTCAAGACTGGTCCCTCCAGTAAATAACCATTTCAATTATTGTTTATGATAAAATAATTAAGTAATAAATAATAATGCAAACAGAAAAAAGTAATTCTTTCACATACCATGTGCCAAGTACTATTTTAAGTCCTTCACATGTATTAACTGATCTAATCCTAATGACACACTAGGGAAGTGCTGGTATTATTTTCTTTTTATAGAAAGTTTCATATTCTCCCAGTGTCACACATTTTCTGAGGGTTGAGGTTAAAGTTCAAATACAGAATTCTGCCTCTGCATTCTATGCCATTAACCGTTGTGGTTTATTCTCTCTCTCTCTCTCCAGTCTAAATTATCCATTAGACTAAATAGTCAGTGAAGTTTGACAGTCTATTAAGTAGGTTTAAACACATTTTGCATATGGAGTTTGGTCAACTTTAGAACCAAAACTAATGTACAAATTAACTGTGAACAAATAATGATGCCAAAGAAATTCATATTAATAATATTAATGTAACCTAAGATATGATATTATTTTGCTAAATTTAAAATTAAAGTTGGTTTTAATAGTAGAATCATGTAACCAAGTTCAGTTTTATATTAAATTAGTTTCTGAATTGCCCTTTAACAATATTCATGTAAAGACTGACTACTTGCATGAGCATGTTATTAAAAATTGGTAGAGTTATATTCAAGTTTATTTTCTAGATCATTTGCTGTTCTTTTTGAAGCACAGGGTGAAGCACTAGATTACGTTTCAGAAGTACCATTTCAGTGTTTGTAGTTCGTGAATGTATATATGTTGGGTATTACACAGAATCGCAAGTATAGAGTTTATAATCCCTGACTTCCAGAAGATTTTCCTAGTATCTAAATTACAAGAGAAAAGAAAGGGACAAGGGATAGGAATTGGGGTAGGGCCATGCAGGCGGACACAGGGCTAACATAATCACATGTCATGAAAGAGGAACAGGAGGAGTGATGGATGTCTGCTGGGTAACCAAGAGTGTCAACAGTATCTAAAGCAATTACTGAAATCAAGAACCAAATAACTCTTCATTGCTTAAATATGTATTATCAATTAACTGCTTTAGTCTTTCTTCTATCTACAAATGTGGGCTCTCCCAGATACATTCTCTCACATATAAATATGGTCCTGACTGCCAGAATGCAGGTTTTCTTGTTTGTTGTTTCATTGGGCATGTCTTTACTGCCAAGAATGAGTGGGGACAAATTATTTTATTGCTTATATCTATTTGAACTTTTAAAAACATTTCATTTGCACAAAGTATTGTGATGACAGTCTTAACATAGAGCAACCACATTTGATATAAATAAATACAAATACATTTTATGGTAGTTTTAGGTTACAAAACAATCTTGATGATTCCAGATATGCTTATAATATGTTTAAAATTTTTTATAATAAAAAATGTAAAAAATCTCATAAAATACTGGACCTACTGGAATATTTTCAGAAAATCCCAGTACAGTTTGAGAAATAAGCTGTGGTAAGAGACATTATGGAACAATACTTCAGGATTCCAACACCCCATACTTCACTGTGATGGCAGAGGCAAAAATCAAAAATAAAACTGGCTAAACAAAGAATTCCCATTTACTGGAGAAGAACTGAGTGAGGATAAACTGAAAGGTTTAAAGGAAAAAAAGAAACCTAAACAAGACTTTTCTTCTTAGTTTCATGCACTCAAAATGACAGTAGTGTTGAAGAGCTGTTTTGCCTACAATGACCTATGTAACCTATTCACGCAGATATGGTACTACGATTTCTCCTGACAATACATTTCTAAATGATTATTTTCCTAGACATAATTTTAAATGGATTATGTTATTTACATAAGCATTGGAAATGTTTGCTCAAGAGCAAATGACTTTCCTTGCTCTTTACAGTGAATCAGAAGTAACTCACCTAACCCTTCACTTAAACAGCTCGTGGGTAACTCCAGACGAGACCACTGGAAAAGGTACAGGAAGACTGGGATGGTGTAGTCACCTCTCACCCTAGTTCTTTGCCTTTAGCCTTCCTAGTTGTGAGTGGTGGCGGTGATTACCACTGACCGTGTTAGCATGGCAGACATAGCATGCCAGTGACAGAGGCTTGTGCCTCATTACTCTGAAAGCAGATTAGGAGGATTAATGTGTTTTGGCTTCACTATGAGAGTTTCGTGTTCTTAATACATGTTCTGAATATAAAGAACCTGCCTTTTGGTTGCCTTAGATCTCCTGAGAGTTGGATCTTCTGTTTTAGAAGGTCTGCCATAAACAGAAAAGCAACTATATGATTTGAAGGGACTAATACTCGTCCCAAATGACTTCTTTGCAACTACAGGTGTTTTAAGCAGTGGGTAAATCTGGATGCTTGAATTATAACTGTGAAAATAGCTTTTATTAGTAAAAGTACTAAAGGTCACTGGAGCCTTACATTTTGAAAGATAATATTTTACCCTGGCTTTTATATTGGCACTACAATGCCAAGGCAGGGACTTGTGGTCAGTCTGGCACAGGATATCAGAAGTCCTGCCAGGAACATTTTTCACATCCTTTGATGAAATACTGCATTTTATATGAAACATGGTGCCTCCTTTTCAAATCTGAAGAAATGGCTTGTCAAAAACTTTTCATAAATTCATGAGTATGTATGCAACAACAAAAGGAAGAGCACTCTGTGTGTCCTTTCTGAGTGGCAGAGAAGTCAGTGAACACTTAGGAAATGACTATGTAAGAGTAATGAACCGTTTGGGAAATGCGGACTGAGATTACTCAGCCAGGACCTACGATTAGGGCTAATGCAATACCCCTGTGGCTTTATTAACCCCCAAATGGATCTAATACAAGCCCAATGTGGTCAAGTGCCTGCCCACTGCTGCTTCCCCCACTCATGAATTTAAAATGACTTGTAGCCCTGTACCTTTCAGTTCTGATAAGTGTCTATAATGGGAATTCACACAGTTTAATTGCCATTCACCCTACCAAAAATATAATGCCTTAAAGACTGGTGGTGAAACCAGCCTAGGTCACAAAGTTTCTGACTGATGCTGCCTGAGGTAATTAGTGGTGGCTCCAGTTCTTCGCAACAGGTGGCCCTGCTGCATTCTTATGTGTAAGAAAAGGAGCATCTGCTCACAATAGCATGCTTGTGGGAAGCAAGCAGTTCTTTGAATGACTAGAGCTTTACTCTTCAGACTTTAAAAATGCATTAAGGTTGGTAGTTTCAAAGTAAAGTGACCTGGAAGGATTTTATTGCTTTGGTCAGTGTAAAATAAAGAATATAAATTAGTAAGCCTGTAATTTAATGTTCTCTTGCTTTAACTAGTTCACAGGCACACTGAGAGCTGAAAATCTCATTCGTTTGTAATGAATCTGTACTGTAAAATTATTGTGGAGATGAAACATAGATTTTCTATAGAATTATATAACTTTAAACTTTAGCATTACTATTGTTTTATCTAAAACATTATTTTTTATTTATTTTATTTTTTTTGAGATGAAATCTTACCCTGTTGCCTGGGCTGGAGTACTGTGGTCGAATCTCGGATCACTGTAACCTCCACCTCCCAGGTTCAAGCGATTCTCCTGCCTCAACCTCCTGAGTATCTGGGATTATAGGTACTTACCACCACACCTGGCTGATTTTTTAAATATTTTTAGTAGAGATGGGATTTCCCCATGTTGGCCAGGTTGGTCTCAAACTCCTGACTCCTGACTCCTGGAAATGCCTGGATGCCCAGGTAGAAGTTTGCTGCAGGGGCGGGGCGCTCACAGAGAACCTCTGCCAGGGCAGTGCAGAAGGGAAATGTGGGGTCGGAGCCCCCATAACTGAGGCCCTACTGGGGAACTGCCTAGTGGAGCTGTGAGAAAAGGGCCACTGTCCTCCAAATCCCAGAATGGTAGATCCACCAACAGCTTGCACCATTCACCTGGAAAAGCCATAGATACTAAATGCCAGCCCATGAAAGCAGCCTGGAGGGAGGCTGTACCCTGCAAAGCCACAGGGGTGGAGCTGCCCAAGACCATGGGAACCCACCTCTTGCATCAACATGACTTGGATGTGAGACCTGGTGTCAAAGGAGATCTTTTTGGAGCTTTAAAATTCAACTGCCCCACTGCATTTTAGACTTGCCTGGGCCCTGTAATTACTTTGTTTTGGCCAATTTCTCCCATTTGGATGGCTACATTTATCCAATACCCATACCCCCATTGTATCTAGGAAGTAACTAGCTTGCTTTTGATTTTACAGGCTCATAGGAGGAAGGGACTTGCCTTGTCTCAGATGAGACTTTGGACTGTGGACTTTCGGGTTAATACTGAAATTAGTTAAGACTTTAGGGGACTGTTACGAAGGCATGATTGGTTTTGAAATGTGAGGACATGAGATTTGGAAGGGTCAGGAGCAGAATGATATGGTTTGGACCTGTGACCCCACCCAAATCTCATCTTGAATTGTACTCCCATACTTCCCATGCATTGTGGGAGGGACCGGTGAGAGAGAGTTTGAATCATGGGTGCGGTTCCCCCATACTGTTCTCATGGTAGTGAATAAATCTAGTGACATCCGATGGTTGTATCAGGAGTTTCCACTTTTGCATATTCCTCATTTTCTCTTGCTGCTGCCATGTAAGATGTCCCTTTTGCCTCCCTCCATGATTCTGAGGCCTCCCCAGCCATGTGGAACTATAAGTCTAATTAAGCCTCTTTTTCTTCCCAGTCTTGGGTATGTCTTTATTAGCAGTGTGAAAACGGACTAACACACACACGCAGCTAGGATACTATTTATTTTGGCCAAGAAGGATGTGCACTTTTTTTGATAGTATCAAGTCCTGAAACATGTGCCTATAAAACAAATTATTTTGAGTTAATCAGGTATATTGCGCAAATTGAAGTCTTCTAAAAATCAACAGATACATTATCTAAGCTGAAAGAGGGGAAGAAAAATCAGGCAGTAAATGAGCAACTTGGTAAAAATCAAGTTCAGAGGGATTAATGGTATGTGCTTTTGGAGTCAAATTTGTCTGGCTTAAATATCAGCTGGCTAGCTTTGGGGAACTTACTTATGAGTTCTCCAAAGACCTAGAGAGACATTTCTAAGTCTCAATTTCTCCATCTTGAAAATCAGACAATAATTTTTACTGTATAAATTTTTGTAAAGATTAAATGAATTTTATAAAGAATGTGGCTCAGAATTCTACAGGTAGTGAATTTTGATAATTGGTACCCATGAGATTTACTCCGTCAAAATTAATTTGACAAATATTTATTGAGGTCCATTGTGTGCCAGACATGATTTACCCAGTATGTAGCAATACACTGGTGGGCAAAAGCAAGCATAGTCCTAACTCTCTCAGAGCTTCCCAGTCCAGCTGGAAAAGTTCTTAATCAAATGATCTCACAAATAAATGTATAATAAAATTACAACTGCAAAAAATACATGGCATCGTAAAAGGATTTAACAGGGAAATTAAATTAATTAAAGATACTAGGGAAGGTTTTCCTGAGAAAGTGACAATTCAACTGAAATATAAAGGAAAAATAGAAATAAAATGGAGAGAAAGATTTTTCCAGGCAGCATTTATGAAGCCACATGGGATGAGGAAACACTGCTCATTAAAAGAGTGAAAAAAGCCATTGCTGTAGAACTGCTAAGTGTGAAGGAGGAACAAAGGGTTGAAGTGAGGATGTCATGGAAGGGGTTGCTTGTATCTCACATGGGCTTAGAGTTTTAAATGGAGCAGGATCATGAACACATCCATTTGAAAAGACGACCCTTGCTGCAATGAGAATAATGGATTGGAGATCAGCAAGAGTGGACATGTGTAAGCCAATAGGAGGCCAGTTTAGGAGTTTAGGCAAGAGAGAGTGGCAGTTTGAGCTAGGGTAACAATAGTGGAGATGGAGATGAGATACTGGATTTGAGTTCAAGAGTACAGGACTTGAAGTTGAATTTAATATGACTTTATTGCCAAAGGCCTGGGACGCTATCCCTTATCCCTTCTCTCTTTCTCTTCTAAGTGTCTACTTCATATCTTCTCTTTTTTCAACCCTCTTCCTCCTCCATTCTCACTCTCAGATAAAGACCTTGTTCCAGAGTCACTGAAGAAATGGAAGCAACAGAAGAAAAGTTCTGGATGCCTCAAACTACATCTACCAGCCTCTGCACCCTTTTACACTGTCCTCCTGCTCTGACTGTAGTTTGACTATACAAGCCTGTCTCAAGCTAGTTCTTGCATATGTGCACCGGATTCCACCAGCACTCAGTTTCTCCAGCAATTCTCTTCTCTTTCTGTCTTCCCCCTCTTCTCTCCCTCTCCCTCTCTCTCACATACCATTCTCCTTAGTGTACAAATATGCCCTTTTTCTCTCATTAAAAAAATCCTCTTGGTCCTGTTTTGTCCAATAGTGCTTTTCCATTGTTTTACTTGTTTTTAAGCAAAATTCCCCCAAAGAGTTATTTGTCGTTTTTCTCCAATTCTCCTACTTCTATTGTCTCTTTAAGCCCACTCCAAACCGGCACCATTCCACCAAAACTATAAAATACTGTAACCAACAAGGTTTAATCATGCACAAATTTGTATGCTGGGCCTAGAAAACACACACACACACAAAACTTATAGGAAATGTATAACCCTTAGTCACAATCAGAATAATTATAAAACCTACAGCCACAATCTACTGCATGCTGCTATTACAGACTAGCAACCTAAACCTTTCGTGCAAATTCACATGGATTGAACTGCTGACTGAGCTATTTGGTAGGCAGAGGTTGGGTAGTTGTTATGGACAAACATTATGAATGTTTATAGCCTGCTGCTGTGTCTCTTATCTGCCAGCTATGATTCATGGCTATCTCAAGAATCTAAGCATTGATTTTTCAACTCTAATGCATTTAGGGTTATTTACGAAGTAACCATACATGTTTTTGTCTTTATGATATCATAGTAAATATGGAAAATAATAAAGATGTCATTATTGATCACCAGCATCATTTCGAACATACCTAAGCAGGGGTGGAAGAGTGGGGTGGTGAGGAAGAACCTTAGAACAATTGATTTCCTGAAACTATTTGTCTCAATTGGAGTGTGTCTCATTCTAAAACAGATGAAGGCAGAAAACAGTACAGTACACGAAGTGAGAGCAACAAAGATTTATTATAACTGGATAGGTTTTGGGACCACAATTAAATGTCACATTAATAAATGGGCTGAAAGAACATACTTTATCTGGAAAAATAATGAATTTAATAAAATAAATAAACTGTAAAACATCTTACTTTTCTGCCATTATAGACCTCCTCAGTATTTCTGCTTCAGTTCTACATTAGGAATTCAAATTCACATTTACGCATCTGGCATAAATCAAAACTGATGAATTTGTTAAAGGATTTCTATTTGGTGTTGCTATTCAAGAAAATGAGTTGATTCATAACATCTTACAACTTTCTTCTGGTGGTTTAAAGGCAAAATCATTATTTTGATGTTGGATAATAAGAAGAATTTTAGTATAAAGAAGCTGAAAATGTTTACATAACATTAAAACAAGACTTTAATATAGCAACTCAGGATTAAAGATAGGTACTGTAATATGGGCTAGAAAATGATCTTTTGAATAAACTTAACAAATTTTTACCTCAACTATCCACAGTATCACTCCTGATATCTTCAGGTTTACAAATAAATAATGAAGGCAAAGTACACATTTAGGATAATATGATATTTGTCTTCATATTCTATGTTCAGTTCAAATGGGTGCTTAAAATTATTAAGAAGAAGAATAAAAAAAATCACCAAAAATATCAAACTCTAAACTTTTAACTCCTCAAAGAATGGAGGCCAGATAATATTAACTTTAAATATGTGCTATTGTTTGAATGTTGGCATACCCCCAAATTCATACATTGAAATCCAAACCCTGAAGGTTATGGCATTTGAAGATGAGCCCATTGTGAGGTTATTAGATCATGAGGGCATAGTCCTTATTAAAAATATTAGTGCCCCTATAAAAGACTCAAGGGAGCTTGTCTCTTTCACCCACTTGAGGACTCAGCGAAAAGATGCCATCCATGAGAAATAGCCCTGATCAGACACCAAATCTTCCAGTGGCTTGATCTTGGATTTTCAGCCTCCAGAACTTTGAGAAATAAATGTTTCTTGTTGATAAACCACCCAGTCTGTGATATTTTTGTTATGGCAGTCCAGGCAGATTTAAAGAATATGCATATTATGACTATTATATGCAAGATATTCAGCAGCTGTGCACATAGTGTTGAACTGTCAGATATGAAAGCCATTAATCCCACATGACAGTTGAGCACTTCAAATATGGTGAATCCAAATTGAGATGTGCTGTAAACAATTCATATTAGATTTTGAAGACAAGACTTATTATTTTTAAAAGAATGCAAAGTATCTCATTAAGGACTTCTAGTATCCTTTCCAGAATGTAAAGCACAGGAAAGAACACCACTTCCACCCTTATAACAAAAACGAGTTGGAATAAATTCAAATTCATGATTCTTTTGTAAACTTTCAGAGAACTCAGGTTGCAGAGCAACCAATGGACCAAACTCTCAGGAGAGGCAGGCACCTGCAGGAAGAGAGGATACTGTGTGCTTGCTTCCCAGAGGCCACTGGGCACCAACAAGTAGAATTCAGATACAATAGTCAACAAACTGGTGAAGGCTCAGGGAAGGCTGGAAGGGCAGTGCAGAACCCTTGAGACCTGTAGAAAGTGGCGGAAGTTCTCACCCTCTTCCAGGATTTTTCTCCACGAACCCTCCCATGTAATCACAGAAAAGATGAGAGAACCTGAACAAAGCATTGGATTGCGTGCAGACCTGGGGTAGAAGAATAACACCCCAAAAGGAGGAGCAAGAAACTCTACTTGACTCTTTTTTCTCATCTCCTGTGACTGAAAAAATTTCATGGGGAGAAAGGAAACAAACACTTTTGCCTGTAGAGCACTGCTGACAAAAATACCAGGAAAAACCAACTCCCAGAGAGGCTGGGCCCACACAGTCAACCAAGGTGCAGGATAACTGAGAAGGCCACATCTATGAGAGTTAAAGATATGGTGCCTGTCTAAGGTTGAGTCTTGATCAGAACAGGGAACACCCCACCACCACCCACCACCCACAAGCAAACGAGCTTCAGTAATGACAGTGTACAAAGAGACCCTCTCTGTCATGCAATAGAAAGGAGCACCCAAAGCTGAGGGCCAACAGATATTAATGTGGCAAGTCAGTCTTCCTTCTCCACATAAGGTTTCACTATGGGAATACAAAGGTTGTATTGATTTTCACTACAGAAACTACAGCCTCAAACTTCTACACTAAAGGCCTAGTAGATAGAAAGATGTACCATTCCTAGGCCAAATTATATATATGAAAAGCCACAGCTAGGAAACAAAACAGGCATCAGATCCAAACTCAGATATCACACAGATGTTGGAACTATGTGACGGGAAATTGAAAATAACTGTGACTAATGTGTGCAAGGCTCTAATGGAGATGGTAGACAACATGCAAGATCAAGTGGGTAATATCAGCAGAGAGATGGAAGCAGTTAAAAATAATCAAATGAAAATGCTAGGAGTTCAAAAATGCAGTAAGAAAGATAAAGAGTGCTCCTAATGTGTTCATGAGTACGCTCAACACAGCCAAGGAAATAATCAGTGAACTTGAAGGCGGGTCAGTAGAAATTACCTGAACTGAAATACAAAAAGAAGAAAGAGTGAAACAAAAATAAAACAGAGCATCCACAAACATTGGCACAAAACCAAACAGGATAACATACACATAGGTAAAATCTCAGAAGGAAAAGAGAGAATTTGGTAGAAGAATTATTTTTTGAAAACAATGATGACTAAGGATTTCCTAAAATTAATAGCACATAACAAACAACAGATTCATAGAACAGCAATAAGAAAAATACCAAAAAAGAAAAAAACAAATGAAAGAAAACAGAACAAAACAGAACCACATACATAGACACATCATGTTCAAACTGGTGAAATTAAAAGTCAAAGTGAAAATGTTGACACCAAGCAGATATAGAAGTCACATTATGCACAGAGGAACAAAGATTAAAATTACAGCAGAATTCTTATAAGAAACTGTGAAAGCCTGAAGACAATAGAATGGTATCTTTGATGTGCTGAAAAATAAATACTGTCAATCTATAGTTTATATTCAGTAAAAATATCTTCCAAAAACAAAGCAGATTTAGAAAAAAGCTGAAGTAATTCATTTCTAGTAAACATACACTGTCAGAAAGTGTATTACGGTTCTTAAAGGAGAATAAATATAATACAAACAGAATTTTGGACCCACATAAAAAATGTAGAGAGCTGGAATATAAGGTAAAACTTATTATTTCTCAGGTAAAATAAGTCTGAAAAATAACAGATAGTTGCCAGAAAAAATAATGGCAATATGGTTTGTGTTTACAGTACACGTAAAAGTAAAACAAATTATATCAGTGATACAAAGCATGGAAGGAAGGGATTGGGAATATACTATTTTGAGATTCCCATGCTACATGTTAAGTGGTATGATATTTGAAGGGAGAATCTGATTAATTAAAGAAGTATACTGTAAATTCTAGGACATAAACGATAAATCAGTAAAGAAAATAAAATGGAATCATGAAAAGATCAATTAATCCAAAATAAGACAAAGAAAGTAGTAAAGATCAAAGGGAATGGATAGGGAGAGAATGACTAGTGCGGTGGCTCCCAGCTGCTCCCGGCATCAGCCTTTGAGTCAACCCAACTGAGATCCCAGACATTATGAAACAGAGATGGACCATACTCTTTATACTCTGTTCAAAGTTCCAAGGAAAGAATTGTGAGGTTGAATAATAAGAAATTGTTGGCCGGGCGCGGTGGCTCAAGCCTGTAATCCCAGCACTTTGGGAGGCCGAGACGGGCGGATCATGAGGTCAGGAGATCGAGACCATCCTGGCGAACACAGTGAAACCCCGTCTCTACTTAAAAAAAAAAAAAAAAAAAAAAAACTAGTCAGGCGAGTTGGTGGGCGCCTGTAGTCCCAGCTACTCGGAGGCTGAGGCAGGAGAATGGCGTAAACCCGGGAGGTGGAGCTTGCAGTGAGCCGAGATCGTGCCACTGCACTCCAGCCTGGGCGACAGAGCAAGACTCTGTCTCAAAAAAAAAAAAAAAAAAAAGAAATTGTTGTCTATAGTCATTCTGTTTGGAGGTAGTTTATTATATACTAATAAGTAATTCAAACAGTTCAAATTTATTAAACTGAAAGACACAAACAAAAATACTACCCAAATTAAGCCAAATAAAAATATATTTATAATAAGGGTGTAGGAGCATCTCAAATACTTTTGAGAAATATAGTTGTGCCTTACAGGTCATAGAAAGTCTTTAGTCAGCAACTCTCTTTGTATCTCTATCTGGTGCCACATAGATCCCTGCATTATACAGGTGAATAGACTGGCATGTGAGCCATCTGACATGTTACTGACTACTATTTGGAAGGAAAGTATCAAAAAAACAATGTGACAGGACTGATTTCTGTGAGGATAAAAGAAAGAGTGATTCAGAGATTCTAGTGCAGCATACTCATTAGGAATAGGGGCTTACAGGCCAGACAAACCTAAAATCAAATTCCAGCTGCTCTACTTTCTAGCTGGGAGGCAAATTTCTTTACCTTGCCAAGTGTCAGTCCTTACATATATATTTGTAATAACAGAAATTCACAGATAACGTTTTAAAAATCAAATGAAATACTGTTAACAATGTCCCTGGTTCTCAAGCAAGCTATTATTATTTTAGAGTGGTTTGGATAACTGGTTAATCAGGGGATTTAAACCACTGAGACAAAACAAAAGGAAGAAGAATAAATTGGGGAGAAGAAAGTTAAGTTTTGCACATGTTGAATTTTAAATACTTGTGGGACATTTCACTGAAGATAAACAGTAGATAGTTGAGCATATGGGTCTGTAGGGAGCAAAGGAAAATAGGCTCAAATTAGATTATAGTCAGTTTCTGGAGGCAATTAAATCCCAAACTAAAATATTTTAGGTCATCAGAAGACACTGGAAGCTTCAGAGCAGGAAAATGAATTCTGCTGCTAAAAGAAAAAGATCTGTACAGAAATCATTCTTCCTTATGTGACTCTCTAATAATAAAATACTGGGAGGCTAATTTTAAGATATATTTTTAAGAAAAATTACATTGTTAAAATGTTTAGTTGTTCTAATCATTTTATATGCAAATAGTTTTCAACATCACTAATGGAGAATAATACATTCCTCCAGTGTTAATGTCATTTGAAAAATCATGAAATATTTTAGAAAAGTTGATGTATATTGTCAAAGCATTGTAAAAACATTATTATTTATAGAATGTGTGGAGAGGGATCTCATTTTCAACCTGGGACTAGAGTTCAGCAAGTGAGGGCAATAGAGAGGCAAAACCTGTCTAATCATTGTGCAAATTACCAATGCATTTCTTCTGAGGGCTGCTGCCCTGCCTCTCTCTCCTCCCACAGCGTGGCCACCATCAAAGCTAACCAGCTGATCTCATAGTCCTTTCAATGTTGTGAGGAGAGTGTGGCTTATTATTGGTATTCAGAACATGGTTTACAGTCATGCTAAACACAATTGGTGATTAATTGGTAGCCAGACAAAACATCCATCAGTCACCTTGCTAAGGGCTTCAGAATGTCTTGTGATAGTATCCTGAGATGAAAAGCACAGAAAGGCATGCAATAGGCAGATGATCGTCCTACTGCATAATATCTGAATAAGGATGACAGTCCAGATCTAGACACTTCTAAATATCATTATTTTAAGAAAAGAAAATAAGGAAGATAGAGCAGATTCCTATCAAGACAAAGAAGGTATTGGTGAAGACTATCAGCTTCTTGGATCTTCAGTAGGCAGATACCTAAGCAGCCTCTGTTAATCACTAACATTACACATGGAGCTAAGGGACATGCCACATCATTTTTAATCTCCAACACCAGAAGCACAGTTCACTTTTCATATCTTGGCATATTCATATCTCTATCTTCTCATCTATACTGCATTCACTTGGAGGGTAGATAGTATAGAGGATTAATTAATCTACTTATTTATTATTTTATGAATGTATTCATCAAGAGTATACTATCTGTTGGATACGGTGCTGAGTGTGAGGAATTAAATAACAAGCTGTAATTCTTAGACTGGAGCTGTTCTCCATCTGGTAGAATTCAGTTGTCAGGCATGTATGTCATATACAAAAATTAAAATATAAAACTATAAGAGCAGAAGAGCTGCTGTGTGAAGTGTTATGGGAGCACCAGTGACTCAGTGACCAACTGTGTTTAAGGGTGGGGAAGTCAGTGACAGAGGTCAGCAAAGCTTCTGCAAAAGAATCTATGTGGTATTTGAACACAGTTATGAAGGAAAGAGTAAGGATTTATTCAAACTACAAGGAGAAAGAAATTCTAGATACCAGGAATAGAAGTGTTGGATCAGTTAGAAAGCTTCAAGATGTGAGTAACAGAAATTATGACTCAATGGAACTTGGACAATAATGAACTTATTTCAGTGGGGCACAGTGGCTCACGCCTGTAATCCCAGCACCTTGGAAGTCTGAGGCAGGCAGATCATGAGGTCAGGAAATCGAGACCATCCTGGCTAACTGGTGAAACCCCATCTCTACTAAAATAAAACAAAAAATTATCTGGGCATAGTGGCAGGCACCTGTAGTCCCAGTTACTCAGGAGGCTAAGGCATGAGAATGACATGAACATGGGAGGCAGAGTTTGCAGTGAGCCAAGATTGCACCACTGCACTCCAGCCTGGGCAAGAGAGTGAGACTCCGTCTCAAAAAAAAACCAAAAAAAAAAACTTGTTTTTTCACATCACAAGAAGATGAGAAGCAGGTGTTCCCAGGGTTTGTTAATTCAACTGCACATAGTTGAATTGCACACAATTTTATCATGTTCTATCTATGTCTTTTCTATCTATTTTGCCCTTTGTAGTAGGTCAGCAATGTCGCTGAAGATGACGAGACAGCAAGAGTAGCTCAGGGTGTCACATACAGACATATCGTGTTCACCAGCCTTT
>NW_012118487.1:32647407-32649122 GCF_000951035.1 Colobus angolensis palliatus
AAAAAAAAAAAAAAATACCATTACAAAATTAAATTGACATTCTGCTGGTAAGAGAGGCAGGGTAGAGGGTATGGTTGCTGAGATGGAACCCACCATGTATGCCTCAAGTATGAAGCAAGATCAGATATAAAAAAAAATACTTTGAATTTGGAATGGAAAGAAAATTACCAAGAAATGAAGAGTAGATGACATTTAAAAGGTTGATAGTGACCAGACCATAACAATCATATTAAAGAATTTGAATTTTACCCTAAAGGTAATAGGGAACAGTCAAAGAACTTCAACAATGGATGGGGTGATCACATTTGAATTTTATAAAGCTATTGTGGCAAATTATGAAGTATTCCTTGAAGTGGGGCAAGGCTGGAAGCAAAGGTCCAGTTAGGAAAGAGTTGCAAGGCTCCTAATCAAAGAAAAATCTTGAGCAGTGGTGGCAGGAATGAAGATAGATGAGTTCTTGGAAGAATTTTTATTTAGAAAGTGGCAGAATTCAAGATAAATTTATGGCATGGGCTGTAAGTTGAATTCCAGTACTATTAAACATGATAGTAAACATAACCAAGAAAAAAAGACTTGTGTGGGAAAATAGAGTTTTGAATTTGTTGAGTGCAGGAAGAAAAGGCTCAGTCAACACTTGAAAATTTTCTGGGGCCTTGAAAGGTCTGGATATCATGAGCCAATCTGAATCTTTGATATTTATCATGGGCCATTATACATAGCTGAGATTGATTAATGGCATTGATATATGGTCTGACAAATAATGCTTCTTCAAAACCAAATTATCATTAGTTATAGACTGATATAAAATTGGTAACTTACAAGGCATGTTTTTAAGCCATTCCATGTGTGATGATTCCTTTACACGGTCTAAAAGATTTATGGATCCCACCAGAGAGAACCTGTGCTTTCGGTATGTGTTGATCAATAAAATGCCGAATGGCAAAATGCTACCTTGGAATTTTATTAATCAAAACAGAATCTCATGCATTTTAAATAGAATAGTGCATTTGTGTATGCAAACTACAGACAATGTTCAGTGTGCATATGGAGTCACAGATCTCTTGAAATAACTCCAAGGACCCAAAATGTCTGCAGCTCACCATGTGGTGCATAATCTTTTTGGTTTAATTTTCACATGATGGAAATAAAAGCAGGAAAATCTTAGGTAGTCAGGACTGTCTGACTCCTAATAGTTGATATGTTCTATAAACTTTAAAATCAAATCCAGGTTAACATTTCTTAATCATGAGAGTTAATGTTACGCTGGGAAGAGTGTTGCTCCTCATAAGAGGATTCTCATAATAAGGGATTGCTCTGATGAGCCAGAATTTTCTTGGCTCAGGACTAAATCTCTGTCACATTAATTTTTGCTTTACCCCATTTTAGCACTTCATTCATCTCTGGGTTTATTTGCTTTTCCACGCCATACATTGCAAAAACATTCTGTTCTCAGCACCATGCTCAATCTGAGCCACTTATATTTCCATATAACATTAACTTTCTTTCACTACTATAAAAGTAAACTAAAGAAATCCTTAAACAATTTATGGAACTCCCACATTCTCTTTAGCAAACTCTTATCAGTTCTATAACTTACTACTGATATTTATTTAGAACACACACCACTCCTATTCAACATAGTATTGGAAGTTCTGGCTAGGGCAATCAGGCAAGAGAAAGAAATAAAGGTATTCAGTTAGGAAAAGAAGAAGTCA
>NW_012118487.1:32651562-32658743 GCF_000951035.1 Colobus angolensis palliatus
TAATTCAGCTACTGGATACACATATTAACCTCTTTCTTCTAATGCTATATTTAATTGATACTTAATTATTGTATATATTTATGAGGTACATGTGTTTTTTTGAAACATGCATACAATGTGTAATAATCAAATCAGGATATTTAGGATACCCATCACCTGAAACATTTATTTCTTTGGGTTGGAAACATTCTAAATCTTCTCTTGTAGCTCTTTGGAAATACACTATAAATCAGGGGTCTCCAATCCCTGGAGGCCACGGACCAGTACCAATACTACTCTGTGGCCTGTTAGGAACTGGGCCGCATGGCAAGAGCAGCTGTCTAACGAGTGAAGCTTTATCTGTATTTACAGCTCCTCGCTATCACTCACCTCACAGCCTGAGCTCTGTCTCCTGTCAGATCAGTAGCAGCATTAAATTCTCATAGGAGTGTAAACCCTATTATGAACTGCGCATGGAAGGGAGCTAGGTTGCATGCTCCTTATGAGACTCTAATGTCTGAGGATGTGTCACTGCCTCCCATCATCCCCAGACTGGACCATCTAGTTGCAGGAAAACAAGCTCAGGGATCCCACTGATTCTACATTATGGTGAGTTGTATAATTATTTCATTATACAACATTGTATTACTATTACAATGTAATAATAATAGAAATAAAGTGCACAATAAATGTAATGAGTTTGAATTATCTCAAAGCCATCCCTGCCCCACTCTCCAGTCTGTGGAAAAATGGTCTTTTATGAAACTGGTCCCTGGTGTCAAAAAGGTTGGGAATTGCTGCTATAAATTTTTGTTAACTAGAGTCGCCTTACTGTGCTATCAAACACTAGAACTTATTCTTTCTATCTAGCTGTATGTTTGTATTCATTAACCCCCCTTTTTTATCCCCATTCTCTCTCTCCCCTACCCTTTCCAAGCTCTGGTAACCATTATTCTACCTCTAACTCCATGAAATCAATTCTTTATTAGCTCCCACATATGAGTGAGAATATACAATATTTGTCTTTCTGTGCCTGGCTTATTTCATTTAACATAATGTCCTCCATTTCCATCTATGTTGCTAAAATAACAGAATTTTATTCCTTTTTGTGATTCAATAATATTCCATTGTGTATATATACTACATTTTCTCCCTTCATCTCTTGATGGACATTTAGGTTGATTTCATATCTTGGCTATTGTAAATAGTGCTGCAATAAACATAGGAGTACAGATGTCTCTTTAAAATCCTGACTTCATTTCCTCTGGACATATAACTAGTAGTGGAATTGCTGAATGATATGGTAGTGCTATTTGAGGAACCTCAGTACCATTCTCCATGGTACATTTCCACCAAGGGTATGAACATTCACCTTTCTCTGCATCATGGCCAGCATGTTATTTTCTGTCTTTTTGATACCAGCCATTTTAACCAGGGTGAGACAGTATCTCATTGTGGTTTTGATTTACATTTCCCTGATGATTAGTGATGTTGAGTATTTTTTCATATACTTGGCCATTTGTATGTTATCTTTTGAGAAATGTCTATTTGGATTTTTTTGTCCATTTTTAATTGGGTTGTTTGTTTTCCCTATTGAGTTGCTTCAGTTTCTTATATATTTTGGTTTTTAATTCTTTGTGAAATGAATAGTTTGCAAATATTTTCTCCCATTCTGTAGGTTGTCTTTTCACTTTGCTGATTGTTTACTTTGCTGTGCAGAGCTTTTTGGCTTGATGTAATCCCATTGGTCAGTTTTCGCTTTTGTTGCCTGTGCTTTTGAGGTCTTACTGAAAAAAGTGCCTGTGCTTTTGAGGTCTTACTCAAAAAAGTATTTGAAAAGATCAATGTCCTGACCCATTTTCTCAATGTTTTCCTCTAGTAGTTTCATAGTTTCATGTCTTACACTTACACCTTTAATTTCTTTTGAGTTGATTTTGATATATAGTGAAAGATAAAAGTCTAGTTTTATTCCTCTGCATAATGATATCCAGTTTCCCACAGAACCACTTATTGAAGAGACTGTCTTTTCCCCCCTGTATGTTCTTGGCTACTTTGGAGAAAATGAGTTGGCATAAATGAATGATTTATTTCTGGGTCATCTAGTCTGTTCTCTTGGTCTATGGGTTTTTGTTTTGTTTTGTTTTGTTTTTTGTTTTTGTTTTTGTTTTTACTGGTGCCAGTACTATGCTGTTTGGTTTACTATAGTTTTGTAGTATATTTTGAAGTCACATATTGTGAAGCTTTCAGCTTTGTTCTTTTTGCTCAGTGTTGCTTTGGCTATTTGGTGTTTTTTGTAGTTCCATTTAAATTTTAAAATTGCTTTTTTTATTTCTGCAAAGAATGCCATTGTTATTTTTGATAGGGGTTGTATTGAATCTGTAGAATTCTTTTAGTATGACATTTTATTAATTCTGCTAATCCACAAGCATTGGCTATCTTTCCATTTTTAATGTCCTATACAATTTATTTCACCAGCATTTTTATTTCTAGGCATTACTTTTTTGTAGCTATCATAAATGAGGTTGCTTTCTTGATTTCTTTTTCAGATTGTTTGCTATTGGCATAATGGAATGCTGTTGATTTTGTATCCTGCAACTTTACTGAATTTATCAGTTCTGTCAAATTTTGGTGGAATATTAGGTTTTTCTAAATATAAGATCTTGTTGCCTGTCAAAAAGGATAATTTGACTTCTTCTTTTACAATTTAGATTCTCTTTATTTCTCTCTCTTGTCTAATTGCTCTGCCTAGAACTTCTAGTACTATGTTGAATAAAAGTGGTAAAACTGGGCATTCTTTTCTCAGGTGTTAAAAAAAAGGTTTTCAATTTTTTTTCCCTG
This sequence comes from Colobus angolensis palliatus, assembly GCF_000951035.1. Lineage (NCBI taxonomy): Eukaryota > Metazoa > Chordata > Mammalia > Primates > Cercopithecidae > Colobus > Colobus angolensis. Next base: position 32,654,380 of record NW_012118487.1, read on the forward strand.
CTCAGCATGATGTTAGCTGTGGGTTTGTCACATATGGCCTTTATTGTTTTTAGGTATGTTCCTTCCATGTCCAGTTTTTTGAGAGTTGTTGAAGGAATGTTAAATTTTATCAAATCATTTTTTGGAATCTATTGAAATTATCATGGTTTTTGTTCTTGATTCTGTTGATGCTTGTGGACATTCATTGATTTCTGGGCATTGAAGAGCTAGGTATTTATTCCAGTCTTCACGGTCTGGCCTTGTTTGTACCAGTACTTCTTCAGAGGGCCTTCCAAAAATTCAAAGGGGACAGATTGAGTTCCCTAAGCCTGAGGTCACCGCAGATGTTTCAGCATTAGAGGATACCCTAAGCCCAGCGACACTGTGATTCTTGCAGGCTCTGAGATATGAAGCCTGATGGGCTTGGAGAAGATAAGGGAGAATTCCCTGGGTTCCCAAAATTCCTCACTCACTCCCTTCTCTCTGCCCCAAATAGAAGGAGTATCTGCTACCCTAAGTTGGGAGAGGGGTGACAAGCACTCCCATGGCTACTGCAGTTTCACCAAAGCCCATGACCGCCCAAACCAGTGCAGTATCAGGGCTTACCCAAGGCCTGCAGCTGCTACTGTCTGACTGCCACTGATGTTTATTTAAGGCCCAAGGACACTTTACTCTGCTTTGTGGTGAAGCCAGCTGGCACTTGGGTCCATCCCAGTAGGACAACAGATACGCTTCTGGCCCTGGGGTAGGTCTAGAAGCATGTACTACAGTAATGGCCTATATTCTGGGGCTTTGGAATTCTGCCAGGTGCTATGTTTTACTGTGGTGGGGCTGGTATTAGGTTGTAAGGGAGTCTCTCTCCATGCTGCATTGCCTGGAGGTGAAGGAGAGGTAACTCAGAACCTCCTGTGGCCACCACAGCTAGGGTCATACTGGGTCGCACTTTGAGGTCCACAGCTTCCCAGACCAGTACAGGACTGGAGCTTGCCCAAGGACTGTGGTGACTAAGGCCTAGCTGCCTCTAAAATGTATTCAGGGTCCAAGGCCATTTTAGTCAGTCTGTGATAAAGCTGGCTGGGACTCAGGTTCCTCCCCCTGGGAGTTGCAGATTCCCATTGACCCAGGATGGGTCATAAATGCTCCCTCCATGGACACCTGCCTAGAATCAAGAACTGAAGAATTCTGCCTGGTGCTGTGTACCACTGTGAGAGTGACACTGAGTTTCAATGCAAAGTTCCACATCACTTCCCTCTTCCTCCACAGGGCTGTATACGGTCTCTCTGCACTGCACTGCCTGGCATTGGCAGAGGGGTAATATAGGCAATGCAAGACTGTTCTTCCTACCCTCTTCAATGCATCTTTTCTTGTTATGCTAAAACCAGGCACTGTGATCTCTCACCTGACTTTTAATGTCTTGTGAAGGTGTTCCTCGTGTGGATAGTTGTTCAGTTTGATGTTCCTGTGATGGGACAATCGCTAGAGGGTTTTATTTAGCCTCTTTGCTGTTCCTCTCCCCAGTGCTGTTTAATGTTGAAATTAACTGCTATGTAACCTAATTCTGAATTAAAAAGCTTTGTTCAAAACTTACCTCGTTTAAAGGTCTATATTCAAGGTAACTTTTTCGCATGTAAAAGTGTGCCATATGGCTGGGCGCAGTGGCTCACACCTGTAATCCCAGCACTTAGGGAGGCCGAGGTGGGTGGATCACAAGGTCCTGGGATTGAGACCATCCTGGCCAACATGGTGAAACCCCGTCTCCACTAAAAATACAAAAATTAGCTGGGCGTGGTGGTGCACATCTGTATTCCCAGAAGGCTGAGGCAGGAGAAATGCTTGAACTTGGGAGGTGGAGGTTGCAGTGAACCAAGATAATGCCACTGCACTCTACTGTAGCCTGGCAACTGAGCAAGACTCTGTCCCCCCCCAAAAAAGAAAAAGAAATAGTAGGCCATAAATGATAAATTTATAAAGCCAGGAAGATTATCTAAGCATGTTTTTCTAATGATCATGATAGGACTAGTTTAACCAAAAATAGCTGCATTTATGTTGCTTCACGCACTCTTTAAAAAAGGTGAATTGTTTTTAATTTATTCTAAGAAGTAATGTTCTTGGGTTCTCTGTTGGCCAGAGTAAAAGAAATTTAATTTAGTGAATCATTTGTCTAACTCATAATTTTTGTATCTTTTACCAATTGCCAGATAGAAAACTCAGCGACCATACACTTGAGCTACAGTTCACCTCTACAAGGTAGTTCAAGGAAAAGCATGTATGAAAAGATGTCTTGGTTTTTCATGAGATTTAGGTATTGTTAGATGACAAAACTGATCAAGCCAGAAATGTCCTAATGTGAGGGAGTCAATGGTGAATTAGACACTCTAGAGCTGGGTCCAGGAAGGCTAACACAACCTGGATTCTTGTTATGATCTCTTACCCTGCTTAACTATGCCAAGCTGAAACAACAAATAAAAGTTACCCAAATATTGTTCTGTCTTGAGCATTAAATCACTCTAAGACTCTGAAGCCATGATGAGAAGATCAGAGTTAACCTAAAATAAAATACGTTTTAATGTTTAATAATGTTAACCTGAAATAAAATACATTTACAAATATAATGAACCATTATACATATTCTGATAATATTCTGATAAAATTTCATATGCTAAAGAACCACAGCCTGAAACCTGATGAGAGGCACATTGTTGTCTTTGACAGGAGTGCGGTTCACATGGTTTCAGTAAGAACAAAACAAAGAGCTGGTCTTTCTCTGTGCAGAAGGCTGTATGCTTAGGCAGAATGGGCAACTCTCTACATGTGTTAAACGTAGAGGGCTAAGAAACCCCCTGTGATGATAATTACAAAATTTTCTACCTCTTATTCTATCACTAATGTTCAAAAATTTTCCAGTGACAATCCATCCTATTAGGTTTTTTTTATTCTATTGAAGCAAATAATAATAATAATAAAAACACTAGGTTTTTATTATTAGAGTACCATCTCAATGGTACCATTTACTACTTATTCAGACTCCATGAACTTGGCCTTTTCCAGTGCTCCATTCAGTAGAAAGGGGATTCCTTGAAGATGGAGACATATAATTAGATGTAATCGTTCTGAGGTGTTCATGAAATTGTCAAAAGAAGCTATCTAATAGCCAGCTGGACATAAAGGATTACAGCTAAACTGAGGTGTCTAATCCAGAGATAAAAATTTAGATTAATCAAGAGTTAGTTGATAGTGAATCAAAGAGGGAACTGAGGATAGTTGAGTAACACCCACATTTTAAGTTACAGCATTGTGTTTTTTCTCTAAATACATAAAGCTAAATATATGCATGTCATAAAATTAGAAAATATAGAAAAAAGAACAGAAAAGTTCCATAACAGAGAGATAATTTTTAATACATTGTGTCATAACTCTAGTATTTTTCTATACATATCTATAAAATCTTCTTCTAAACAGAGTTGGGATTATGCTATATAAAAATAGCTTTTATTACCTCTTAATAAATGGCAAACATATACCAAAATCTGGAGAGTAACATAGATGAGAAGGCAAACCAGTGAAAGCTCTTTTTCACTGAGATCATTTACTGAATCTAATGAACCGAAGCTTCAGTTTCTAGCCTCACAGAATGTGAACGTTAAGTGACAAAGTTTAGGCATGCCCAATGTGGATTTTCAAACTAGGTGACACCTCAATAAAGAGGAAAACCAGAAACAGCCCCCACAGCCCTAAAAAACTGCAAGAAGTTGCCATGGGACTGGTCAGTGAAGGAGAGAGAAAATGATTGAAAATTGTACCTGAGAACCAGAATCTACTGGGTAGTATTTCTAGACCTCAAACTGTGACTTTGAAAGTTCTCTCAGACTGAGAATGCCCCAACACAACTGGTAGAAACAGACGAAATTCTTCTGGATAAGCTTACATTTACTCTAGGCCACAAAGAATACCTAAGTATCAACTTCCAAGGAAAATGAGACGCTCACAATAAAAGAATAAGCATACTGGCTGGGCACAGTGGCTCACGCCTATAATCTCAGCACTTATGGAAGCTGAGGCAGGTGGATCACCTGAGATCAGGAGTTCGAGAGCAGCCTGGCCAACCTGGTGAAAGCTGTCTCTATTAAAAATTCAAACATGAGCCAATGTGGTGGTGAGAGGTGAAGCCAGCTGGGCTTCTGGGTTGGGTGGGGACTTGGAGGACTTTTGTGTCTAGCTAAAAGATTGTAAAAATGCACCAATCAGCACTCTGTGTCTAGCTAAAGGATTATAAATGCACCAATCAGCACTCTGTGTCTAGCTAAAGGATTGTAAATGCACCAATCAGCACTCTGTAAAAATGCACCAATCAGCACTCTGTGTCTAGCTAAAGGATTGTAAATGCA
>NW_012118487.1:32658793-32723419 GCF_000951035.1 Colobus angolensis palliatus
TAAATGCACCAATCAGCACTCTGTAAAAACGCAACAATCAGCACTCTGTGTCTAGCCGAAGGATTGTAAATGCACCAATCAGCACTCTGTAAAAATGTACCAATCAGCACTCTGTGTCTTGCTAAAGGATTGTAAACGCACCAAACAGCTCTCTGTAAAATGGACCAATCAGCAGGATGTGGGTGGGGACAAATAAAGGAATAAAAGCTGGACACTCCAGCCAGCAGCAGCAACCCGATCGGGTCCCCTTCCATGCTGTGGAAGCTTTGTTCTTTTGCTCTTCACAATAAATCTTGCTGATGCTCACTCTTTAGGTCTGCACTACTTTTATGAGCTGTAACACTCACCATGAGGGTCTGCACCTCCATTCCTGAAGTCAGCAAGACCACAAACCCACTGTGAGGAACAAACAACTCCAGACACGCCACCTTTAATAGCTATAACACTCACTGTGAAGGTCTGCGGCTTCACTCTTGAAGTCAGTGAGACCACAAACACACCAGGAGGAAGAAACTCTGGACACATCTGAAGGAACGAACTCTGGACACACCATCTTTAAGAACCGTAACACTCACCGTGAGGGTCTGCGGATTCATTCTTGAAGTCAGTGAGACTAAGAACCCACTGGAAGGAATCAATTCCAGACACAGTGGCACGTGCCTGTAATCTGAGCTATCTAGGAGGCTGAGGCAGGAGAATCTCTGGAACCCAGAAGGTAGAGGCTGCAGTGAGCCGAGATTGTGCCACTGCACTCCAGCTTAGAAGACAGAGCAAGACTCCATCTCAAAAAAAAAAGAAAAAAAAAAGGAATAAGCATACATAGAAGGAAATGTATAGATATGTCAGGTTTTAGAATTATTAGATGCAAAGTATTAAGTACACTGAATAGAAAGATAGCTATAGATAGATAGATGATAGCTAGATAGGTAAAGAGAAACAATCTGCACAGATACAGGCAAAGATTAGGAAACTAAAAGTTAACTATAAAATTACCTCCAGATGTACCAAAATAGATGTGGAAGGTGCAATGATTCAAATTTAAAATTCAAAGGATGGTTTAAACACTTTTGAGAAAGCTGAGGAAGGAATTATCATTGGAAAGATAGAATGGAAGAAATTATCCAAAATGTATTACACAGAAAAATGATTGCAAAAATGTAAGGGGTTAAGGGACATAGAAAAAGAAGTGAAAGGTTCTAAAATGTATCTAATTGATGTCTCAGAAAAAGGGAAGAGAAAGAATCTGGGGAAGGTTAATATTTGAAAAGACCAAGATTGAAAGACTTTTAAAACTCATGAAACAGCCAGAGGTCCATAAAATCCTAAGCAGAGCAAATAAAAAATAAATCTTCAACTGGCCACATCAGAGAGAAGCAGAAGAATACCAATAAAAGAGAGGCTCCCAAAAGCAGTCAGCAGTGAGGGGAAAAATATGGGTTATCAGAGAAGTTAAGTGGCAGTCGACTGGACTGCAATATTGAGAATCAGGAAGCAGTGGAATGCCCTTATTGTAATTTAAACTAAAATAATTGTCATAATAAGAAAAATTCCTTCAATAATGAAGAGAAAATAAGAACATTTTGGATTCTTTTTAAAGAGGTTACATCACCAAATCAAAGAATATACTTCAGGAGCAAAAATGGTTTTATATGCAAAAATCTGAGATTTTTCATATAAAAAACACAAAAAAGAGAGAATGAACAAAAATGAATGATAAATATGATGAAAATAAAAATGAGGGTTGGCCCTGTGTAGCAATACTAATAGCATCTTATAGGTTTTAAAATAAGATAAAATTAAAATTCACTACAGCATGACAAGGTCAAGAAAAGGCTAGATGGATGTAAGATGCTTTAAGATGTGTATATTTCCTGAGAAAAGGGTAACGATAGTGACTAATGCAAGACTTTGATACATTTAGTAGAATATTCTGTTATTTCTAGGGTAAGACTTAAAGAAAGGAAACAGAGTATATCTTAAAATCTGGTGAAGAGGAGAGAATGGAATGATAAACATGAATATATAGATAGGAAAAATGGGGGGATTGAAGGACTAAGAATTTGCCAGATGAGTAGAAAGAGACCACGAATGTGTGCTGGTGGGGAAGCCAAGGAGGAATTTTTTTCAATGAAAACATGGCCAGCAAGGTCAAACACTAGAAGGACCAGCAAGTTAAGAAATTAAGAGGCCACTGAACTTAGTAACAAGAAAGATACCAAAGAGCCCCTAGCGTTGAATGAGTAGTTTTGCAGGACAAGAGGTTAAAGAGAGCTAAGCAGTGAATGAGAAGAACAAAAAACCAAAAACACCCCAGACTGTATACGTCGTCATCATTTGTACCATTAGTACAATATACTTTATTCCCAATTCCATTGCCCTTTATTTTGGCCAAAAAAAGCACAGTATAGTAATTGCTTATGCCTTCAGTACTAGGCTTTTGAAAATTCTATTACCTGAATTTTGCATATTTATGACAGAGGAATGGAACTGAATTATAACTTTATATTACTATTAAACAATTTGCTTAGAACAACATACACCAACAAATCAATTCCTGTTTCTGTTTGGATAGGATGCTCAAAAGTTTTCTTTCTATCTGAGTTTAATTATTGTTAATCCCTATTAAGGGTAACTATTTTAGTCACCCTTATGAATATTACCATTCTCCAACATAAATAAGACTTTCAAAAAACTTAACTATGAAAGACAGGAAATGTAGGCACAGTATGTCATAAGAGGTGTTGCTTCAAGTGAGAATTGACTCACAATGGTATGTTTCAGTCAATAGAAAGGGTGGAAACACGTGGTTAATAGGTATAGAAGAGGCAAATATGGCTCAGAGGAAATGGAATCCAGAACGCAGGTAATCGAACTAAATTTAGGAAGGTAGAAGGAAAGCTGTTAGCTAAATTAGCTAACTACATGCAGGATGCATGATACATGTTTTAGATTATTTAATCTTCATATCAACTCTATGCAACTGTTATTTGTATTATCTCCATTTAAAAAATTATTGAAGGAAATAAGTAACAAAAAGTGAATGTAGATATTTTTAACTGGGGGAACAGGACATTGGGTGCATTTATTTATCATGACTTTTTCAAAAAATTGGATGGAAGGACGTCTTATTCTTAATTCTGTTAGTGAGAGGTGGAGAAAGAAGCAGATCTTAAAAGAGGAATGTAACTGTGTGGAAAATGAGAAACATAATTGTTATCTCATTTAAATGAATTATTGCATAGAGATGAGGAGTCAGTTAATGTAGACAAGACTTTCTAGAACCCAAGTGTGGCAATAGACAAGTCGAAGAGGTGATTGATCCAAAGAGAGGGGCAGGATACAGTAAAATTTAGTCTACTTGGCTAGATAGTGATTAAAATAATAGGCCATGATGTCTAAACTAGACAAAGAAGAAACTTAAAAATGAAGGTGGAACTGATAATTTTGAAGAAAATGGAGTCATTATGAATTGCAGAAAATGTAGGTAGCTGGAAGGACAGCAAGTTTCACCCAAGAACTGACACTGAAATTATTCACAAAAGCTTCTTTAATCTCCCTACCTAGAATTTCAGTCTTTTCTGTTTTTACATAGCACATCCACCTTTCTCACGACATTGACATAGTATGCCCTTTGCCAAAATAATTTGTATATGCATATGATTTCCTTTGATGGATTATTAGAAGTTGAGACTAGAGTACATATATTTAAAAGGTATAATTAATAGATGTTTTATATTCTGGTGGCTGTACTATATCTAGAATATTTTTGGTTATACAGGTTGTATAGAATATTGGTGGCTCCCATCTATTTCAGTTATACAAATCCATCTCACCACCAGAAATATCTACAGGTCAAAACCTTCTGATTACTGCTCAGGTCTTTTGCCTATTATAATAACCAAACTCACTTTGCCTCTGGAATTCAAAGGGTTTTATTTGGTGGTCTCTGTTCCTTCATGTACCATCTTCCTATTGACTGTGGAAAAAGAAATACCTATCTATTGCCATTGCAGGGTTAAAGGAGCTGAAAACCTAACTCAAAATTTGACCTGAGGACTACTAAATAATTTACTTGCGGCATCTTTTTTTTCATATTGTTTCCTTTGGAGTCAGTCTGGCACGAATGTGTGTAATTGGTAGACTCTAAGCCACGTGTCTATAGTCAAACTGCAAGGAAGGACGGGAAGTGAGTTTCTTGCTTCTGCTTTGGGGAGAATGTACAAATAACCTGGTAATTTCTGGAGCTGATATCAGCTGCGGCTACAACAGTAAAAGAAATAGTGAAACTCCTACACCCCTGTCAATAAATAGTAGTGGAAATAAGTATAAATATTGATTAATGTCAATTAATACACTAATTGTTTCAAGCTAATTGCTTTAAGATTTTATAATAGTAATAATTGATAATTGGGCCTCCTGATACGGGAATTTCTGAGAAGGCTTTCAGCAATCTCTGCTAAATTAGCATGAGTCACAACAGATGGTAAAGCAACAGTACGCATTCCTTAAAAAGCACTGGATGATTTATGGCAGTCCTAAATTTATTATTAGGTTGGTGCAAAAGTAATGGCATTTTTGCCACTACTTTTAATGGCAAAAAACTAATACTATTTGCCAGTTCTGTAGCTGCTTCTTATCCTAAATAGGTTAATTTTAAATGAATCTTATTAGTAATATACAACCCATTCTGGGTAATTCTCATGTAAGTAGTAAATATGCAGTATATTAAAAAGTCTAAAATGTATAAACACTATATTAAAAATCAACACCCATAATTAAGAGAAAACAATGGATATGTTTAGACATTATGATACATTGGATAGAATTTTTAAAGTATCAAATATCATAAAACAGTGGTATTAATAAAGTACTACAGCCTGTAAAGTCTTCTAACGTTCTGCAGAAATCACTACATCCTGGAATGTCTCTTGAATCTGTGTGATAATCAGTGCAAAGCAAAACAAAAAGATTTTTATTTCTGGAACTAAAAAAAATTTTGTTGACTACTTCAGCAAAAGTGTGTTTGTGCTATGACTAGCGATGTACATGAAATGATGCTCAGGTGTTTTATCATTAAAAATTGAAAGTGCTAAACATATAAATACTTTATCAAAATGGTATTTCCATTCTGTTAAAGCTTAAGACTGAAATGCCAAAAAGTTTTAATCATCAACAAGAAAAATTTTTTAAACACCATGAATCAATGTAATTAAAACAATAACTTTTGTAAAAATAATTGGTCAAAAAACAAAGATTAAAAACATTTTAAAGAGCCATTAACTGTAAAAAAGATTTTTTATTTACTTAAAATTATCTAAAATATTTAGAAGTTATGATACATTGAACAGAATTTTTAAAGTACCAAATTGGTGGACTATAGCACCCTAGTGTTTATCTTGTTGCAAGAAGTGATGTACCTACTGAAATGAGAAAACAGCATTTTTAAAAATACTGTGATTAAGACGGTGAAACTTCAATTACTATCAACTTATATTTAACTGTTTCCTCTAAATAAATTTTAATAATGTATTAAAAACTTAAATTCTACTTCAATAGTGCTAAAATAAACACTAGTTAGATTGTGTATCAAATTTATTATCAATGCCTGAGGGAAAAAGGACTACAAGGAAAACATAAAAGTTTAAAAATCCTATTTGTTTTTTGATTCTATGTAAATAGTACTCGTGTAAGTTTAATAAGAAAGTCTGTTTTTTCAGCCCAATTTTTAAGATAATATTTCTATATTTTACATTAGTAATAATCTAAATGTTTGGATGCTGCCTTAAGAAAGTAAATATATTAAATTACTTTTAATTTTTTCTTGGTGAATTTTACATTTATTACTATTACATGAACACTGTAGAATTAAATCATATTATCAGATTCCATATGAACTTGAATAATGAAAATTGGAAGAATAAATAGTCCTCAAAGTTTTGGCTTTATTACTGAAGTTGCAAAAAACACTTTGGAAAACTTCAAGCCATTTGCTTTTATGAAAGTTGAGAAATGAGTGTAAGCATTTTGAAAATGAAAACTCTTAAACATTTAGCTTTAATGTGCAATATTATCATTAGGGTGTCAATCTCTTCCTCATTTTTCAAGAAAAAAAATGACTCATGTAAAACTAAATAACAGACACTTTGAGAGAGTAGTAGTGGCCAACAGGAAAATAAACTAGGCTATATAGTGTGACACTAAAACAAAAATAGAGGTTTAATTCTCAGAAAGGAAATAGATCACCAAAAATACCATATAAAATTTTCTTTGCTTTTGGAGAGCAAAAATGAAAAATATCGTGAACTGATCATTTCGTTCAACTTTTGAATACCAAAACTCAGCCAAATATTTGCAAAGCTTTTTAAAGAATAAAAGTAAACATAAATTAAATATAACATGCCAACTAAAGTGCTACTTCAAAAATTATTTATGAAACAGTTAATCAGAAAGTTATAGAATATATAAACATTTCTGAAGTATAAGGAATTATAATTTTTTAAATAGAATTATTATTGTTTTAACAGAAGCTAAGAAAAGATTTAGTATCTCAAACAATATTGTTGCTATGAAAATTCCTCTTCTTAACTATGGTGCAATTCACGTCACCATATGAAATGAACACCACTATATGTTCATTTCACAAGGAAGCTGTCAAAAAAGTTAGATATGGTTTCCTACGTCAGGTCATTACTCTTCAGGAGTAACATATCTATTAATAACCATGTTATACCAAAAATTATGTCAAAAAGGTTTAACAATTCAAAAAATTATTTCACATAGTATTTGTGGTATAACCTAGATTATGGAGTAAGCATTTTTATAATGTATATGTATTGATTGATTTTTTTAAAGAACAAAAGGTGATACTTCATGAAATTTTAATTTGTATATTAATTTATTACTATACTATTGGGAAATGTTACTCAAACATAACTAAACTGTATAAAAGAATACTAGTAAACATGGCAGTGACAAATGTCTACCATAACCATTTTCCACATATGGGTGCAGTGGCTCATGCCTGTAATCCCAGCACTGTGGAAAGTCAAGGCAGGAGGATCATTTGAGCCCAGGGGTTTGAGACCAGCCTGGGCAATATAGTGAGACCCCCATCTCTTAAAAAAAAAAAAAGGCAACAATCCCTGCTCTCTTGGAACTCACATTGCAGTAGGGATGGAGGGAGACAGATGATAAACAAAATAAATCTATTGTACTGCAGAAACTTGTCACAGAAGCAACACTAAAGAGCTTAGAAGAAACAAATGACTGACACCTATCATTTAAAAAACAAAACAAAACAGATTATGAAGGCATCTCAGGACCTGGAGTGAGAGCAGTCAGGTGTTAAACTGGAATCCCCCTAAAAGCCTGATTTTTCCAGGTCCTATTTCTGCCCCACAGGCTGGGGGAAGAATGGTGTGCTTTCATTTTTCCCTACTGTTAAGTGTTTGGACACACAAACTTAGAGTTCTAAAAAGGAATTGCATTTCCCTCTCTGCCAAAAACAACAACAATAACAACAACAAACCATTATCAATTAAATCATCAAAAATTGTTAAGAAATTACTTGCCTGCATTTAACATGCTTCCTCTATGTATCCCCAAATAAAATACCTGTAAAGGCAAATCACATAAGGCCAAGTACACATAAAAAAGCTCAGTTTACTTATCTCAGTTTCCCAGTAGTTATTAAGAATATTAACGACAAATGCAGTAAGAGTATAGAGCCTAAGTCTCTTCTTTGAGTTTGATGTATTTATCCAAGAGACCAAGCTTAGCAAGTTCTCATAGGAGCTCCTACCAGTACTTTTCACCCATTCCTGAAGCAGAGGCCACAGAACAGCAGCAATAATCCAGCACAAATGCAAGAGCACTGAGAGACTGGCTCCAGCGATCCTCCTATGTTCCTGCACTATCCCAATGGCCCTGTGCATCTCTAGAGGTCCCTGGGCTTCCGAGGCTAATAAAATATTATCATAGACCCTTTGGTTCAAAGAAGAAATCAACTCTACACACAATCTTCTCCCAGCAAGCAGAGTATAATCTCAGGAAGAGATAAGACACGCTACTCACACCCTTTGATGTCTTTTCAAATTAATGTTGCCATGACAAATCAATCCATTACAATACCAAAATGCCCTTCTTTATTTCATTGCCCATTTGTAGTGCCATCTCTTAAGTTAATTTTATCTGTTTTATATTCCTTGATATTGAAGTGACATTAATTTAATAATGTACTTTTTAACGTAGGTGTAACTGAAGTGCACATTGGAGAGTCCTGCTTCTTAAGATCTAGATATGATTAGTTTGCTGCCCTAGTTCACATCTTCTGGAAAATTTCAATGCCATTTCTGAAATGAATGCAAATTTTGAGGGCCATCAGATTTTGGTTTTTAATTTCATTAAGTATTTATGATTTGTTTTATACTTAGCTCATTTCCTTGGTTGCTACTACAATAAAACAACTTAATAGACTTTTGTTTGCCACATATTTTCCTAAAGATTTAGGGGAGAGCTCAGAGGAGGATGGTTAGATTTCAGAAACTAAAATAACATAAAACATTAGCCATCCCTGTTCTTGACATTTTTGCTCTCAAAACATGTAAGTTTTCTTTATTATCTTCTTGCTCATTTATTTTCTGTGACCTTTCATCTGCTCTTGCCATGCCTGTATTTCTGGTATTGTGTTATTTACCTGTCATTAATTGACATATAATGCATGCACATAAACACCTAAGAATTATTATACAGTGAAACTTAGTTTCCTATGCAAAATTCCCAACGTTATTCTCAAAAAGAGTCTAGAGTCAGTATTTTACTTATTCTTCTGGAAATGTTTACACATATAAAGTATATTTAAATAATATTTGATAATATTTAAATATTTAATAATATGAGATCATACTATAAACACTGTTTTACCTATTTTTCCACCAAGTAAGTAACTAAATATCTAATAATCTTTTCAAATCAACATATTTAGTGCCACTACACTCTTTTTTGAAAGTTGCAGAGTATGTCAATGTACAGGTTTACCATAATTTAGTAAAGCATATATCTGATGAAGTTTAGACTCTTCCCAATTTTCCACCTTTATCCAAAAAATGCTGTAATGATACCATTTTTGTTTACATTACAAATAAAATGTCCACAGTTTAAATCAATGGATCAAAAGATTTATGCATTTTAAATCTGATACACATAAACTTGCCAAATTTCATTTCAAAGAATTTACACAAATTTATAAACATAATAAACAGTGTATAAGTCTTTGTTTATCCAAGTATGTACTACAAAGCTTTGGAAATTTGCTACTCTAATGGGTGAAAATCGTTATCTTATGTTTGAATATGAATTTTTTTAACAAGGAACTATTTTTAAACATCTGTACTTACATTAGCACAATTCTCTCTGTATCTCCAACAAGTTGTTAGTCAGTGTTACTGGCTTACATTTTGTCCATCATATGTGCTGTGAATATTTTCCCAGTTTATCATTTGTCTTTTGATTCTTTCTATGGTACTTTTCTCTTGCAAAACAATTAAACTACTCTATTTTAACAGAGAAATTCCTTTTTTAAATTTTGTTTGTTGTATCAAAAAGTCTTATTCCCAAATTTTTAATCTAATTACTCACATTTTCTCCTGTTCCTTTTACATTGTTTCTAATTTATAAAACATTGATTCAGTGAAAATATATTTTGGCATAAGTAGTGAGACAGCAAGCAAAGTTATTTTTTCCAAAAAGCCTACTCTTGTAGAACATGAGCTTTCTGAAGGGGAAAAAAAGCAAAAGACAGATGATACTGTTTACATAAAACTCACATTGCTTCTTCCTTCTGCTCTCAAATAAGAATGTGGCCATGCTGGCGTTGCTTCACGTGCTGGAAGAGCCATCATTCTGTTAACTTCGGGCACATTTGTTTCCAATTTCTTATGTGTTATTTTTATATTATTTATTTTTATTTGTTTTCTATTTTCTTTTTATTTACTGTTACTATGTTTGCACTTATAATTTTTAATTTGAGTAAATTCAGTACAGTCTAGAAAATACATATGAGATAAATGAGTAGAACACTCATCCCACAACCATAGACATCAACTTTTACTGTTTTGAGGTATATCACTCAAATAAATTTTTATACTTATCTAAAATTATAAGTAGATGGGACCAAGATTTAAATTTTTCTTAAAAATTAAATAACAAATATCATTTTATGTTCAAAATATATACATTTGTACACACACAGCAAAATGACCAATATTGTTAGTGACACCAGATAACTGTATTTTTTCCTACAATCTTTTTTTTTTTTTTTGAGATGGGGTTTCACCCTTGTTGCCCAGGCTGGAGTGCAATGGCATGATCTCAGCTCACTGCAGCCTCCGCCTCCCAGGTTCAAGTGTTTTCCTACAATCTTTATGTGAACAAACAATTACTTTCAAGATTTTGCCTTTATTAAAAAAACAAAACAAAACACATATCTTCATTATTTTCTTTTCTCCCCTCTCCTTTCCCACCCTACTTCCATTAGCTAAACAACATTAATAATCTGGTTATATAGCTAAATGAATACTTGAATATGTTTAATTATTTTTTAGGTATTTCTCAATTAGTAACACTTCGCAGAAATTCTTCCAGTTCATCAGTTATGTATAAAACATATTCTACTTAATAGTTGCATAATATATCACAGTCTGACTGACTGTACTACAATTATTTTACATACTTTCATAATAATAGTTATTAAAATTCTTTAAAATTTTCTTTAAATATTTTCTTTAATGTATCCTTCTTTCTTGCTGCTTTTATTCCACTGATCAGATTTCCCAAAAGTGGACTGCTACTCCAATTATGCATTCATGTTAAATTTTAATGGCAGTTGTATGGTTGCATTCAAAATTATTATATTAATTGGCATTTCCATCAGCAACATAACATGTGCCTAGCTTTCCTAATCTCACCAGCACTGAATGCTACCAGGTTTATTTTTTCTTTTTTTTTTTTTTTGAGACCCTGCCTTGCTCTGTTGCCCAGGCCGGACCACAGTGGCACAATCTTGGCTCACTGCAACCTCCACCTTCTGGGTTCAAGTGATTCTCCTGCCTCAGCCTCCTGAGTAGCTGGGATTACAGGTGCATGCCACCACGCCCGGCTAATTTTTGTATTTTTAGTAAAGACAGGGTTTTACCATGTTGGTCAGGCTGGTCTCAAACTCCTGACCTCATGATCCACCCACCTCAGCCTCCCAAAGTGCTGCGATTACAGGCGTGAGCCACCATGCCCGGCCAAATGCTACCAGTTTTTAAACATTTTATTGCAGAATTATTACACAGAAAAGTATATAAATCATAAATATACAGCTTAATAAACTTTAACAATATGAACACACCTAATTAGGAAACACAATGTTAAAAGCATTACAGAAGCCTTCCTTGTGGTTCCTCCTAGCACAGGTAGCCATTATCATGACTTCTAATAACATAGCCTCCCTTTGACCACTTGTTAAATTTGTGTAAAAGTAATTAAATAAAGTATGAAATCCTTTGTGTTTGGCTTATGTTCCTCAAAATATTTGTAAGATTCATTACTGTTGTTGCATGCAAAAATAGTTTATTTCTATTGCTCTATAGTACTTAACTCTGTGAATATAGAATTTGATACTTTGTTTATCCAATGTATTGTCAATGTACACTAAAGTTGTATTCCAATTTTTAGCTCTTATGAATAGTGCAACAAATAATATTCCAGTACGTGTATTTTGGCAGACATATGCTTGCATTTCTGTAGGCTCTACATCTAGAAATGGAACTCCTTGGTAATAGGGCTGAATTATTTATCTATTGTCTACATTTCCAAAGAGTTTTCTGAAGTGACTTTACTAATATACACTCCGACTCATTTGGTGCATGAGAGTTCCAGTTGCTTCAAATCTTCATCAACATTAGTACTTTTTTTTTCATTTTACTTTTAGCTATTTGGTGGTGTGTAGTTATATTACATTATTTAAATTTTATTTGCTTAATCTTTCATGGTGGGGAACATGTCAACAGATATTCTCTAAAATTACTAAATCAAGAAATAATAGTATTAAAACCATTGGGAGACATAAAAATTATATGTAAGTCTCAGAAACTATCAAAAATACAACACGCACATTATTACCATTACAACCATCACTGTAACCCAACCACCAAACCAAGGGAAGCATAGACTAGATATCTAAAGTAAAAACAAAGTCCATATTCAATATAGAAAAAAAATCAGAATTAAGGAGTATACATTCCTACCAGATCAATCAATATAAAAGAGATGAGTCAATTAAAAAATGTAGACTTAGATTAAAATCAAAGCCAGATAATGTGTTGTACAAAAGAAACATGCTTCATAAAGCAAAACACAGATATTGAAGTGAAAAACATTGGTAAAGATGTAACACAGAAATGAAAATTAAGTGAAAAAAGGTTTGTAATATTATTACCAAATAATGTCAAACTCAAGGCAAAAACAAAGATTCAATTGTCATGAAATATATTTTTGGCACCAAGTAAGATAACATCAAAATTAATTATGAAAAAAGTCTATGAGAAATGTAAGGAATACAGGTAAAAATAAATCATAAAATAGTCACCCGAAATTTTTAACTTGTCTCTCAATCTATGAAATATAAAGTAGGTAAAAATAATTAAAATGGAAAATCAAAATTGTAGACTCTGTAATATCAATTTTTATCAGAAATTGATATAAATGTTTTTCAGATGTTTATTGTGATAACTATATGCTTTTTCTTTATGAAGTTAATATAATAAGTTACATTTATAGATTTTCTAATGTTAAATCAAAATAATCCCACTGGGTCATGGTGTACTTTTTTTTAATATAATGCTTCTGAGGAATACACATCTGTAATTTTAAAGAACTTAATTTTACTCTTACCTTTCATTTTTTCTCACCATCACATTTTGGCTGGTTTAATTATTAAACCAGAATATTTCTTTATGTGACACATAGACACCATCTACATCAAATTACCAAGGGTAATTATTTACCTGGCAGTTTCTTGGGCCCAGATGAGAATTTCAATTCAGAATCTGTAACAATAGAATAGGATCTAAGAATAAGCATTTTAACATGTATCAGAGATTTTCATACATGCTAAAATTTGACCTTGCTTGTTCTATTCTCACATATATATTTAATATTTATAGTTAAAATTTATAAGTTGGTATAGCTGCTTTTGACATTGTCAATTTAGCTTATTATTTTTTAAAAATGTGCACTCCCAGTTTTTCCCAATTTGCCTTCACAAACTCTGACAGTTTTGGTGTCATCGTATTATTTCTATATTAACAAAGTTATAACATGTGCATTCTGGATTCTAATCATAACTTTCATATTTTATAGAATTATTTATGTATTTAAAATAATTTAATGATATATAGTTGAGTCTTTTATTTAGGTTGGTGCAAAAGGAATTGCGGTTTCTGCCTTTAAAAGTAATGGCAGAGGCTGGGCACGGTGGCTCCCTGTAATCCCAGCACTTTGGGAGGCCGAGGCAGGTGGATCACCTGAGATAAGGTGTTCAAGAACATCCTGGCCAACATGGTGAAATGCCGTCTCTACTAAAAATACAAAAATTAGCCAGGCGTGGTGGCACGTGCCTGTAACCCCAGCTACTTGGGAGGCTGAGTCAGGAGAATTGCTTGAACCCGGGAAGTGGAGGTTGCAGTGAGCCAAGGTCGTGCCACTGCACTCCAGCCTGGGTGACAGAGGGAAACTCCATCTCAAAAAAAAAAAAAAAGTAATGGTAGAAACCACAATACTTTTGCAACAACCTATATCAGATATGACAATTTCTGTCTTCTAAATTAAGGCATTTAGACTATCTACATTTAAAAACAATTTTTAGAAACAGCATATCATTCTGTCACCCAGGCTGAAGTGCAGTGACAGGATCATAGCTCACTGCAGCCTCAAACTTCTGAGCTCAAGCAATCCTCCTGCCTTAGCCTCCCAAGAAGCTGGGACTACAGGTGCAAGTCACCATGCCAGGCTATTTTTTTTTGTAATGTCTTTTAGAGAAGGGGTCCTACTATGTTGCCCAGGCTGCTCTCACATCCCTATACTTAAGTGATCCTCCTGCCTCAGCCTCCCAAGTCACTGGTATTACATAGGTATGTGCCACTCGTTACTGCCTCTCCATTTATATTCAACATAGTTGCTGATGGCATTAGGAGTAAGTGATCTTGATTTTTAAAATATTGTTTCTTCCTCACCACAGTTGCTTTGGTAACTCCATAATAAAGCCATTTGAAGTTGTCCCACAAATCACTGAATCTCTTTACATTTTAAAAATTCTTTAAAATTCTCTGTTTCCTTTTGCATAATTTCTACTGCTGTGTCTTCAAGTTTATTAATCTTTTCTTCTGAAATTTCTAGTCTGCCATGAATCCCATCCAATACAGTTTTTATCTCAGATATTGTAATTTTCATCTCCAGATACTGGTCTTGATAAGTTTTTATAATTTCCATATGTCTACTTAAATTTTTTAACGTACAGAATAGTATTATGTGTTAATCTCTTTGCTGATTTGAACACTTGTATCAGTTCTGGATCAATTTAGATTGATTTATTTCTCTTTTCACTATGGGTCTTATTTTCTTGCTTTTTTACGCCTGGTAATCTTTGATTAGATGACAGAATTTGTAAATGTTTTTCTGTGTCATCCTATATATATTTTGCATACTGATAAATGTTTTGAGCTATATTTTGTAATTTTAAATTTCTTAGAAACAGTTTGATTCCTTCCAGTGCTGCCTTTAAGATTTGTTGAGAAGAACTAGATAAGCATTTTGTCTGGGTCTAATTATTTCGCATTACTGAGGCAAGAACCCTTCTAGGTACTCCACCAATGCTCTGTGAATTATGAGGACTAAAATAATCACCTTCCAGTGAGTAGATACCCATTTGACTTACTGAATCTAGGCAAATGGAAAAGTACTGGAAATGTTCTGACCCATTTCTTTAGACTGTTTTCTGCCCTTTCCTTTCCATTCTTACCTTCCCCTGGATGTCTTCCTCCTCCCACAGAAGACAAACACTCTGGCTACATACAGCACACTCTTCACACTCTTCTACAGCATACCCTCATCCCCAGCTGGGTGAAAATCAGGAGCCAATTAACACAGTAATTTACTATTTAAGCCTCAACAAACTTATTATATAACTGTTGAAAGAAGGAACGCTAAGTTATATCTTAAAAATAATTAAATTAAAATATGTTACTCTGGAGCATTATGAGAACTTTTAGGTGATTTTAACAAAGATAGTGTTGATGTCATAAGCTTACAGTTCACAGAAGAAGAGGCATATCAAAGATCTTTCCCACCTTGGCCCAGGACCTTTCCCTCAGCATTGCATATCCACACTGGTGCAGCCTTTTCTCTGTCCCCTCATCTGTTCCTGATTTGAGCCAGTTCCTGCCCAGGTGCTGACACTTAGTTCCATGTCCCCTTTAAGAGTCTGTTATCTTGGATTTGGCTGTTGCTTTGGATTCTCTAGCTTCAGCTTTGAGCCTTGCCTAAAGCAGATTCACCCACTTGCTTTCTGTGCATGATGATGTTAATTTGTTTAAAGCCATGTATTTTCTGCTAGGATGACATAATTCTGTTGCACCATCATGCAACTATCTTTAAGAATGTGTTGGTGGATAAAATGTATTCAATGTTATAACAAAATACCTGAGACTGGATAACTTGTAAAATTCATTTCTTACCATTCTGGAGATTAGGAAGTCCAAGATCAGGATGCCGCCAGGTTTGGTTGCCTGTTGAAGACTATTCTCTGCTTCCAAGATGGCGCCTTATTGCTGCAACCTCCGGAAGGGATATCACCGTGTTTTTACATGGTGAAAGGTGAAAAGGCAAGACAGCCAAATTTGCATGAAGCCACTTTTATAAGGGATTTAATATCATTCACGATGGAAGGAGCCTTCATAATTTAGTCACGTCTTAAAAGCCGTACCTCTTAATACTATCACATTGGCCATTAAGTTTCATCACCTGAATTTTGAAGGAAATATACAAACCACAGCAGATGGTGACTATATCAGAACAAATGATTATCACTAGTAGCACAACTGCTCAAGGTGTATGTTCAACCGTATTTTGAATAAGATTAGCACCACATCACAATATTGACAGTTCCAAAATTTCGTTCATATTTCCTAATTATATCCACTAAGAAATTATCTGTTGGGGGGCCTGTTCTTTAGAAAACATTTAATACTCGTGACTATAATAAACTGCTTTGTGCTGTCTTGGGATATAATGACAATTACAAGCAATTCTCATGAGGGTCCTCGTAGGTAAGGAATGCCTCCATCTAATTTTAGATTTTTAAGCTAAATCTCAGAAAGTAAATATAAAATCCGTATCTTGGAGACAAACCAGATTTGTATAACTCCCGTGGAGCTCTTCAGGTCATAAGTTATTGAGTACACCATATCTGTCAGAAAACTATTGAGGCAACTGTTTAGATGGGATTATCTTTGTAAGTAAGTAGGAAGTTCTTATTTTCAGTAAATTATTTTTCCTGGAATAAAAAGGCAGAAACAATCCTTCAGGGTCAAACCTTTATTACTACTTCAGTGAACATAAAATTACATTATCTATGTTCCCCTAGATCCTGTTGTTACATCTCTCAATACGGTTACCTCTGATGGGATCCAGATATTATTGTAGATGTATTTGGACTGATGGTATTTGGCTTCAACTTATGCACAATGCATGCAGTAGTGCTAACATTAAGTATGTCCCTCGAAGTCTTTTTCTTCTCCCTTCTCAGTTGCATTCTGGAAACAAGTTCTGATTTGCTTAAACCAGAGAACAGAAATGATTGCACAATAGGTGCCCTCCAAAAATTCACAAGTCATTGGAGGCAGATTGTAGCTTGTGTATCCTAATGGGTACTAATCATTTAAAAACGTGTCGGTGTTCAAAATGATAAGCACCAGTTTGATATCTGTCATCTTTGATTATCAGCTGGTTGGGGAAACTAGGCTACACTCACCAAGGAGCTTTTTCAAACTGCGTATATACAAATTATCTTGTTCACATTCCAGAGTGCATTCTCCTTTCTTCTTTACCCCACTCCACCCACAGTCCAGTGGTAGTTACTCCTGTAGGGACAATGGTGGAAATAAATAGGTCATTTGGAAAAAGGCTAGTCACCACTTTTAGATAGTTAGATGTTCTATACACAGATAATATGTGATATTAGATGATAGTGTACATCAAGGAGATACATTTGTCATTAAATGTAAGTATGTATATACATATGTACTTTCTTTTTTATAGTTAGTTAATTTTCTATGACAAGGGCAAAATTAATTTTAAAATAATTATTGACTTGTTATTGTTTTTCTTCATTTATTGTGAAGATATAGAGCTTTTTAGTTTTACTCTTATAATGTAATCCTTTGTTATGATCAGCCACGTGGTGTTTTGCAAGTAATTTGTTAAAGTGTTTAAAATTGCCAGTTATTTGTTTATAAAGGAGAGTAGATTCAGGGTTAGCCATTTTCGCTTACTTCCTTTCAATTACACAATCTAACTGGAGTTACAGATAACATGAATGTGAATTGTTATAACCTGCAGACTATTCTTTTTATAACCTCTTCCATATCTATGAGAACTTGTGGAGTCTGCGGACATCTTTCAAGTATACTAAGGCAGAAAAATGTCAATGGTCTAACAGACAGTTATCTTTATAAATCCTCAAATCAGTCCTTAGAAACTCCTTAACAAAATTCTTACCTATGTTTAATGTCATGGGATGAAATTATTGAGTTGTTTGCATTCTCTACTAACTTTGTGTTGTTTCTTTAATTCCTTTTTTGTTTTCTTAAGAAAAAATAACATTTTTGTCTTTTGCTGCCATATATATTAATATTTCATCTCTTATCAATTTGAAAATTTTGAAGATTCTTCTCTCCCTGAGACATTGTTATTATTTCCTTTTGCTCATCCTAGGAAGCTAATCCAGAATTTAGATTCTTCTGTAGTTTTTAGATTGTTGTTCCAGTATTGGTATAATTGTATAGGTTTTATCCTTTCTTCCTCCATTCTCATCAGCCCATTGTAGGAAAAATGGCCTTTATTTATACTTTACTCCTCAGTCTACCTGTACAAGTGGGGCAGTTTTAAAGAGTATTTTTGACACATGAGCCTTGTTAAGAGAAAAGGGAAAGATGTAGTCAATTTGCATCACTGTAACTCTGGAGAACCTAAGCAGGTACTAACGAGAGGATGAGGTTGAAACTAGAAATTACACCCCAAGATTGCCAGACTATCTGATAGCAACTGAGTGCCATATCCTCCCCTCCACGCTCTCCCCTGTATCTTAGCAATTTGAAATCTAAGAACATTTCCCTAGATCCATGCTGGTAAAGTTAGAGTTGTATAAATTTTGGAAAACAGAAGAGAAGCCAAAGGCATTAGTGGATCTAGAGTAGAGATGGGCAGGAGTGTGGGCTTAGCGGAAGGCAATAAGATTTTACAGATAACTCTGTACTTTTCCTGTACATCATCCACTTTCACACTGTTCACATTAATAGCAGTTTCTTGCAATTTTGCACTTCCTGGTTTCTTCAATACTAGTGGATACTTTTCCTAATTTTAAATTCCATAGCTCTTCCAGTGGTTTTATAAGATGTTAATTTCTTGAATTAAATAACTTTCTGCTAGAAATATCTGCAATGGCTTCTCTAGCTATCTAAATCATGACTGCCTCCTCCATTCTTTCCTGGTGACAAAGTTCTAGCTAATTTTGAGTGAGCCATGGATGAAATCTATGTATAGAGCCCTTCATACTTTTGCATATGTCTATGTTTAATGGCCTTCAAAAAACAAAAGAAAACCAACCTGATTCTGAACAAATACACATCTTCCCTGGACTCTTGCATAGCTAAAACCTTCTTTTCCTAGAAGACATATATTAAAATGGGAAACATTTATGGTTTACAACCTTGCAGATCTATTTTCAAGTCTTGGCTTTAATAAATATACTTCACTTCATAAACTCAATTTCCTTGAAGGATATTTATTGACTACTAACTTGGTGTCAACAATTGCAAGTACCTGTGATAATTGCAATGGTTAAGACAGTCCCTGTCCTGGCCCTCATGATGCTTAAAATCTAGCAACAAATATTAGTGGATAAAAAGTATATAAGATAAAAAACACAGGCACAGTCAGGTTCTAAACAACCTTCCATGTCGTAAAAAGATTCTGAGTTTATCATAAGAATTATAAGGAGACGTTAAAGTGTTTTCATCAGAAGAGTGATTTGATACATTCCGAGTTTTTGAAAAATCTCTATGGCTAATGGGTTAAAGTCAGATTGGATGGGAAGAAAACAAGATATAGAGACCAATTAGGAAGCACCTATATTAATCCAGATGAACCATAATAGCAGTCTGGGGAGACAATAGCCTGGACCAAGGGAATGGAAAAAAGTAAGTTGATTAAAGAAATATGTAGGAATTAAAACAAAGTGTGGGAATTAATTAGATACATGTGATAAAGAGACTTGTAAAGGGTGATTTCAAAATGTAAGGCTTTTGGGAAATAGGTACATAGTAGTGTCATGATTGAGAGAGGGAATACAGGAGGACAACGTGGAGGTGAGTTGGGATGAGGTGTGCATTGAAATGGCAGGTTCTGATTGAAACATGTTGGATTTGATTTGCTGGTGAGACACCCATGTGAACATGGTCTGTTTGCCGGTAGAGATACAGATTTGAAGTTAAGAAGAAATGCCTTGTCTGAAAAATGAAGACCCACAAATCCTCATATTATGTATTGTAATTGCAGTCATGGGAGTGGATCCATTGACTCAGGTTCAGGTACAGAATGTAAAGAGAGCTTGACTAACTGTGGAACAGCCGCCTTTATTTTTCTTTTTTAGTTGCACTAGTCTTACAGCCTTGTCTTAGACAAGCACTCTGATATAAAATTCCACACAATTTCTCTAATTTTCCCAACTTTTTAATTTCAACATAGAGCCACTACATAAAAAGTATTTTATTAATGAATTGACATAATGAATTGGATAAGATATGTGTTAATTAAATCATTAATTGGATTCTAATAATTTACTAATACAACATGTAACACAGTAGCATATACATTTCTTACAGTGTAATACTTCACCAAGGGGGAGGGTACATCTTTAACCATAGTTTCCTATTAGCATCTTAAGCAAAGTAACTGCTACTTAAAAGGCAAAAAGTTATTTTTGAACAATTTGCTGAGTCTAACAGAAAAATGAATCATTTGATTATATATTACAGATATACATTACTTTTTGTTCACTTCTTAAAGAATTCCACCTAATCTACATATTGCTTTCATTCTTTTTCAGTATTCCAGAAGTGCAGTGCACTTAAAAACCAGTCTTTTATATCTATCATGGAAGGAATTTAATAGGAGCTATAGTATGAATTTTAAATATATCCATAAAGTGAAGCTCTCCAGTTCATAAAATTAATGTCATAACTATATATAATAAGCAAGTTGAGTATTTTGCTTTAAAAAATATATTCACAAATTCTGTCATATTTACAAAAATATGACTTAATGAAACTTAAAACCATCTAAAGACATATGACTACTTTAACATCTCAGTTGTTATTTTTTATGAACATAGAAGGCTTTTAAGCATCTTTGGTTGGGTACTATTGAAATAACAAATTTATTCATAAAATAATTAAATAAAAATACTGTAGCATCTATGTTCTACAATTTACAGGAACAATTTTATTATGTGTATATTCATGTTATATAAAAATATAGCTAATTATTTTGAAAAGAAGATAAATAACTTATGTGAACTTGGTTGAAATACAACATTTGCAAGATGAAGGGAATCCAATGTTTTTAGTGCCTCTTACCAGATGTGTCCATTTTAATGTAATTACATTGTTTTATTTAGTATGAATGGGTCCACGGAGGATGAATTTCAAAGAAAATAACACTGCAATGTTCTTTAAATACATGAGAGCTACGTACCTGTGCAAAAATTGCTTATAAATACTGGGAAATGTTACAGCATGCCACAAAAATTATTCTTTATTCTGATTTAAATTTTAGTGTAGACAAACTTAGCTCCAATAGGAATAATAACATAAATCATACATGTTCAAAACGGTATAACAATAAAACTATCAAGTTGTATGCTTGTTATCTAAATATCTCCATAAAGCAGAAGTAACTTTAAATTAGAAATTAAATGATGGTTTGCATTTCCTGTAATTCTGAGAATTTCAGCTTTTGATTCAGAGTTGAAGAAACTTTCACCAAACGTGCAACTGGTTTTAAGAACAGTTGGCCCACTGAGTGTTGAGGAGTTCCCCTGTCATCTGCCAAAATATTAATTATATAGCAAGTTTCAGTTTATTTCCTTGAAGCCATTCATATAGCTGGCAATCTTTTCCTGCAGCATTCCCTGATGGATTTTGTCTAGAGAATTAACCAAAAAAAAATCAAAACGCGATGAAGGAGAGCCTGTGGCTCCCTGGAGAAATTTCTGTTCAGCGGTGTTTTCATCAGCCAAGCAGGGAACAGTGAACTACACAGCTCCCCAATCCAGGTCCTAATGAGATTTGAAAATCAGCTTATTTACCCACCGTCTCTTAGCAATGCTGGTAATACCAATTCCTTGTTCAAGTTTTCTTCACTCCAGGAAAATAGTCAAAAGTACCTCTCTCTGCTTTTACTCCTAATTCAACCTACTACCCAACCAACTGTTAAGTAAACCATTTTGCTGCCTTATCTTTGAATTCAAGTATTTTCACACAGGCTCTTCCCAGCCAGTTTTCCAGGAATTAAACAGCAGATGCTTCCATTTAGATCCTCTTCCTCTTTAAAATGGGAAATCAATTATCACTTGTGAGCCGCCATCAACCAGATTTATAGCTCTGGTCAGAATTCATTCATACATTTTCACACCCTAGCTTCCTTAGACATTGGTAGCCTCTGTGAAAGAGTCATTGGGGCCACTATTTTTTCTGACCTCCAGGTTCTTTTTAGCCTTGAATGTCACAGACACCTCAGAGTGAATGGCATCCAACCGCTGCTCACAGCGGAAGGCAGAGAGGAAAGCCTTTCTATAGTTGCTATTCATCCAGCCATAGAGAAGGGGATTGGCAAAAGTGGAGCACATGGCGATGATGTGGAATACTGTGAAGATGAGTTTGTACTCCTTCAAGTCCAGGACATGGCTGTCAATGTCAACGGCAAGCTGGAAGGCATGGAGAGGCAGCCAGCTGACCGCAAACACCACCACCACGCACACCAGCATTTTGGTGGTTTTTTGCCTTCGCTGATGGTAGTGGTCATTTGCAGCTCCAGGACTGACATGGTTCTTCAATTTACTCCAAATGCGAGCGTAGGAAAATGATATGATGCCCAGAGGCAAAACATACAAGATCAACAAGGAAGAAAGACTGTAGACAGTGCCATAGATGCTCTTCTCCTCGCCAGGCCATTTTTCAGTACAGGCTACAATCTCAAAATCCGGAATGATCTCAATTAGTGAATACTCCCGGAAGATGGCTAAGGGACTTGCCAGCAGGGCACTGATGCCCCAGGCCAAGCCAATAATCAGGAAGCTGATACGCTTGGAGATCTTGCTCTCCAGGTGGTAGACGATGCACCTGTGCCGGTCCAGGGCAATTACTGTCAAGGTGATTGTGGATACTTGTACTGCCAGGCCCTGGGCATAGGGCACCAGGTGGCACAGGACAGGACCCATTTTCCACTCCCCCATTAAGGTGTAGGTAAGAGTGAATGGTAGACACAGAGTATTCACCAAAAGATCTGCCACAGCCAGATTGGCGATGAAAAAGTTGGTTACTGTGCGCATGCTCTTGAATTTGATCACCACGTGGATCACCAAGGAGTTGCCAATTACCCCAAGCAAGATGATGGAGCAATAGGCCAATATGAGGACAACTTGTACCTCAATCAGCTTGGTACTATCTATAAGCTCTGGCTCAGGATCAGGGACCAGTTCACCTCTAGGAGTGGTTTGTGGCCCATATTGTTCCACCTTCATTTCTTCCACTGTCTGGTTCTCATCAGCCTCTGTACCTATTGGACCCATTTTCAGTACAGTTCCACTTGGCCTGCAACCAGCACAAGAGTCTACAACCTAAAAAGAAAAACAACAACAACAACAAAACGAATGGAACGAGGAAAACACAAAGGTGATGCAAATAAATTTCACAAATGGACTGGTTTAATTTTGATTGGGGATCAAAATATCCTCTACTCTCTAAAATTGTGCATAGCAAAACATTTGAATGAAACAGACCTTTTAATAAGTCTATTGTCAAATTAGATCAATTAAATCAGGTCTCTGAAATATATGCTATGATGATAAAGTATAATACCTATAGTATAGACACAATTTCAAAGTGAATGCTACCAAATGGATTAATTTCATTTTAAGTGGGATGACTATTATAAACTTTATGAATTTTATAACCACTATAAATTCATTGAATTAATTTTCAGGTAGATAAAAAAGTAAAGTTTCTTTCAATATCTTGACTGTTTCAAATTTATAAATATACAGCAACAAATTGTGTAAGAAAGGGGAACGTATTAAAACTATTTGTCTGGTACCTGAACCTTGGGACTATGAATTATCTGAGATGAATCAAGCAGATTCGGTTCCTGGTGCAGGATTTAGTATTAAAAATAGTATTAAAATGTGTAGAAGAGCTGTCTTTTAAAAATTTAATTTCAATACCTTTTGGGGTACAGAAGTTTTTTGGTTGCATGGATGAATTGTATAGCAGTAAAATCAGATTTTAGTCTCCAAAGTCCATTATTCTACTCTGTAAACTTTTGTGTACCCACAGATTAGCTCCTACTTATGAATGAGAACCTATGGTATTTGATTTTCCATCCTAGTTACTTCACTTAGAATAATGGTCTCCAGCTCCATCCAACTTGATGCAAAAGACATTGTATTATTCTTTTTTATGGCTGAGTAGTATTCCATGGTGTATTACATACCACAGGTTTTTTTTTTAAATCCACTCAGTGGTCTAAGGACTCTTGGGTTGGAACAGTTGCTTTTTTGAATGATCTCAAATAAACTTCTGAACTAACATATAGCATTTCATGCTTTCTCGAAATCTCTGTTAGCCCCCACATTTAAGAGAACCCACAGACTAGTATGTTACATATCTCTTCCACCTGTTATTTTCTCACCATTTCTACAACATTGGTTTTATTCTTCTTAATCTCTTATTGTAATTACTCTAATCATCTTCTAACTTACCTCCCATCCTCTTTTGCTTTTATTTATTAATTAATTTATTCACCTAACAGAAATAATCGAGAGTCCACTCAATGCCAGGGTGGCTTTACTATCCTGGTGCCTATACTTCTTCAAACCTTCATTCATCATGCATTTAAAAACCTGTCTTGAAGTAGGGTTTTTGCCAGGTGAAGACAAGAGGATAGTACCTCTACTCCAAGGCTCTCACATTTTACTGGACAATACCTACTCTTTAAAATGTTTTTATTTCTGAAATTCGAATGTGATCATATTGTTTTCCTTAATGTCTCCAGAATGTTTGAAACAATATAATGTATTGTTTTCTAATATAAGTTTCATTTTTTCACTCTGTCAAAGCATTCAGAGCCCAACACCATAGTGGTAGTATCTTTCAAATGTATTCGTAATCACAGAAGGCTGCCACTGTTTATTCAGAGCTTCTTTTATGAATTTGTTTTTATGAACCTTTCATTGAATGTATTTGTAATTAATAGCATCTAATGCCATTGGTAAGAGAGTCATACATTTATTAAGCCCACAGATAATGCCTTGCTGGGCCTATGTGGCCCCCAGCTCCTTCCCTTACCCTTCCTCTGTTCTGTTCTGCTGTGTACCACAGGAGGGCGGACTCTTGCAGACTGCATTTTCAGGCTCCACGTCCTTGGTATTCTGGCTGGGTCTGGTCAGTGGGAGGCACTGGCAGACAGTTGGAGGACAGTAGGAAGGGAGAAGCCACTATATTCTTCTTCCCCCCTCCCTGCTCTTGGCAGTGCCTCTGCAGCAGTTCTGTAGCTCTGGTTTTCATAGGACAAACCTATTGTGATTCTGATTCCAGAGGATGTCCCTGGTCCGGTGGCCTTGGTCACACTACCTCTTCCTCATATCCATCCAGCTGGAGGCAGTAATGACTCCCTGCTCTCGCTAATCTCTAGGTAGTCTCAACATCCCTTGTTTGGCTTCTATCATTTGTTAAATCAACTGTCTGCATTAAATTCCTCCTTTTTTACATTCTTGAATAGATTCTGTTTTGCATGATCTGATAATGACGTACATATATGCTTTCATTAATTTGCTCTCCCACCAAAGGATCTGTACCCACAGGTTGACAACACTGGCCTATAGAAGAAAATCCCAACTCCTTAGTTTGACGTTCGAGGCTTTTCTTGAACTCATCCCTGCATATCCCTCTGGTTTCATCTCTCCTGACAGCCCAATATATACTGTCCACTTCTGTCATACTGCCTTACTTCCAACTCCAGTAACACCTGAGCCTTTCTCATGCCTCTCTGCCCTCGCTGTTTTAAACTGGGAAGCCTTTCAGTTACCCAAAGCCCCTGTGCTCACTTCTAATGCTGCATGTACCACATGCCACATTGTGACTGTTTTCCTTCGTTTACCCAGCACAGCAATCTCTTTGAAGACAGAACCTGAACCTTCTTCCTCTGTTGCTTAATCCCTAACACACTATCTAGTACATTAAAGGTGCTCAGCAATTTGGCAGAACAAACATAAAGCTAAAGGAAAGCGCAATTTTACTGAATAATCAATGTCAGCAAAATGAAAGTATAATTTTGATCCTTTCCTTTACTGAAGACAACTGTCTGTATAGGGTTCTTTCCTATGACATAACATCCATATGCTTATTTTCTTATTCTTAATCAAATAACTGCTTATACAAAAAAAATTGTCCTGAGACCCTGTTAAATTAATTCCTGAT
Organism: Colobus angolensis palliatus; assembly: GCF_000951035.1. Taxonomy (NCBI): domain Eukaryota; kingdom Metazoa; phylum Chordata; class Mammalia; order Primates; family Cercopithecidae; genus Colobus; species Colobus angolensis. The sequence goes on from NW_012118487.1 coordinate 32,684,866, forward strand.
TATAACATTTTAAATTGTCAGTATACCCCATAAAGAAAACTTTCCATTTCAAAGGTTTCTGCTCCCCCAACTCTCTCTCCCCATCTCCATTTCTCTCACTTTTTTTTCTTTCCCCCTCGTTCCCTGTCTCTCTGTCTATCACCACTCTCCTTCCACAGGAGCCTTACTATGTGGAGAGACATGGGAGTTTCCGTGTACTCAAGTGTTTGCTGTACTGATATATTCCAGCTCCCTCTGCATAAATTTCACATAGAATGTTCCAAGGAGCCCCAGCCTCTTTTCACATGTGCCTCCATTCCTTACTAATTAGAGTAACCTGAAACAAACCATTCAAATCTTAGACTGTACATTTGATAGGCCACACCATTTCCCCTAGACTAAGAAAGAGACTGGTTTCAGAGTACGATTACTCAATCCTGACAAGCCATTTACAGAATTAAAGAGACTCCAAGAGGCTGGAGTTTGGAGGTTATACCTGACTAAATTGAGGGGAAGCATGAGATTGAAGGACACTAGGAGGAGGAATATACTTGATTTATTGACTTGCTTTGCTTTTTCTTCTCTGTCTTGTTTTATAAATTTTGAAACGCTGTTATTTACAACTTCTCTGTAGGAATGGTTATTGATCTACAAGCTATTGGAATATACACAGTGTTAGCTGTGCTTAAGCAGGTTACTGGCCTTTAGCCAGGTCAAGCATTACCCAGAGCAGAAAATGCATCATTTCATGACAGCACTTCTGGAAAAGTGGAAGAGGAAACAGGTACACACAGGAAGTTGCCATCAAAAGCACACAAAGGAAACAGCAAGAAGACAAGGGAATAACCTTTCTTCGAAATAAGGCAAAATTAGATATTTACATTACTTAAGACATTTAAAGAGAACTTTTACCAGTACAATTTTCCTGAATAAGGGAATCCTTAGAAACTTTGTTATAGAAACATTTCTTTGCAGAATAGGAAAAGAGTTTCAGGGCTTCCCCTGAAACCCCACCACCCAAGATTCAAAGAACTTCAAATTATTTGAGTCAGAGACCAGTTCATGCTTTGAGGAGATATTTAAATCTCTGGGGGCTTTTTGCAACAATATTGCCACAGGTTGGCCTTAGTAAAGCTGCACATCTTATCAAGCACAGTATCTTCCAGAACATTTTTCCCAGGGAAAAATATCTCAAAAATCAATCTGAGAAATCAAAAGCACTGCATTTGCCTAAACTAATTAGTTCTAGGAATGGGGGTAGGGAAGGGGGAAGAAGGGAAGTTTCAAGAATGCTACATACATGACATGATTGTTTGAGTAATCAGTAGAAAGTTGAAAATATTCATCAAAGGGTGTGGGAAGCCTTTCTTTGGAAGCAGCATCTCCATTTCATGTCACTGAATTTTAAATGATGTGTACCTATTGCAAAATGTCTTAAAGCTTTTAGTTTTGCCTCTTTCCCCATCACCAAAATCTCCTGCCAGTGGGTGAGCCTTTCTGATGGAAAATGAGCAAACGCTTAAATGAATGTGTCTCCTCTTGAACAGCTTTGGAGAATCCAATAGGACCTTCTGCTTTAGACAAGTGTTTGATTTTTAAAGAGGCAGGAACAATAACAACTTACTGTTCTGGAAAGATAATGACCTATCTCAAAGAGGGGTCAAGGAAATAGTAAACAATCTTCAACAGAAAAGGGAACATCTAGCGAAAGTAGAAAATGGGGATGGTATTACATCCTCCAAACCTCCACCTCCCGCCTAAGGGAGGAGGAAAAAGTCCATACACTCATGAGGACCTCCTCATGTCCCTCTTCATAGGAACCGAGCGCTCCTCTAGGGATATTCTTGTTCCCAGGAGGTGAATCAGAGTTAGGAATTACACTTACTGACCCGGACCTCGCGTTTCTGCGGAGACGCGGAAACAAGACGTGTGCAGTCCGTCTGTCCGATGATAAGCCAGTCGACCTGGAGAGGGCCCTGGAAGGTCCCCAAAGGCAAGTCCGGTTCCGTCCGCTCCGAGGGTCCAGATCAGCCCGCGCCGCGCGGGCGGGCAGCCGGAGCAGTCAGAGCGGCTGGGCGGTTGGCGCTGCCGGGTCTGCTGCCGACCTCTCAGGTCAAGCGCGCCTGGGCACCGCACTCACTCGCGGGGTGGGCGGGTGAGGGTGGGAGGATCAGAGATGGGAGCTTGGGGAGCGGGGCAAACCCCACCCTTAAAGACAACAAAACAGGTGCAGAGGCTGCGGGCGATAGTCCTGCAGGGGAGGGGACTGGAGGAGAAGTTTTGGTGGCGAGGGAGCAGGAACAGTGTCCAGGGTCTCTCCGCCGCCTCCCGGGCTTGCAAGCCCTCGCAGCCAGACCCTACCCAGAGGGGCGCCCCCTCGCGGGTCCCCAGCCACCACCTGCAGCTGCTGCTGTCACCTACTGTGCCACCCCCAAGTTTGATACTCTGGGCATTTGCACCAACCCTACCTCCCTTTCCTTCCACGAATTTCTCCCTTTGCTCTCTACCCCCCGGTTCCGCGAGAGATGGCCCGGCGAAGACAGACCTCCTGGACTTGAGGCCGAGTTCACCAAATCCGCCCCGGGGAAAGGTGAGGGCAAAGGCGGGGTGGACCGACCCAGCTGCGGCTGAGTGGCTGCAGTCCCGAGCAGGGCAGGCGAGCGCAGGAGAACTCAGGCTGGCGGGAGGAGGGCCGGGGCTGGAGAATCCCCGCGCCTCGTAGGGGCTGAGAAAATTCCACAACTTCCAATCGAGAGTTGTTTTCTTTTGTGTGTAAGGAGCAGAGATGGGGAGCTGGATCTGCGCAGAACCCCGGAAAAGCGCCAGCAGGATTGCACCGAGAACAAATCCTCCGCTCCCTCGCCCAGGGCTGGGACGCAGTGCGCTCGTGTTCCTCTAGCTGGGCGGTCCCTGTGCTCCAAACAAGAAGGTAAAGCAAGTTCAGATCCTGCTGCCCATGATCAGCAATTTCCCTAACAGGTGTCTGCAGACAGATTATAAGTTGGGTAGTGCGGATTCAGACTCGATAGCCAGGAACCTGTGTTATGAGCTCTGGCTCAGGGCAAAAGCTGGGATAGACATAGGGTATGAAAGCTATGGGACACGAATAAACCACAATCTCTCTCTCTCTCCTGATAGCTGACTTCTGGATTCTTCACTCTTTGATCCTGACCCAAGCCACTCGTACCATCAGGAGCGCATGCCTCTGGAATACTCGCTCCTATCTCCTTGTGGTGAAGCCTTCCGCTGATGCTCAGAGTCTCCTAGGCTGAATTAGCGGGTAGGAGCAAAACAGGATGGTGGAGACAATCAGCGGAGCAGCAACGTCTGTTTCCTCCGGATTCCTCCCAGGAACCCTATTCGAAGCCATTCCTTCTAAAAGTTTGCAGCCAGTCTCTCTTTCCTTTGTTCGTTTTTAGAGGAGGCAGTAGAGCTACCTACATTAAAAAAAAAACCAAAGCCTGATACTGATAACCTAAGTCTTTACTTAACCATCCTGTTTGGAGGCTTTGCACACATTGCTTTTCCTCTATGCACTGGCATTTCTGAAATAAGGATGGTTATACTGGTGTGCTTGGAATTTCTCTGAAATATACCCCTAAATGATTAGACTAAAAATTAGATTCCGCTACTCTAAAAGGAAAAAAAATATTTATCTGTTAAAAAAGAAAAGGCAATACATATTCTCCAAGATGTTAATTAAAGGCTCCTCTCAAATGGATTGAATTTTCAATTCCTTCAGGGTTTTTCCACACCCTAATAGTATTGCAACTGTAAGGCATTTTTACAGTGTAATCTGAAATTAATCTTCAGTTAATATAGAATTATGCCCACAGGAGTATAGGAATTGTTTATAAAACAAAGCAGTCCAGGCTTTTCAAATACCTAGAAAAAAGGTAAACAGAACTGGAAATATCTAACATGTTCTACACAGTTCCACTGAAAGTCTTTTTGTAGTTTTTTTTTTTTTTCCTTAAGAAAGTACTCTTTGCCCAAATATGTGTTCTATGTGACAGGGTCCATTCTTCTTAATATATCTACATTGGTGAAGAATGAACTATATACCAATAAGGTATAATATTGAAAGAGTAGAAATGGATTTAAACGACAACCACAAAAACAAATCAAATATCCAGCAAAACAGATGAGTGTTGTCTTTCAGAGCAATTGCTTTGGAAAATTCAACTGATTTCGGTGATATTGATTGTAGAAAACTTTTTTATCTTCTTTGAAATTGCCTTTCAGAAGCATATTAGCAGCCATTAACAACTATTTGTCTCACTCTCTTATAGACGTGTATTTGTCTTAGTAGATTCATATAGTTCCACAGACATCTAGTCAGCAACCTCGAAAGAGTAAATGATCTCTATGATTAATGTCCTTTAATAAAGTTTAGAATTGGATGAGAAACTGATAAACTGAAATTAAAGTCACTTTATAGTGTATCATGTTATCAAGGATAGCTGTGGGAATTAGCTTATGACACTTTTGTGCATCACAGTCTAATTAATATCCTTAAATGTGCATGCATATCCTGTGTATTGTAGTAACAACAAACCACTCTGATGAATGTCCATAAACCCAATTATGACACTGACAGGAGATTGGGAGTTTGTGGAATTGGTGGTGAAATATCGATGAATCCAAATTGAAATAGGACAAGATTATTGATGCTTGATTTCTTTTGCATCAAATCATTTAGTTGCTCAGGAAATTCCATTTCTAACCAGAATATGTGCTGTGACTGCTCTCCAAATAGAGAACAGACTCAAACTCACATGCCTGCATGGTTAGGGCCAATGACATAAATGGACCAGCAAGCTAGGTTGTAGGAGAGAGTGGAAAATGGTGATTGCTATAACACCTTGAAGAGCACAAAAGCACATGCTATAGCTGAATGGAGAGATTGCTTCTCAGATTACACTCAACTGGCCTGCAATAATCAGTATTGTCAGATCTGATTTTTAAGAGAAGCAAAATCCATATTGTTAAAAATCTTCTGAATTTTAAATAAGCAAAATTAATTTTTAAAAATTCAAAACTCCTAGTGGACAGGCCAAAATAAATAAGAAATAATAGATAGATAGATAGATAGATAGATAGATAGATAGATAGATAGATAGATAGATACATAGATACATAGATAGATACATAGATACATAGATGGCAGCCTGACTCATCCTGGGCCTCCAATATTGTAACCTGTGATATTAGTATTTGATGTTTGACAAATCTCCTAAAATATTTAAAACATACTTCTACTACCATTTCCCCTACGCCATTGACCATTTCTCAATGCAGAGAAATACAAGAGGAATGCAACCAAAGATTAGTTGCCAAATAAGTAATGTTCTTTTCCATATCTGGTTGAATAGATATTCCCAAGGAGATTCTACAGTAAGGGATTTGTTGAATAACTGAACAATCCAAATATTTTAGATAGCTAGATGAAATTTCAGAAAAGCTCTCCATTACAAAAGAAAAAGTTCAATAATATCAGTATTGAGGATCACTTGTGATACATACTTATTAGATACAGAAAATCATGATGTAGATTTCCTTCAGTGTAATTTCATTTTAACAGCAAAGATGCTTCCCCCAGGGTATGAAGAATTTCATTGTTATTTTGATTATAAAAGTTATTTATAATCATTGTAAAAAGTGAGAATAAACAAAAACAACAAAGAAGAAATAGACATTATCTAAAACAATGCAGTCCCACAGAACTTTCTGCAGTAATGGAAATGTTCTGTACCTGTGCTGTGCAGTACAGTAGCCACTGGATATATGTGACTATTGAGCACTTCACATGTGGCTAGTGCAACTGAAGAACTGAAATTTTAAATTGTATTAAGTTGTAGTTAATTTGAATGTAAAACTAAATATAGTTTACCCTCGAACAACACAGTTTGAACTGCACAGGTCCGCTTATACTCAGATCTTTATCAACCAAACACAAATGGAAAATACAGTGTCTGCGGATGTGAAATGGCCTTTACAGAAGGTCCATTTTTCATAGATGTGGTTCTGCAGGGCCGACTGCCAGACATGAATATGCCTGGGTTTTGGCATACACAGGGTTCCTGAAACCAATCGCTGCACTCCCCACCCCCAACCCCAGTATGCAGAATGACAACTGTAGCCACATAGGGAGTGTAAGTGGTGGACTGTATAAAGTCTAAACTTTCATCAATCATCCAGCATGACCATCATCAGTATATTGGTGTAAAATCTCTACTTTTAATTAACTTGTAGCCTGCCTTCTCAACTTTCAAGCTTAAAAATATGTCAAAAACATATTTCCATTTCCTTAATATAAATAAACATCCCTCCTTTAATGGTTGCCTAGTCATAAACTGTATGATTATATTCTCATGAGTTATTGTTGTTATGGACAAAACCATGAGAAACGATCTTGGATATATCTGCAGTACCCTTGTCCAGTTATTTCTTTCACATAAATGCAGCAGGGAGTAAAAGCGAGGCATTTTATAATTTTTTCCTTAAACCAAGTTCACATTACATAAACCTTAACCACAAAGGTTAAATTGAATGATGGGAAAACCAAGAAGCTTCTTCCATGAAAAGGCGAATACTTCAGGTAACATGGAGTCCTCATAAAGTGTCCAGTCTAAAATTTCAGTGACCACAGGTGGGGAAGATTGAAGTGGTGACTTTTTGGATATGGGGAAACTAAATTAGGAAGAAAAAAAAGCACAAGAGAATAAGTTTCTTTGGATTCCAAGGTTTCCTTGTTTCACTCTGCCAGAAAGCTAGTTTTTTGTTTTGTTTTGTTTTGTTTTGTTTTTCTGACCTTAACATCAGGGTTTCCTAAGAAATTATTGAATAACTTTCAAGCCATATCAACCTGACTTAAACCCCAGACAGAACAAAGTAGTGAAATTCGGCTGAAATGTGGAAGCTGATTCCCAAAGAAAAGAAGTAAACCCACAAATCAGGCTACTGGCCAAAAGGAAGAAATTTGAGGAAGGGAGGAAGAGCACAGGACAAAAGAGTGAGGACAGCCAGCTCAAATGGAAGAATTCTCTTAACTCCAGTAATGTAAGAAAAGCTCAGAGAAGCTAATAAAGTCACGTACTTAACTTTCTAGGTTAAACAAACAAAGTCTAATAAGTTCCTAGTTAGGAAATATTAATAATCAAACTAGGTGAACACGTAGTTATGGTGTTTAGCATATTTAAAACTAATTGTCTTACTTTGTTTAAATGCTCAATACATTAAATGATTATTTTTAAGCTTATTAAGTCCCTCTTATAGAAATAGTATTTAAACTTTCAATAACTGTCTTGTAGCAAAAATTATGAAACCTAGATATCCTAATGGCCATTTGGTTATAATATAGATTCTCAATAGGTCATACGTACATTTCTGTTTGGAGCTATGCCTGCTTTTCCTTTCAGGGAGGAGAAGGAGCAGAAGGAGTTAATACCTGAACAGACATAATTGGGGCTGCATCAAATACACATATAAGAAAGTCTACATAAATGTACTATTTTAAAATAGTCCTTTTTTAAAAAAAACTCCATGTTCTGAAAAACTAGTAAATCTAATTGTGTTTGTTCTGATGAAAAACTGACTTCCTTCTCTGACCTTCATTTGTAGTGAATGGTCCAGTAAAGTTTGAATAGACAAGAAATGGTCATCAAATAGTGAACTTCACAAATCTGGTAGGCTAAATTTCTTAAAATGTTCGTATGCAATATGAATAAGGCAGGTGTGTTATTCAAGAAAAGCAAGTAGTCATTCAAAGTAAAATGTATGCTACTTCCTAAATTGGGCATATCATTTGCTATGATTTTTATTTCTTTGGATTTGGCTTTTTATTTTTGTTTTGAGTTTTTAATTGCAGATTCAAAGCAATTAAGCAGGATTATAAGCAACATATGCAGCACGTTGCTGAGATTTTTACTTTTTAGCAATCAACCAAATGGATATTGATACTAGTAAGGAACCAAATCTAAAAGAGTATTTAAATGCAAATGATTCACAGTTTGAATTTTAACTAAGAACAAAGGAAGGGACATTTTTAAGTGGAATTCAGAATTTAATCAATGCAAATTTTCATTTGATTATCTGAAACATGCACAGAAGACCCATGGCTAAAGAGGAAACATGCACCCTTTTAGAAATTTCAATTTTATTTAATAAGTGTTTATCCTTGTAGCATATAGAAACATAATTTGATACATATTTTTGAATCATACACTCAAAACAAATTTAAGTTTTAATTTTTTTTTCAAAAGAGTACAAGCAAAATCAAAGCTCTTTCTCATGCTAAATTACTATTGATAACTCCTGAGAAAGGGGAAGTCAAAGATTTATATACAGTTTTCACATAGCATTTTGGAGATGGTGAAATGTCTTACTCAAAATAAAAATTTCAGAACATGAAATGAATAAAGCAAGTAGCATTTAATTCATGACTCGTTACTGTAAAGGTAAACTGAGGCTGGAGCCGAACCGGGAACAAAGACACCAGGCAAATGGCAGTGAGAATAGCCTTTATTAGGACTCGCGGGTGAGATTCCTCGGTCCAAAGGTGCAGCCTAGGAAGTTGCGCTGAGGGAGGAGGGTAGGGGCTTCTTATAGCCTGAGAGGTAGGGAAGCTGGTTGTGCAAACAGGGCCTGGGGGGTCTTGAAGCTACTAGGGCAGGAGTTGAGTAAGGGTCATGAGGAAAGGGTCTTTGGAAACTGTTAACCGAAACTGCTGTTTACGAACTTGTGGAATGTAGGTGAGCTGCACGTCATGGGAGAGTGTGGTTGCCCAGCCAGTGTGTACAAGGGTGAAGGGAGTCTTTAACAAAAGGCCTGCTATGCTGGATAATGCTGCCATGTTGGGTCTAGATACCTGCCTAACATTCTGACCTCTTTCTAGTAAGAAAATGGGGCGACGTGTTCATCTGGCTGCTTCCTGCTGGTATGGGTCGTCGTGGGGTTCTTCGGAGGTCGGAACTTGGATATAGGGGTGGAGCAGCATCTGACTGAAAGTGACCTGGGAGACTTCTTTCATGCAGTCCTGGATGAAGCGGAGGACACAGGGAGCTATGAGTAGCAAGAAGCCAATGATTAGTAAGGGGCTTAGAAAGGGTAGGACTTAACCAGCCACAGATGACTGCTACCACCTAAGTGAGGGCCTCGATCCGAGGTTTTCCTGGTAGAGTGTTTCCCGAACCTTTTCTAGAGTGAGGAGATTGGTTTCTACTAGTCCTGACTCATTGATGTAGTGTTCGGCTGGGAAGGGGAAAGGAGGGGGTTAGGTTAGAGGAGTAAAAAAGGGCTAGGTAAAGGTACCGCAACCAGTGGGGGCTTATTCAAGGCTGCACACAAGAAACAACGAGAGATGCTGTGTACCTTGGCCATGTGTACCACTTGAGCCCCTTCCCTGACTAAGGTTAGCCAGGAAAAAGGGTTGCTGCTGTCCTGGGGCTTGCTGCCTGGGCTAGAGCTGAGATGGCTTCCTCATGTTGTCTGATGTCAGAGGCCAGGCTGACGAGGCTGTTTACAACCTTGATGTAGGCCTTAAAGATCCTGAGTCGGGCCACAGGATAAGACTCACTGTGCCCACCAGTCCTAGGAAGGACAAGATCTCTTCTGCATCCTAAGGAGGCTGGAGAGTTTCAATGAGGCTTATTCTATCTGCTGTAAGGCTTTTTGTAGTGGGAGTAAGGAGTATGCCTAGGTAGGTGACAGAAGGGCTGCAAAGTTGAGCCTTAGCAGTGTAACCTGATAACCTCAATCACCTAGAAAATTTAAAAGTGTAGCAGTGTCTGCAAGGGAGCACTCCCAGGAAGGACTACACAGTAATAGATCATTTACGTATTGTAGAAGGGTGCTATAGGTTAGGGGGCAGAGGAAGATGTCCCGTGCCAGTGCCTGTCCAAAAAAATGGGGGCTATCTCGGAACTCTTGAGGCAAGACAGTCCAGGTCAGCTGGGAAGAAACATGAGTGTCTGGGTCCTCCCATGTGAAGGCAAACAGAAAGCGGCAGTCTGGGTGTAGAGGGATGGTAAAGAAGGCATCCTTCAGGTCAAGGACAGTGAAATGAGTGGTTTCAGGGGGAACGCACGAGAGGAGTATATATGGATTAGGAACAACTGGGAAGATAAGGACTACTGCCTCACTGATGAGGTGTAGGTCCTGTATGAGGCGATAGGCCCCAGAGCTTTTCCGTACAGGCAGGATAGGAGTATTACATGGTGAGTTGGCGGGAACTAGAATGAGCTGCTGGAGCAGGCGTGTAATGATGGGTTTTAGTCCTTGTTGGTATTCAAGGGAGATAGGGAACTGGGGTCTAGAGGGAAACTTAGAAGGACATTTTAGCCGGATGCGGACCGGAGTGTGGTGCTCGGCAATGATCAGGGTGGAGGTATCCCACACCTCGGGGTTAATGGGGACTGGAAACGGGAGTGGAGGATCAGCCTGGAGGGCTTTGTCAGGTGAGAGGAGGGGGAAGAGGAACGTGAGGTGTGGGGAGGGGTTGGGCCAGAAATGAACTGAGGCCCCTAGCTTGGAGAGGAGATCTCATCCTAACAAGGAGACTGGACATGAAGGAATGATAAGAAATGAGTGTGAGAAGAGAGAGCCATCCATGCAGCAAGACAGAGGAGGAGTCTGGCGGTAGGTGGAGGGAGTGCCATCAATTCCCATGACCGTGACAGTGGAGGGGTGGCTGGGGCCACTAAAGGAAGGCAAAACAGAGTAGGTAGCCTCCATGTCCATGAGGAAAGATATGGACTGGAGCATAACCTTGGGCTCGGCGAGAGTAAGAGGGGTTCCTGAGTCTGGGCCTCTTCAATCTTCATCGGTGTCAAGGAGTTGGAAGGCGCCTCTAGTACCTGGAGGAGGGTCGTCACGTGGAGACGTAGTGATCATCCTCAGGTTGGGGCAGCCCGACTTCCAGTGGCCCATCTGCCAACAGTTCGGATAGGGGCGGGTTGGCTCCTTTGGGTTAGGGCACTGCCTGGCCCAGTGGCCGTTGTTGCTGCACTTGAAGCAGGCACCAGGTGAGGTTCGGGTAGTACCTCTTCTCTGGGAGCTCCTGGAGCTGGCTGGACGCAGGGCTGCTACCAAGGCCTGGGTTTGGAGTTGTACCTTCTGTTTTAGCCTGGCCTGTCGTTGGGCCTCAGCTGCTTCCTCCCTGGAGTTGTAGACCTTGAAGGCCAGTTTGACTAAATCCTGAATGGGAGTTTGAGGGCCTTCCTCCGCCTTTTTAAATATTTTTTGGATATCAGGGGCTGACTGAGAAATGAAATATGAGGTCAAGATGGTTCCTCCTGCAGGGGAGGCAGGGTCAAGGCGGGTGTAATGAATAAGTGCCTCAGTCAGCCGGTTAAGAAAAATGGCCGGATTTTCATCTGCACCTTGAACTACCTTCTTTAACTTATTAAAATTGACTGACTTATTGGAGGCTGCCTGCCTGCCAGCAAGAAGGCACTGGACCATCATGTCCTGGCGGCAGCAGCCTGCCTGACCAACCTGGTAGTCCCAGTTGGGCTCGGCTGTGGGCACTGCCTCAGTGCTGACTGGCATGGTGTGGTCAGTTAAATGAACCTGGTCAGCTTGCTGCCTGGCTGCTGCTAGGATATGCTCCCGTTCCTCAGGGGATAAGGTTGAGGTCATAACGACATGGGGGTCATGCCAGGTGAGATCATATGTCTGGCATAGATACCTGAACTCTTTCATATAATGAGTAGGATTGGCCGAAAAGGAGCCTACACGCTCTTCAATCTTAGACAGGTCTGCCAGCAAAAATAGCACACGGACCCAGACTACTCCTTCGGTGCCTGCCACCTCTCGCAAGGGACACAGGAGGTCGGTCCCGGACTGACTATGGGCTGAGACAGGCAAGGAAGGGGAGGAGGTGGAGGTAGGGGAGACAGAATCTGTCAGGTTTGGTGAGGGCACAGGAGGGGTGAAAGGGAGGGGAGGCGCTGACGAGGTCGGGGATAATGGCGGGTCAGGGTAAGGAGAAGGTTGGGTGGGAGACCGAAGGGGTGGCCGGTATAGTGAGTCAGGAGGCTCAGAAAAAGAGGAGGAATCATCCCTCTCCTTGCTCAAGGGAAGAGACTTTGCGAGTAGGACCTGAGCTAAAGAGCATTGAGCAGGTGAGAATGCAAGTCCTAAAAGGCTTGAACATAGGGTATCTCATGCCATTTACCTAGTCTCTTGCAGAAGTTGGTCAGATCTGTGAGGATGTTAAAGTCTAGAGTACCTTCTGCAGGCCACTGAGACTGATTATGGAATTTATACTGCGGCAATGCTACTGTGCAGAAGAAAATGAGCCGCTTTTGTTTTATGTATTGGCTGAGACCTAAAGTCTGGAGATTCGCCAAGAGGCACCTCAGAGGGGATTTTCGGTTTGGTTTGGACTGGGCAGTTCCCATGGTCCTAAGGCAGGCAATCTGGCAGGCAATGGGAGCGTCCTCCTACTGCCACGCAGAGTGCGGGGCATGGTGGCTTCCGGGGAGGTTGGAAGTCTCCTTGTCCCCAGTGCCAAGGTCACAGTTGACTGGAGGGAGCCCCTAATGTGGCCATGCGTTTTGGAAAGGGACTTCCCGGAGGGAGCCTACAAGATGGAGGAAAACTTACCCAGCAGTGAACGAATTGAGTCTTGGATTTGGTGAAACGGCTCCCAGCTAGGAAAGGAAGTCCTGGCTCGGGGAGAGGAGAGCCTGCCCAACCCGGCAGGGGTCCCGGGGAGGGGTCCCCTCCCGGGTTTTGGCACCAAATGTAAAAGTAAACTGAGGCTGGAGCCGAACCGGGAACGAAGACATCAGGCAAATGGCAGTGAGAATAGCCTTTATTAGGACTCATGGGCGAGATTCCTCGGTTCAAAGGTGCAGGCCGAGGAAGTCACGCTGAGGGAGGAGGGTAGGGGCTTCTTATAGCCTGAGAGGTAGGGAAGCTGGTTGTGCAAACAGGGCCTGGGGGGTCTTGAAACTACTAGGGCAGGAGTTAAGTAAGGGTCATGAGGAAGGGGTCTTTGGAAACTGTTAACGGAAACTGCTGTTTACGAACTTGTGGAATGTAGGTGAGCTGCATGTCATGGGGGAGTGTGGTTGCCCAGCCGGAACTCTGACACATGTAAGTCTGCAGGTGTGTACAAGGGTGAAGGGAGTCTTTAACAAAAGGCCTGCTACGCTGGTAACGCGGCCATGTTGGGTCTAGATTCCTGCCTAACAGTTACTCTTTTATTATACAAAAGAATTATATAAAATCCATAAATGATTCTATTACCCACCACTCCTGTAAACAAATCTTTGTTGAGGCTGTATGCTAGACACTGGTTGAGAATTGCACACAGACCTGCTATTGATTGTCTCTAGTCTGTTAAGTGTACACAGGCTTTTAAATAAAGAAATACATTAAACAGATTGAAATTTGTGAGTGGACTCTGACAGAAGCTTTGAGACCCCAAGGAGGAATGGCCATTGGTTTTTTTTTTTTTTTTTTAATGAATCTTGTGTATGGCAAGAATTAGAGAAATGCTTTATGGAGGAGGTACCCCAACCCTTTGTAAACCTAGATAGAAATACTTCTTGGCTTTAGCCAGCATTGGGATACTGTCTCCTTTATGAAATATATTTCTCCAATGCATTTAACTGGGATATGTGATACTGAGTCAATGTAGAACCCAGTGGTGAAGAACAATCTTTTACATATGTCAAAGTATAGTTTCCAAAGTTAAGGACATTATTCTCAAACAAAATATATGGTGAGTATATGTCAAAGGTCTATTTAATTGATTAAATTAAAGAGAACCTGCACAACAACAAAGCTGATTCAAAGTAGGATTCCCACAAGTGAATGCATATATAGTCAGTGAAAGAAAGATTCCTGGGTAAGACTGATGCATCAATGCAAAAGTGGTAGATATCCTGCTGTGCTATAAAGCTGTAACTTTTGGACTTACATTTTTCACCAGGCAGAAATTATTTGCATCTCTGCTAGGAAAAACAAAATTTCACAATTTTCTATAAGTTTGCATCAAACTTTATGAGGCTGGACTATATGGCACACAGTAAGTCAAACTAAATAGGTCATTTTAACCTAGCAAGTCAACTGACCTTTGTGGTCTTAAGATGATGCTCCAATGTGATATCAAAAGGGTATGTGATCATCCTACTCTGCCTTCTTATTGCAACCTAACAAATTACCCCAAAACTCAGTGGCTTAAAACAGTTATTTTATGTTGTTCTTTGTGTGTCAGAAGTTCAGGAAAGGCCCAATTAGGCGGTTCATCTCTGATCCATGTGGCATCAACTGAAGATTGATGGTAACTTGACTCACATGTCCTGGCTCCTGGGTTGAGTTGGTGATAGTACCTGGAGGCTCATGCTTCCCCCTGTTTACACATGACAATCTCAGAGTATTTAGACTTACTACATGGATTTTAGCTTTCGAAAGAGAGAAGCTTCTAAAAGAGAGTGTTCTATGTGACCCGGGCAGAAACTATAAGGCTTATTATGACCTCCCAAAGCCCAGAACATCTGTCCTGTTGATCTTTTGGGGAAACAAGTCTCTAAGATACATTATATACAAAGGGAGAAGAGGAATATACTCTACCTGTGAATTGGAAAAGGGCATGTATATACAACAGAGGGAATAAATTGGTGATAGCCTAAGAGAAATATCATTACCCATCCCTTTGCCTTAAGTATATATATTTTTTGCATTTGTAGTTTTTTATTTTATTTTATTTTACTTTAAGTTCCAGGATACAGGTGCAGAACGTGTAGGTTTGTTACGTAGGTATACTTGTGCCGTGGTGGTTTGCTGCACCTATCAACCTGTCATCTAGGTTTTAAGCCCCGCATACATTAGCTGTTTGTCTTAATGATCTCCCTCCCCTCACCCCCAACCCACTGACTGGCCCTAGTGTGTGTTGTTCCCCTCCCTGTGTCCATGTGTTCTCGTTGTTCAGCTCCCACTTATGAGCAAGAACCTGCAGTGTTTGATTTTCTGTTCCTACATTAGTTTGCTGAGGATGATGGCTTCCAGTTTCATCCATCAATCTCCGAAGGACATGATTTCATCCCTTTTTATGGCTGCATAGTATTCCATGATGTATATGTACCACATTTTCTTTATCTAGTCTATCATTCATGGGCATTTGGGTTGGTTCCATGTCTTTACTATTGTAAATAGTGCAGCAGTAAACATACATGTACATGTGTCTTTAAAGTAGAATGATTTACATTCCTTTGAATATATACCCAGTAATGGGATTACTGGGTCAAATGGTATTTCTGGTTCTGGATCCTTGAGGAATCCCCACACTGTCTTCCACAATGTTTGATACCAATTTACATTCCCACCAACTGTGTTAAAACGGTCCTATTTTTCCACAGCTTCTCCAGCATCTATTTTTTCTTGACTTTTTAATAATCACCATCTGACTGACATGAGATGGTATCTCATTGTGGTTTCGATTTGCATTTCTTTAATGATCAGTGATGTTGAGCTTTTTTTTCCCCATATGTTTGTTGACCACATAATGTCTTCTTTTGAGAAGTGTCTGTTCACATCCTCTGCCCACTTTTTGATGGGGTTGTTCATTTTTTCTTGTAAATTTAAGTTCTTTGTAGATTATGAATATTGTTAGACCTTTGTCAAATGGGTAGATTGCAAAATTGTCTCACATTGTATAAGTTGCCTGTTCACTCTGATGACAGTTTATTTTGCTGTGCAGAAGCTCTTCAGTTTATTGTCAATTTTGGCTTTTGTCGCAACTGCTTTTGGTGTTGTAGTCAGGAAGGCTTTGCCCATGCCTATGTTGTTAATGGTATTGCCTAGATTTTCTCTAGGGTTTTTATGGTTTTACACTTAAGTCTTTAATCCATCTTAAGTTAATTTTTGTGTAACATGTAAGGAAAGGGTCCAGTTTCAGTTTTCTGCATATGGCTAGCTAGTTTTCCTGGCACATTTATTAAATGAGGAAACCTTTCCCCATAGCTTGTTTTTGTCTGGTTTGTCAAAGATCGGATGGTTGTAGATTTGTCGTATTACTTCTGAGGTCTCTGTTCTGTTCCATTGGTCTATATTTCTGTTTTGGTACAAGTACCACACTGTTTTGGTTACTGTAAACTTGTATTTAGTTTGAAATCAGGTAGTATGATGCCTCCAGTTTTGTTCTTTTTGCTCAGGATAGTCTTGACTATATGGGCTCTTTTTCGGTTCCATATAAATTTTAAAGTAGTTTTTTTCTAATTCTGTGAAGAATGTCAATAGTAGTTTGATGGGAACAGCATCAAATCTATAAATTACTTTGAACAGCATGACCATTTTAACGATATTGATTCTTTCTATCTGTGAAGATGGAATGTTTTTTCATTTGTTTGTGTTCTCTCATTTCCTTGAGCAGTAGTTTGTATTTCTCCTTGAAGAAGTCTTTCATGTCCCTTGTTAGCTGTATTCCTAGGGCCTTATAGTATATTTTAGATGCTATTTGCTTGTTCAATACATGCATTAAGGAGCAACTTTCCGGGAAAGGAAGGGCAGCCTCTGAAGTTCCACAATGACAGTTTTACTCTTTGGCTTGCAGTTAATGTGATTATCAGAGCCAGAGACTGCAAAATCTAAAATTTTATCTGCCAATAGAAGCCCAATAGGTAAGAACACACAATGAAAATAGAAGGGGTATTTGCAATGTGTGCACTTAGATGAACATGGTGTTCAGTACACATAAACAATTTGCAAAAAGGAAAGGTTACACTGAGAGGCAATTTCTACTTCCAGACTGTAGGTTTATGTAGATTTACCTTGTATTGGTTTACTTTAACTGAATGGTATTTAAACTTGTTAAAACTCTAGGCAAGAAGACAACACAAGTTTTCCTGGTAGCCAATTTCAATATTTAACTGCCATATTCTCAACACTACCTTCACTGAGGAGCATAGCCCAGGAGGAAGGAATTGTGGAGAACTTCCTGTACTCTATACATGACCTTATTGCTGAGTAATGCGTAGAAGTTGGTCTTGGAAGATCTGAGCACTGTCCTGAATATGTGGTTCACCTGCTATGTGATTTGCAAGTGTCATTTAATCTATCTGAACCTCGGATTTCTCCACTGTAAAATAAGATGAATATATTAAATTTGACAAGGGCATCAGACTCTGAAAGTCAGTAAAATCACTTAGCTTTCCCCAACTGAAAATATATATATATATATAATATATAAAAAATATGTAGTACTTTATATCATAGGGATATTGCTTAATTTTTAAAATTATATATATTTTATGTACATATATTTATATATAACTAATTGTGAAATTTACTAATTTGGTATTTGGTTTGACTCCACTGAAAAAGGGTTATTTATTCATATTCATGCTATTTAATGTTTTCATCAGGCACATAACTATGAAACATGTAGAACAAATTAAAATTTTCAGATGATGCTAAGCACATGGTTCCCAGTTTTGCCCTGATGTAATCCAGGCCACCACAGCAAATTCACATGAGTGATAATGGGGTATTTGACATTTCAGAGGAAAGCACAGACATGCTCAATACTGGTTAGATACCAATATTTAATATCCACTAGGTACTGCACAAAGTACAGCTTGAGCTATTTCACAGGGTCAGTATGAAATTGTGATACACACTTTTGATGACATATTTTTATGAAGCTCGGTTTAAGAAATAGTTGCTGTGATCAAAAGAAAGTACCATGTGGAAAGTCAGTGAGGACCAGGAAATGAGAGTAGAAGTGGTATGAGAAGTTGCACAGAGCCCACCAGGCACACATGTATCTTATTAGTATGTAGTTGTGTTTATTTAAGAATAAAATAATACAGTTTTTTTCAATTCATATGTATGTTTTTCAAATGGGCATATCTACTTGGTAAGTTGTAGTCTTAGGTGCTTCTTTTGGCCTGGGGGCACCATGAAGTTTTTGCTCTCAGACCATGCCTATGAATATTATATTTTGTTCACATATGAATAAAACATAAATTTAATTCAGCTATTCATGTTAGTTCCTTAACATATGACTACCCCACAAAGATGTTTTTCAGTGAAAGTTACTATGAGGAATCTATTTTTTTTTCACTTATAGAAAGGGTTTAATAAAAACTTGTATATAAGTGCAAGCATGCATACATCAGTATTTTATGGAGTTCTTTGAATTGTTCTGCTTCATCCCACTCTAGCAAGGATGACAGAGAGCTCCTCCTAGTCAGGAAAGAAGGGAAGGAAGTAAGAAGGGAGGAAAGCAGGCAGGAAAGAAGGAAGGAAGAAAGAAGTGGGAGAAGGGACATACAGGCACATAAGGAAAAGTAGAGAAGTCATACAATAGCATAAATTATAAGCATGTTTACACTCCCATTTGTGAACTTAGGTTTATTCAGAAATATGATACCTATATATAATTTAATAGTCATTCAAATATGACATCACTACTAAACTCATTACTGAAAAATGATATAAAATGAAAAATGTTTACCATAAAAGTAGTATTTATTTTAAATGCAAGATACGAAGTTGGATGTACATTATAATCACATATTTTTAAACATGAGAATGAAAAAAAAAGCAGAGTAAATATATACAAAAGTTAACTATATTTGCACCATAAGTGCTATATTAATTCTTTCTTCATCTTTCTTTTTGAATTTTCCTAAATGAACCTTATTATTTTGAGCAATGAAAATAACATATATGTATGTATATATATATATATATTTTGTAAAATTTCTTTTAACAGAGCTAGTTCTGGAAAAGTGAAGTGTGGAACTCAACCTATTAGCTATTTAATTCATGACATCTCTTAAAATGAATAGAAATTTTATGGTCTCATCCACACAATTCTTTCCCTCAAACTCTATAGCCTAGATGAGATCCTTTGAACTGAAGGCTCACATTAGAATTATCAGGGGAATCAGCCCCTAGTATTTCAACATAGGTTCTTTTCTATTTCCCCTAAGTGTCCGCCAGTCTGAGAAATAAAGAGAAAGATTACAAAAGAGAGAAATTTTACAGCTAGGACTCTGGGGTGACATCATAGGTCAGCAGGTTCTGTCCGCTGATGGAAGTCCATTGAGCTGCAAAACCAGCAAGTTTTTATTAGGGGTTTCAAAAGGGGAGGGGGGTACGAATAGGGAGTGGGTCACAGAGATCATATGCTTCAGAGGGCAATAAAAGCTCACAAAGGCAGGGAGGCAGAGCGAGATCACAAGGCCAGGGTGAAACTAGAATTACTGATAAAGGTCCATGGCCCACTGGGCACATATTGTCATTGATAAACATCTTAACAGGAAACAGGATTCAAGAGCAGACAACCAGTCTGACTAGAATTCACCAGGCTGGAATTTCCTAATCCTAGCAAGCCTGAGGGTGCTGCAGGAGACCAGGGCATATTTCATCCCTTATCTTCAACTGCATAAGACAGACACTCCCAGAGCGGCCATTTTAAAGACCTTCCCCTGGGATTGCATTCTTTTCCCAGGGCTATTCCATCTGAGAAAAAGAATTCAGTGATTTTTCTTCTATTCGCTTTCTATAAGAAGAGAAATATGACTCTGTTCTGCCTGGCCCCACAGGCAGTCAGACTTTATGGTTATCTCCCTTGTTCCCTGAAAATCACTCTTATCCTGTTCTTTTCAAGGTGCCCAGATTTCATATTGTTCAAACACACATGCGTTACAAACAATTTGTGCAGATAACGCAATCATCACAGGGTCCTGAGGTGATATACATCCTCGGCTTATGAAGATGACGGGATTAAGAGATTAAAGTAAAGACAGGGATAGGAAATTATAAGAGTGTTGATTGAGGAAGTGATAATGTCCATGAAATCTTCACAATTTATGTTCAGAGATTGCAGTAAAGACAGGTGTAAGAAATTATAAAAGTATTAATCACAATTTATGTTCTGCCATGGCTTCAGCTGGTCCCTCTGTTCGGGGTCCCTGATTTCCCGGAACAAGAATCACTGGAGGTATTTTATAAGTATACAGATTATGGGATCCCCCCCAGCCCCAGAGAGTCCTCTTTGGTACATCTGGAAGGCACCACGGGACCACAGGAAATTCTGTTACTTCAGCTTCACCACTCTTGACTATGACTCTCTCCTTCAAGCACCTGCACATCTTCCCTATTCCCTTATTAAAATGCTTTTTGGCTATCTTTTTCTCTTCTCTAATTCAAACTACTACTCAAAACAATTCCAGACATAATTCAAATCCTATGCACAAAAAGACATGGACCATCTTTCTGAGCCCTAGTTACTTTCAGTCACTCCTGCCATTCCATACTGCCTTGACTTCAATCTGTAATCTCAATTTCAGTCCCATTGAGCCCATGATTATATCATTCTGTTCAAGATAATTATATTAGCATTTGGCCATTATCTTCAGCATCTTTCTTTCTACCATTCATGACTCCTTCAAAATTTAAAAGGTAAAGTATGTGAATTTTCTTTTTGGTGCTTTATCCTCTCCCTCCCTCCATGATAACCTACTCTCAGGAAAGCCTCTAAGGTAATTCACGCTGAGGTGTCAGCAACCCATAGTGGAGAAAAAAAGATGAAGCAGAAAAAGTGAAGCTGAGAGAAGAATGCTGTAACGATAAAATGTTAGACACTGACCAGGATGTAAAAGGAGTGTAATTTTGGTTTAGTTACATTTTTGGATTTTAGCAGCAAGATCTGCTAAGCCTCTGAAGACCATATTATCATGCAAGGGCAATGCATTTATGATTTTTTTTTATTCTTAGAAATAATTACTAAGACCTTCAATTTAATCCCTTAACATGTAGATGACATTTGAATAAAACTTTCATTTTTTGGAATCTATTCTACACTTTCTTTATCATCACTGAGTTATTTTCTTAACACTAATAACTAAGAACAAATGTTATACCATCTTACAATCTTCTAACAACTCTGTCTTCTGGCATCTTTTTTGTGATTTCTTCTATTTCATGGCAGTTTTTAAAAATAGCTGTAGTAAAGCTTCTGACTGGTTCATTCATCTTGCTCTTGGTCTGTTAGCACATCTAAATTTGATAAAGAAATCGTTTTGTTTGGAGATTCCAATTACCTAATTGAGTTTACCTGAAACAGGGAAAGCATACAGAAAATGTAAATATTGCCTTCTGTTAAGTGGATTGTATGTTATATTATATAACACTAAGATGGTACTATTAATAGATGGAATAAAATATAGGTTATATTATAATACTAAGATTATATTTAAATAAGCATAGTGCATAAAATACAAATATGGAATAGATTATGAAAAAAAAACTATGGCTGTATTTATTCAACTGTGGTGCTAGAATTTGGCTCTCTTCATCAAAATTGTCTGGTGTTCCTCACAATAATGCAGATTCCCGGACTCTGCCCCGGACACTAAGGTCAAAGAATCTCTTGGCATGAGAGACACAATCTGCAATTATCAAACTCCCCAAATATTTTTTCATTTATATCTACTTTTAAGAAGCACTTAATTAGTGAATATCTTGTGAATAGGCCAATAAATAAAGGGATAAGTACATATGAAGGGGAGAGAGAGTGAGAGCGAGAGAGAGAGAGAGAGAGAATGTAATCTAAATTATTCAGGTTGACATGTGATGTTCTTCAGAAGTTGCTGCAGAGTTCTTTATTTCCTCTTGCTTGTACAGATTTAATGTTAAAATACATTTAGTTTCCATTGATACAATTCTTTGTAGATATAAATTGTCCATTGTAAATTGTTGGGGATACATCTCTTTGCTTAATTAACTTTGTAGTTAGAAGACATACACGTGACCAAAAAACATGTGAAAAAAATGCCCAACATCGGCCGGGCGCGGTGGCTCAAGCCTGTAATCCCAGCACTTTGGGAGGCCGAGACGGGCGGATCACGAGGTCGGGAGATCGAGACCATCCTGGCTAACACGGTGAAACCCTGTCTCTACTAAAAATACAAAAAAACTAGCCGGGCGAGGTGGCGGGAGCCTGTAGTCCCAGCTACTCCGGAGGCTGAGGCAGGAGAATGGCGTAAACCCGGGAGGCGGAGCTTGCAGTGAGCTGAGATCCGGCCACTGCACTCCAGTCCGGGCGACAGAGCGAGACTCCGCCTCAAAAAAAAAAAAAAAAAAAATGCCCAACATCACTAATCACTGGAGAAATACAAACCAAAATCACAATGAGATACCATCTCACATGAGTCAGAAAGGCTATTACAAAAAAGTCAGAAAATAGCAGGTGCTGCAGAGGTTGCAGAGCAAAGGGAATGCTTATATACTGTTGGTGGAAATGTAAACTGATTCAGCCACTGTGGAAAGCAGTATGGAGATTTCTCAAAGAACTTAAAACAAAACTGCCATTCAGCCAGCAATTTCATTACTGGGTATATACTCAAAGGAATATAAATTGTCTACCAAAAAGACACATGTATTTATGCGTTTATTGCAGCACTACTCACAATAGCAAAGATATGGAATCAACCAAGATGCCCATCAGTGGTGGATAAAGAAAATGTGGTACATATGCACCATGGAATGCTACACAGCCATAAAAAAGAATGTAATCATGTCCTTTGTAGCAGTGAATGTAGCTGGAGTCCATTCTCCTAAGTAAATTAATACAGGTACAGAGAGCCAAATACTGCATGTTCTCACTTATAAGTGGGAGCTAAACATTGAGTACACATGGACACAAAGAAGGAGACAAAACACACTGGGGCCTACTTGAGGATGGAGGGTGAGAGGAGGGTGAGAGTCAACAAACTACCTGTACTATGTTGACTGCCTGGGTGATGAAATAACTTGTACACCAAACCCCAGCAACATGAAGCTTACCTACGAAACAAATCTGCACATGTACCTCCTGAACCTAAAATGAAACTTAAAAAAGAAAAAAAAATATAAAACAATATTTTTCCTATAAAGACTATGCTGTACAGTACACCTCTAGGAATTATTTATCTTGCACGAAAGAAAATATGTGCCATTTACTTCCATTTTTCTAGCTTTGTCGAGGTACAGTTGACAAACAGTGTATGTATATTTTTTAAAAAGTCAGAGACTCACTTCCCTGGAGAAACAGTCCATTAATATGCTAAGCAGGTTAAATTTCCTTATCAGAGAGCTCTTAGCCCTGTGGGTCTCTCTTTGACACTTGTAGCACTTTCAATTTCACATTTTTATATGATTATTTTACACCTTGATGAATACCTATTTCCCAGCTAGACCTTGAGAACATGAGACAGGTTCTATATTTGTTTCATCTGTGTTTGATTCCATGTTTTGTTTCATCCACCACTGTATCATCAGCATCCAGCATGGTGCCTCTTAAACACAGATGTCAATAAATGTTTCTCACATATTTGTATGTACTAGAGAGGTAGGAAAAGGTAGTGAATGTCCCAAATATTCCTCCTATTAACAGGTAAAACTATGGAGGCATGAACAATTCATCCCTCTTAATGTCCTACGCTCTATTCCATCAGTGCCATGCCTAGGTGGACCTCACATCTCTTAGAGAGAATACTGAACAAGTCTCTCCTTCTTGCTTTCACCTCCTTTTCTAGGTACAAGTTATCTACCCCACCATCTAAGGAAAGTGGATTTCCCTTTGATTCAAGGACACAAATCCTTCCATTTCTCCTTGAATCCCATTTCTCAGGTGAGCCCTTATTTCTGAAGTTAATTCCTGCTTGTACCTTGGATAAATAATGGCTCACACATCTAACAGAGATAGCTGTAGCCTCATGATCATGTGTAAATGGGCTGAGGACTTAGCCTGCTTGGATTTAAATATTTGTTATGCCACCCATTAGCCATTAGGCTTCTGGGCAAATTACTTGGACAAGTTCTCTGGGCTTCATATTCCTCGTCTGTGAAAGAGGGGTAATAGTATTGAACCTACAAAGCTGTTGTAAAGATTCTATGGGACGGTATATAGAGAGTCTCTAGGATTAAAGAGTTCCATATATGGCTCAGAGCAAGCTCTTTAAAAATATTTGTTATTATTATCAAATGGACATCTTGCCTCCTTTCTCTATTCGTCAGTTTTCAGCTAAATACCTTTGCTTGATCCTATAATCCCTTCTCATAATATCTTTACTCTCAAACACCAGATTTCTTTAAAACTATTGTGACCTCCCTTACTACTGCATTCTTGCCTACTTAAAATGGACACTCATACCAGAAAAGATATTCCAGGTGAATGGAAATCTAAATGGGTTATTACCCATAACAGGCAGCGCTGGGCCTTGTCCTTCTACAGCCTACACAGCAATGATTCCTTCTCTTCTTCCTCGCTTCCAGAGACTGGGTCTAGAAAACACCAGCTGTCCTGAGGTTTGGAGCTGAGTAATAATTTTAGTCATAAGAGTGGTGCCTCTCTTGAAGTCTTGCATATTTTCAAGTTACATTTACTAAACTCTTGGTTACTCATTGTTGGGTGTTTGAACCAATGATAGAGTGTAGAAATTGAAAACTATTAAACAATTAATTTTGAAAATTTTAAAACTGTGTGTGAGATATTAAATATATTTATTAAGAACAAGGTATGTCTATAGAAAATCACATATTATGCAGACTGAAAATGGACTCTTTTTGATTTTAGAAAATTATCATGAATACCTAGATCAAGAACGTAAATTGAGCACTACAAATTATCCTGTGGAATGATTAGAATGGTCATAAGCAAGCTACCAGGGCTTTTTTTCACAATGTCTTCACTAATATATCCTCACCCCAAATCAGACAGGTGACATAATTTCAAACAGAAATTATTTTCTATTTGCCAACCTCTTGGAGTTGGAGTTGGTTCTAACAGATACAAAATTGCAAACTGTTTATACCTTCTTAAATATAAAACCACAGGTTACATCAACAGGTCAGCTTACAAAACAAAGCAAGGGCATTCATCTCTTGCAGCTGTCTTGAATACTATAATAATCCTG
The DNA here is from genome assembly GCF_000951035.1 of Colobus angolensis palliatus. Classification (NCBI taxonomy): domain Eukaryota; kingdom Metazoa; phylum Chordata; class Mammalia; order Primates; family Cercopithecidae; genus Colobus; species Colobus angolensis. The sequence continues at coordinate 32,709,765 of NW_012118487.1, forward strand.
TATTGAAAGACAGTACACGTGATCCAGAATTACTTTGCAGTTTCAGCATTAAGGCAAAGGGATTTGAGAGAACACTGATGCCCCTTCCTTACAGAAAAATGCTATAAATACTGGAACACAGAAAGATAAGATGAAAGTATCATCAGAAAACTCACTCAGAGAATGATATTTCACATAAAATGATGTATAAAGTGGTGACTTTAAAATTCATCAAACATAAATGATTTCTAGAATCCATATTGCCCTACAAATAATCAAACAACCTTTTAAAATAAAATATTTATGGAGTATGGAGTATGTGACAGCCATTTTACCAGTCCCTGAAGTAAGAGTGACAGTTCTTGCTCCAAAAGGCTTAAAGTCTAGTTAAAGTGTTGACATGTGAAAAATAAGTTGCAATGTTGTAAATGCAACATTAGAAAGTCCACAAGCCATAAATTTAGTCCAGCAAAGTAAAATGAATGGTTAATTTTCTCTGGGAAAACTGAGAATGTAGAGATGAAATTCAGGCAAGGATTTGAAAGATGAATAAGGGTTTGCCACTTAGTTATGAAAGGAGAAAGCATAAGTATCTACCTCTAATAAATTTTATTTTCCCATTAGAAGTAGAAAACATTAATGTGAAATGTGTTTTAGCATCTAGATTTACGGTAGTTCAGTGTACCTCACTACGTATTTGCCAGACATCTGAAAAAAATAGGAAAGTTTTCACCTAAGTTTAGAAAAGTGCAAAGAGAAAGAAAGAAAAGTCTTCCAGTTAGGCTACAGTTTCAAGATTATGAGAATTACATTTAGGTGGTAAGGTGGTGACTAGGAAATGCCTGTGCTTTGGTACCTCCTATTGGACAAAGAAGATGAGATTTTATGGTCCTCACTTCACCTGAAAATGAGATGTGGATCTAGGTTCGCATTAACCAAACAAAGATCCACTCAGCAAAGTATTAAGGGCCTGTGTCTTTTTCTTTACCCACAGCCTTCAGGGGAATGCATCTCCATTCTCTTCTTCACCTCTTTCTATTCTGCCTCTTCTATGCTCCCTTAGTTTAGGGGTTTCCAAAAACACAAAGGTACTTTATCTTTACCAGTTGAACATGTAATTATCTAGTTGAGAAACGATGAAATAGATAACTTTAAAACTCTCTTCCAGCAATAAAATTCTGTGATAATTAAAAAACCGTAGTTATTTTTTGACAAATGAAATTTAAATTCTGAAAATATAATTAAGTTTGTGAATGGGAAACATATAGTGAGAAACACAAACAGTAATCAACAGTAATCATTTAAATGCTTTTTGTGTAACAGTGAGAGAGCCAACACAGAAAAACTACCAATTTGCTTATTTTCCCCTTAGTAAGAAAGATGCGTGGATATTGAATCTCCTGCCTTTTCATCTGACCAATACAGGCATAACCTCATACATTAAAGTTCTGAACGTGCACCCAGGTAAATTCAAGGTAAACTGCTATTGATATTTGACAATTCTGGTTTACATCATTGAATGAATTTCTGAGCTAATTGTCATGTATTTTGTCCCAGTTCTTAAACTGCATTTGCTATTTGTACAGAAAATATACATTTCAAGTATTTAATTTAAAACATGACAGTACTCGAGAACAGAACAAGAATATATAATGAACACCCTCCTTTTATTTTACTCTACCTGTCCCTTACTCACTAACGTAGTGTAGGAAGTTGAGGCTGGAAAAAGCCAAAAATAAGAGAAAGGTGGTTGTGAAACTGTGTTGCCTGTTTTCTTTTGAGTGGTTGATCATTTATTTAATCTACTTTTTGATTACAAAATATGTTTTCTATACTCCATTCTTAAAAACTCAAAACTCTAAATAGCCATATTCTTGACCTTTCCAAGGAAATGATACAATACTTGAAAACAGGTATCTAACTCACTCTCAACTAATAGAGTCATTCTTTAATCTTAGCATTTTTCCTAGCAGTTATAAGAGCATGAGATAGGTATACCTTTTATTTAATTTGAAACATGGATTTTAAACATTTTACTCGAATTCAAATGTTGCCCAGCAATTCTTGCAGAGTCATTGCACTGGTTTTAAAAACATTTAAATGTCTATCTGTGTGTGGGCCTGAGCTGCATTTTCTTTCTCCCAGGATTTAAAAGTCTAAGCATTAGCCCTGATGTACATTCAGTGACTTCCAGAGAGAGAAAAGCATTTGTTCAAATGTATAATTTGATATCACTAAATACAGATGAACTCTGCTTTAAAAGACAAACAGCTCAATATAACTTAAAGAAAAAAAAGAGTAAGGATATGCAAAAGTAACATTGTAACATGCTCTCAAAAGGATTCTTCGCTTTCCAATGGAATTACTGAAGAATTCCCATAAATAATGAAAGCCGCTTATATTATTAGATTTATAAAAAATTGAATTAGGAAACATAAGAGTAGGACCCCTGCAAGATGGTATATATGGCATTTTATAAGCAATTAGGGCTGAACACATTTTTTATTCATTTTATATTATACTGAACAATAACTTTGTGGTATGAATTTTGCTCTATGCATGTGATAGATATACAACTTCTAACAATGCTACTCTAAAAGATTCATAAGTTTGAGTCCAGCCCGTGCAAAAGCTCACCATCTAGTGGACAAGAGATACATTTTAAAAGTTAATTATGTCACAAGGTGATAAGTCCTATGATACATATATGATTCACAGAAGATTTAACATTTTATTTGTATCTACCAGATACAAACAGATGGGGGCTAAGACAGAGGACGGGAATTCTAAGCAGAGGAAACACTCTGGCCAATTCATGGAGACGTAGTTTAGTGCTGACACGGGGACCGGTTCCATCTAGTACAGGATGCCTTTGGTGAAACAATGAAAGATTATGCTGAGGAGGTTCATAGTATCTGCATAATTGAAGGTGGTGTACTCTATGCCAGCTAGTTGCATTATTGTATCGATAATGTATAGTCATTGAGAGGTTGAAAGCACACAAAAAGTGTGGTCATTTTTGAGATTTAGTGAGAACATTCTGGTAGCAATGTAAAAGTTTTGTGGGAGGGAGGGATGTGGCTTAGAACAATGATTCACAAGTCAGGCATATTGTAATATTAGAATTACATGAAGAGCTTTAAGAAAGCTCTGCAGATTTCAGGTCCCCATCCCACATTTAAAGAGGCCTGAAAACCTGTATTTTTTTAAAGTTTCCTTATTAGTTATTTATTACTACATAAAACACTACCACAAATTTTGCAGCTAAAACAAGCGTTTATTATCTCAGAGTTTCTGGAATTAGGATATGGTTTATCCAGGTCTTCTACTTTAGGATATCTCACAAGGCTACAATCAATATGTTGGACAAATATGGGGTCTCATCTGAGGTTTGACTGGGAAAGGATCAGCTTCTAAGGTCAGATGGCTGCTAGCAGGATTCCATTTCTTGTGGGTTGTCAGATTGAGAGCTTCATCTCCTTGCTAGCTGTTTCCTGGAAACTCCTTCTGTCCCTTGTCACATAGGTCTCTCTAGGTGGAGGTTTACCTCATTAAAGTCAGCAAGGGAAAGAGTCTGCTAGCAAGAGGAAAATTATACTCGTATGTAACATAATCATGGAAGAGACCTCCCACCACCTTTGCCACTTTCAACTGTTTTGAAGCAATTCACACGGTGTCCATACTCAAGATGTGGAATTTATACAAGGGCTTGAATACTGGGAGACAGAGGAAATCAGGAACCACCTTAGAGTCTACAGACAACGCACCTCATGTGATTCTGATGCACACACAAGTTTGAAAACACTGAATCAGAGACGTTAGGATGCAAAAATTTGACAAGGATTAAGCTTAGAGAGAAGATCTCAAAAACTTTGAGATTTAGTAAGAACATTCTGGTAGCAATGTAAAAGTTTTGTGGGAGGGAGGGATGTGGGGATATAATGTATATAGAACAGGTGATTCTTTTGTGTGGGGAATGAGGTTAGGGAGGAGAGAGCCTGATTATCAAGCTTTGTACATGGTCATTGAGTGTATAGTGAAGCCACTAACCAAAAGAGGAAGTAAAAAGGAGAAACATATTTTGAAAAATAATAATGGTTTTAGTTTTAGATCTGTTGTAGGCAAAGTGCCTATGGGGTGTGTTATGTGAAAATATTTACAACGTTGGAATAAGGCCTTAAAAAAAGTGGATGACATGTCTTTTCAAAGATATTCAGAAGCACCGTTTGCCAGGCCCACCAAAGGTTTATTTCATTATCTAGGAGAACGTTCTTCATTCTGCTCACTGTTGACAATGGATTAAAGGTCCTAGACTTAGGTTACATATTAACTTACATATTTTTGTCCACTGCAGTTGCAATTTCTTCTCAGTGGAAAAGATAAAGGTAGTGGTTTATTTTTCTGTATGATATTAAACATTTTTTGCAACTACACTGGCAATCTTATTTGCAATGAAATTAACTACTAATGACCAGAGCCATGAATAGTTTCTGAACTCACCTTACCATTTCACTCTTTCCTCAATAAAATGAAGAAAATATTTGACACATGCTGTTTGTATTTGTATGAATAATGTTTTTATTTTATTTTTACATTTTGAGAATTATCTTTAGGAGGTACTGCCAAGATGCCCAAGTGAATTCATTTAATGAAGCCAATTAAACTGCACTGACTAAGGACAAGACTCTCTCTTTCTCTCTCTCTCTCTTTTTCATGCTGCTCCTGAAGTAGCAATCAAACTTAACCTTTGCTGACTCTCCATTTCTCTAGATTTTATATCTACCGGTTTGTTTCTTTGTGTTTTTGGTTCTTGTCTTTCTTAGAGTCTCATTCCATTTGCACATAGAAAATGCTATTCCTCAATAATGGCAACAATGACCAGAAAACCAGTCTTATCATCTGACCTTTTGGTGATTCCTGCCAAGATGATGGGGATCTATTCCTGTTGCATGCTAAATAGTAGAGAGTTTACTTTCTTAATATTTTGTTCCATCTGTGCACACAAATCAATTAAGGAATCATTTTGTGGTCACTAGAAAGCAGGACCTCTCTCTGAGGTCTGGCGTAGTGAGTTTCTGTGATTAATTTACCCATAGCTGAGAGTGGAGTTGCAAGTTGTATGCCTGCACATCTGTAACTGAGAAAAACCTTTATCTGTTGCATCAATATAAACTATTTCCTACTTCCATTAGGTTCCAATTAATTAGATTTTGAAGTTCCTCTAATTAAAGGAGCTCTGTTCTAATTACTTCATAGAGAAAAATAAGACTAACATAAATCTCATATTTCTCCAAAATTATAGAAAATAAAGAAGCTGAACTTTTCATACTTATATGTGTTAGACTTTTAAGGAATTTTTTCCTTTTTACCGATAGCCAAGAAATATTTTTATATAAGAATCCAAGTTCACACAGTCCAGGTAAATTCTTAGATAAATCACATTACTTGAATGAGTTTGATTTAAAAACACAGCTATATTTGAACTAATAGAAACAGGGAGTAAAACAGTGGTTACTAAGGTTGGGAGTGGTCAGGAGGATGTTGGTCAAAGGACACAAAATTTCAGTTAGGAAGAATACATTTTAAAGATCTACTGTATATCATGATAAGTGTAGTTACTAACATTATATTGCATACCTGAAAATTATTAAGAGAGTAGATTTTCAGTGTTCTTGCCATACACACCAAAAAATAGCAAGCATATCAGGTAATTCATATGTTAATTGGCTTGATTTAGCCAATCCACAATGCAAACATGTGTTAAAATATGTTGTATACCATAAATCTATACAATTTTAATTTGTCAATTTAAAAATATAAACAAAAATAAATAAATGTACACAGCTATATGACTTTTTCTTGATGTGATTTTCAGATTTGTGTTTTTCACATTAGTTGACACTAGTTCATCTGAACTTACTAAATTTCTTACACTGCTTTACTAATCAAATAACCTAAAATATGATTTATCATCATGGTTAATATAAAGTTGTGTTAAACTAAATTGAGTTACAAGACTGACAAATTGTTTTATATAGGCAGAATCATGTTTTCTAATATGTTAGTTTAAAACATGACATCCAAGATTCTTAATTAACTGTATAACCTTGGACTAACATTAAGTCTAGTTAGTAAATAATCTTTGGATCCCTGGATAATTTTTAAGTAGGAAAGAACACTGACACCTTGATCACAAGGCATAGTTGTTAGCACATGTCACTTTGATTCTTAGTCATAGTATGTTACAGAGTGGCGATACTTTGGTTCTTGTTAATGAATGTGTACTGTTGCTCTTTTCACTTTTCAGAGCTGTAAAAATGATGTATATGCTTTATCATGTCCTTTATTTACAAAACAAAAGAAGAACACATTTCACTCACCCCTTAAAAAGCAAATATTTCTTGCAATAGATGGTGTGACTGTCTTTTATGCTTACTTAAAAAACTATAATCCACACTGATTAAATAGATAGGCAGTTGTTATTCACCAGGCACACATGATTCTCTCTTATCAAATGACAAGAAACTTTTAAAAACTTGTTTGACATTTTGTTGTACCAAAATTAGATCCTCCATTTACAAAACAAAACAAAACAAAAAAAGCATTTCTTTAATATTTAAAACTAACTTAGAGATTTTCTCCAGGGAGTCAAAAAATTATTTATTTACATTATGAAGAGAGGGACATAGAAATAACTAGTTTTTTTATGCTCCATATTTCTTAATTAGTACTAACAGTATTATAAGAACTCCATGGGGAAAAATGTTAAATCAAAGGATAATTTTGTACAGGTAAAATGTTGCTACTATAAATTTTTCAGGGACTACAGAATAGACTGGAAGACCTTGGAGGTGTTTTAATGACCTCACTATCATAATATGTCTTTATGTTTGAGGAAATATTGAAGGAATTTTTATTAAAAATATATGTTGGCCGGGTACAGTGGCTCACACCTGTAATCCCATCACTTTGGGAGGCTGAGGTAGGCAGATCACAACGTCAGGAGTTTGAGACCAGCCTGGCCAATATGGTGAAACTCTGTCTCTACTAAAAATACAAAAATTAGCCATGCATGGTGGCAGGCGCCTGTAGTCCCATCTACTCAGGAGGTTGAGGCAGAAGAATCACTTGAACCCGGGAGGTGGAGTTTGCAGTGAGCTGCGATCATGCCATTGTACTCCAGCCTGGGCAACAGAGTGAGACTCCGTCTCAGAAAAAAAAAAAAAAATACATACATATATATATATATATATATATGTAATATGTATATATAGTTGTACCTAACAGGATTTTTACTCTTTCTCATTCCAATATTGCTGGTTATTGTAATAAATTAACTATACTAGTCTGTCTCATCTGCAGTTATAAGCTTTACTTTGAGGCTTATAACCCTGCTATTAACTCAGACCAGAATTTTTGCTTTTGGCCAAGAACAGTCTCAGAGCCTCAAGGAAGGGACTGTAATAGAAACTCTTAATAATGGATAATTCAAAGAATAAACTCTTGCACACGGATTCCCAGGCAGACTTGCCTTGTGTATCTTCGAAATTGTGCCAAGGAACTGAGTCAGGATTTCTGGGGCTCTTTTGAGTCCAGAGACAGATGACTTCATGAAAGCAGAGGGCTGACCCAGGATCCAGTGGAACAAAAATTAACTGCATAGGACCAAATAAACTGATAAGGGACATTTAATTTTGTTTATTTATTGAGAATATTGATATTTTTTCAAAGATTTTGTTTTTCAAGGAAAATATGTGGAAGCTATGTTTCTTTATTCTTAATCTATGTCTAGTCTTTGATTTAGCAGACTATGTATTTAAAAATAAAATGGAATATATCTTTTCCATAGTATCTGATTTTCACTGACAGAATTCAGAAACAAATATTTTGACTGCTTTCCCTTACTTTTCATGGCAATACAGTTAGTTGCATAGGTTTAATAATAATTTGTATTACATTTTACCAGACACAAATTAGACAAATAGATTGTGCAGTAAAGGCTATCATGCAGCACAATATTTGAGAATGATTCTCAGTTATTCAGATATGACAAATAAAACACTAAGAAATAATGATTGTACTTGGTATATGAAACCACTGCCTGCAAAGTCAATGGAAGAAAATAGGTCTCAGACCTTTTTTATGGCTCAGGGAGCCCCAGCTTCACAGGTCATTCCTGGCAGAGAGAGTGTGTACTTTGGAGGATCTCTAGGACTGAGAAATTGACCCAAATTTACTTATGGGCGGAGAGAGTATACTTAGCTTTGTTTTTTAGCCTTGGAATAAATACAAGTAGTATGGGCTTCTCAAAGTCTAATGTGAGATACCTTAAAACATTTCCAAGTAGAAATTATTTCTCTGGGTTTAACAATTACTTGATATTATATGTCTCTAATCTAGTAAGACTAGGTAAAAGATGAACTTTGGATTTTCAGGGTAAGAGCAACTTGGGAAAGTAGAGACAACCAGGGTAGGCCAGTCTGTCAAGGGACTTATCTGGGCATGAAAGGAGAAATATTGTTTGAGGCTACAGGTGGGGTTCAGTGTCAAGAGAGCGTTCTTCTTAAATAAGATGGAACTTCGCTGTACCTGAAAATGACCTATAGAAAGGGTAAAGGGAATAATAGCTAAGCCTTGAATAAAATGGAATAAGATATCATCAAGAGTAAAGGAGAGGTATTATCCCTAAACTGAGTGTACAGCTCCTATTCTGCGTCTAAAGGGGGACAGGAGGAAGAAGGGTGACAATGATACATTTGTAGATAAGAGAGGGGATGGAGTTTACTAAGGATGGAACTTATAGTTGTTATTTTCACTGTGAAGTAAATGGCTTGTTGATTTGCTTAGTATATAGGTTTGGGGTTTGGTTAGGGGATTTGAGGGTATAGTGTTTTGCAGGGCATTCCATGTTGTTAAATCCATGTGTAATCCCTACAACTATTGTCATTTTATTCATGAATCCAGTAAGCAACCACTTTGCAGAGCAGGAGGTCTTGTCCACTTAATTGCTGGATGCTTTCTATCTTGGAGCAAGCATTCCAGTGGTTCCAATGGTTCACTCATTTTCTCACACGCTAGGCCCTTTGTAAAACATCTGTTGATACCTTCTTCTTGCAAGTCTCCTTATCCCCATTTCTCTAATCCTTTTAACAAAATCGTTAAAAATTGCCCATAAATGTATGTAGATCCATGCCTCTGGCCATCTCATCTTCCAGAAAAGCAAGCAAGCAAACAAACAAACAGTGAAAAACAGATGTTTCACTTGAAGTTCTGCTCAACTTGGAGTGTATTCCCTTCCAGGCTATCTCTTAAAGTCTTTCTTAGTTGTTGAAAATGACAGCATTTCATTTCTGGATGGAACCAGATTATTATACAAAGTCATTTGGAAATAAAACTCCTATATTTCCTCCTCATCCCTGAGGTCATAGGGAACTCTCCCATGAGGTCATAAATGTGCTCTAAAATATAGGCATTTGTTTAGCAAAGTAGGCACCACACAGAGAGAGTGTGAGTTGATTGCTTATACAACTTGTATATTCATTACTTGGTCAGGCCACAGAATTGCTTTTAACACATTTATTTGATGATGGAGTGCTCCGAAGAATACCTGAACTTATGGTTTAACAGATTCATAAAACTAGAACAGCTCGGCCGGGCATGGTGGCTCACACTTGTAATCCCAGCACTTTGGGAGGCCAAGGCAGGTGGATCGCCCGAGGTCAGGAGTTCGAAACCAGCCTGGCCAACATGGTGAAACCCCATCTCTACCAAAAGTACAAAAATTAGCCGGGCATGGTGATGGGCACCTGTAGTCCCAGGTACTTGGTAAGCTGAGGCATGAGACTCGCTTGAACACAGGAGGCGGAGGTTGCAGTGAGCTGAGATCTCACCACTGCACTCCAGTCTGGGTGAAACTGAGAGTCCATCTCAAAAAACAAACAAGCAAACAAACAAAAACCTAGAACAGCTCATGATGTGGAGCTTGGGTTGAATGTTCTCCCTGTGTCCATGTTCAGATGGTTACTGTCTTCCAAGTTCCTGTTTAAAACCAAGAATAGTAATTCTTGGTCAGAATCTATTACTTTAAAATAATATATGTCGATGAAGAGGAGTTTGCTTTAAAACCCAAGAGAACTTCATTGTGATTTTCCTGTCGTGGCCTGGGAGAGGCTCCGCATAGCACAGACACTGAAAACATCATTCATTCTGTTGACTCAAAAGAACTGAGTGACATCAGCTTGCAGTATTCCATGACGCAGCCACCGAAACTTTTCTTTCTCTGGTCCCCATTTCAGATTTCTGAATTATCACTAAATTAGTTTGGGAAACATGACCAAATGCAGTTTTGTGTTACCTCTGGAATCCAAAGACACCCACAAGTGACAGATGCATATTGCTCTTAGGGGTAGTTAGTGCAATTTGTCTTAAATTCTGAAGGGGATAAATATGTATACAACTAAGACCAGTGGACTCCAGAAACATGGTAACTAACTCAAATTATACACAGTTTTAAAAATGCTTTTCCTTTTGGTGGTGGTGTGAGGGGTAGGATGGAGCAATGTGGTTGGAATCAAGGAGTTATATAGTTTAACTTAGATAATAACTTAGATGGTTGATAACTCTTTTGGTCTTAAGGAGTCCATGATGAATTAGCCTTTAGTTATTCTCTCTGTGCAGCAAACCATGCTTATTCCTTCAGTTCTACTGCTTACTGGGGAAACCACACTCACCTTGCACCTGACAGTCCAGTTCTATTTTTTTGGATTCCTTCAACTGGGACATTCCATCATCCCCACTGAATTCAGAGAGCCCATTTTAATGGCAACCTGTTCATGTTCATCTTTCCTCTACAAAGAAAACCCACTACCATGTGTGTTAAGGAAGTTTGTGCTAGTCCCACCAATGTATTTGTCAATGCCTTGGTGTAGAGTGTCTTAGTCTGTTTTGGTTGCCAAAACAAAATACCATAAACTGGATAGTTTGTGGAAAACAAAACTTTATTTCTCACTGTTCTACGGGGGCTAGGAAGTCCAAGATGAAGGTGCCAGCAGATTCAGTGTCTGGTGAGGACCCACTTTCTGGTGGGTAGGTGACACCAACTCACTGTGGCTTCGCTTGGTGGAAGGGGCAGAAAGCTCCCTTAGGCCTGTTTTATAAGGGTACTAGTTTCATTTATGATCTAATGGTCTCCCAAAGGCTCCTCCTCTTAATACCATCACCTTCAAAGGTAGGATTTCAATATATGAATTTTGAGGGGACACATTCAGACCGTAGTAAGGGTTTTTTGAATGCTTTTTTACAGAAGATCCTTAAGGAGATAGGTGAATGGTTGGCATATTCTATATGTATTCCAACATTTATTTCTCCCTAACTCTTTGAATATTTCACACCCCTTGTAATAACATCCTGAATTCTGTGCTTCAGAAATTTGTGAGGCTTTGGAGGGTACCACAATTATTTAGTAAATGAGATCAAAAGAATCTAGATATCCTGAAGTGTCAGGGCAGTTCCTCACTATAAGAAGTTATCCATGTACTATGTAATGTTCGAATGCACTACTGGGTAATTGTGCATGTGAAGAGCTTACAATTACCCTACAACTGATCCTGGAAATGACCTCCATGTCATGTAAAAAGTACAAAGTATGTTTGCACAGTTTTAATCATTCTGACTTTTCTAGTAATACAAAGAAAGGAAAACTATCATTTGTTTATGTCTTTAACTTTACTAACAGTTGCTCACCATTTTGATAAAATCTCATCACTGAATTTTAGACTACTTATTTTACTTGAATCACCAATAAAACGTAATTTCATCAGTTCAAATGTATAGACATTACTATCACATATAATCTATTTATATATAATAAATAAATATGTTTTTAAATGTCAAATGTAAATAAAATGTCAATAATCAAGAAAATATTTAAAATTGGGTGTTCTTATTTCTCATGCAAATAGAGAGTTATTAACATGTCTACTCTAATACAAAAACTGTAAAAAACATGAAGCCTAATTGGAAGACTTCGCAAAGAAAAAATAGTCATCAAATATATGTATTAGAGTTCCAAGATTTAAGGAAAGACTTAGGAAACTTCAATTTTTCCCTGGAATATTAGAAAAAAATAGAAGGATAAAAACGGTATTGTTTATTACAAAATAACAGAATCACAAAATGTGTAAGCCATACAAGTTGCTAAAAAATTATCATGTCAACTTGTATAAGAAGTATAATGATGAAAGAATATCTAAAAAAACAATTCCATCTATTCCACTGAGTAATCATATTGTTTCAAGTTGAGGAAAGATGTAGGAAATCATCTGTGTAATGAACTGCATTCAAGCAAATTTTCATGACAAGTGGATGTTAGCACTCTTTGTGTTAAAAGAAAAAAGTTTTCTGTAACTGCACATCTAAAGTTTATAAAAAATAAAAAATTCATAGCAGGAATGTTATTTTTAAAATTACTGATGGCAGCATTTCTGCTTCCATGTGAAAGTAACAGTTTTAGGCCAGGTGCAGCAGCTCACGCTTGTAATCCTGGCCCTTTGGTAGGCCAAGGCGGGAGGATTGCCTGAGCCTAGGAGTTTAAGAACAGCCTGGATAACATGGCAAGACCCCATCTTAAGAAAAAATAAAGAAAAAGAAAAAAAATCGGAAAAGAAAGTAATGGTGTCTGGAATTACCCCTCTTTTGTAAGCAATGAAAAAAAAAATTAAATATAGAAGAAACTATGTTTATATACTAGACAATAGAAAGTATAGGACTTGTCTCTCAGACAAAGTAAACCATTGATTGAAATGAACACTATGATCTCATCAGCTTTCTTCCAGCAGAAAATTTCAAGATGATGGAAGAGAGAGTGAGATTCCTCCATTGGTCTTATTGACTTGAGATGGAGACCAGAGCTTAGAGAGATCAAGCAGTCTAGAATTTGTGGGATATTATATCAAAAAAGGGGGAACTTTGCAGTTAAAGCTACAAAATCTGCATGGGGTCCTGTTGGGTCTTGACTAAAAACCAACCTGTATATTCAAAAAGTGAGATTGCATGAGCCAACAAAAGACAAATTCCTTGGAAACAGCAGTTGCCAGAGAAGAAAACTCCCAAGAGTTCATGCTGGGGATGAAAATACATGAGTTGCCACTAACCAGAGTTGAAAAGATTCACTGTATACACAGGGCAGTCAGTGAAGATCCTAAATTGGTCATATCATAGAAGTGGGAACTAAATAAACCCAAGGGTATTGACTACTATAAACAAGCCTTCTAAAAGGCTTTAAAAGCAAGCCTCAGACATGAAGTCCTTGCTCATGCCTATGTCCTGAATGGTATTACCCAGGTTTTCTTCTAGGATTTTTATGGCTTTAGGTCTAACATTTAAGTCTCTAATCCATCTTGAATTAATTTTCATATAAGGATTAAGGAAATGATCCAGTTTACTGGCACAAGACAGGGATGCCCTCTCTCACCGCTCTTATTCAACATAGTGTTGGAAGTTCTGACTAGGGCAATCAGGCAAGAGAAAGAAATGAAGGGTATTCGGTTAGGAAAAGAAGAAGTCAAATTGTCCCTGTTCGCAGATGACATGATTGTATATTGAGAAAACTCCATTGTCTCAGCCCAAAATCTTCTTAAGCTGATAAGCAACTTCAGCAAAGTCTCAGGATACAAAAT
>NW_012118487.1:32724683-32738608 GCF_000951035.1 Colobus angolensis palliatus
GATGAGTTCGTGTCCTTTGTAGGGACATGGATGCAGCTGGAAACCATCATTCTCAGCAAACTATCACAAGAACAGAAAACCAAATACTGCATGTTATGACTAATAGGTGGGAATTGAACAATGAGATCACTTGGACACAGGAAGGGGAACATCACACACCGGGTCATATTGTGGGGAGGGGGTAGGGGGGAGAGATAGCATTAGGAGATATACCTAATGTAAATGACAAATTAATGGGTGCAGCACACCAACATGGCACGTGTATACATATGTAACAAACCTGCACGTTGTGCACATGTACCCTAGAACTTAAAGTGTAATAAAAAAATAAAAAAGCAAACCTCAAATGAATCAAACTGTCCCTCAAGTAACTTGACAGCTTGCCACAAAAATTTCAACATTACTTAAAGGAATACAATATAATCTGGCACACACAAGAAAAATCCACAATATCTGGCATCCAGTCAAAAATAAGTAGACATACAATAAAGCAAGAAAATATGGCCCATAATCAAGAAAATATCAGATAACAGACATAAACACAGAAATAAAGATATAATAGAATTAGCACACAAGAACATGAAGAAAGCTATTCCAATTATGTTGAATATTCTCAGGATTGCCATTGGAAACATTAATGTTCATCATCAAGAGAAAAAATGGCATATATGAAAAAGATAACTTTGAGATATGAAAAATACAGTACTAAAAAATAAAAATGTCACTAAATCAAATTACCAGAAAATTGGTCTTTGCAGGAAATAAGAAGTATAGTGAGTTTAAAGATAAAGAAATATAAACTAGCAAAATTGAAGAATATGGAGAAAAAGGACTAATTATATACAATTACTCAGTGACCTGTGAAGAAATATCAAGTTGTCTAACATTTGGGCAATGGGAGTTTCAAAAGGAGGAAAGGGAGAAACAGCAAAAATACTTGAAGAAATATCTGCAGGGTTTCCAAGTTTAATGAAAACTAATATCAGACAACGCAGACTTCAGAACAAGTAATTTTAGCATAGACAAAGGGGGACTTCATTAATAAAGATGAAGGGTTCTACTTATTCAGATTTGACAATTCTAAATGCATGTCCACTTCATATGCTTCAAATCACTTTCAAAATATATGAAAAAAACTGAAATAATAAAATGATAAAGAAACAAATACACAAATATTGTTACCTATTTCAACCTCTTCTCTCAGTACTTATAGAACAAGCAGACAGAAAACCAAAATGTTATAGAAGACTTAAACAGCAGTATCAACAAATTCCTCCTCATTGACATTTATATAAAAATTTACTTTATAACTTCATGTCCATATTTTCAGAAGTATATGAAACATATGTCAAGCTAGTGCATATGCTAAGCAATAAAATGTCTCAATAAAATTAAAAGAATTAAAATAATCTTGAACAAAGATGGAGTTAAATTGATAACAAGATAAATATTTACTGCCACTTTTTTGCTGCCTTGAAACTCACACTTTTTGGGTACTGCTCCTTCCAGGAGAGCTATTAAACTGACATAGCTCCATCTTCCCCTGACATTCACCTTGGTGGTTTTAAAACAGTAGTTAAGATACAAGGAAAGGTGTGAATGAGGAACAAGAGCAGATAACCTCACAGTGTTTCAAAGGTAAGCAGCTGTCAACCTCTGGCCTTAGCTTGGTGGGAGGGGAGGAATAATATTTGAAGAAACTTTAAAGCAAGCAACTAAATTCTTGGACTAGACATATTCTCATATGTAAAATTAGACTGTTTTGTGACTACACAGAACCATAGACCTGCTTATAACTTCAGAGTAAGCAGAAATGCCATGCGAGGTAAGTTTCCAACCAGGTGCTATGGTTTGAAGCTAGGTTCCCTCCAAAATTTATGGTGAAACTTAATTCCCACTGTGGTGGTGATAAAAGGCAGGGGTTTTGGTGTGGTGGCTCAAGCAGACCTAGGTGTGGCTAAGGCTGCTGCTCTGGAAGATACAGGCTGTAAACTTTGATGGCATACATGTGGTGCTAACTCTGTGGGTGTGTAGGGTGCACAAGCTGGGGAGGCATGACTGCCTTCACCTAGATTTCAAAGGATCCCTCAGAGAGCACAGCAGAAAACTACCACAGGGATGGGGCTACCACAAAGACACCCCACTGGGTCAATGCCCGTTGGAGCCATGGGAGCAGGGCTTTGCCTGAACTCCCAGAGCTATTGAGCCTCCCGCATGCAGCATCAGTCTGGGAAAACTGTAGGCAGGGGACTTAAATGTGTGAGAGCTGAAACATGAGCTCTGGGGCTGCACAGGGCCTGGGGGGCCAACCCCCACCCCCAGTGTGTCCAGAGGTGGGACATGGAGTGAAAGATTATTGTCAAGCTTCAAAAGTTAATGTTGTTCACCTTGTTGAGTTTTGGACTTACTTGGTATCTGTTAACCCTTTCTTCTGGCTTATTTCTCTCTTTTAGAATGGAAGTGTGGGTCCTGTTTCTGCCTAACCATTTGATTTGGGGAGCATATCGCTTGTTTGATTTCACACGTTAACAGCTAAAGAGCAATTGCCTCAGAATGAAACACACCTTTGAGTTTAACCTATCGCTGACTCGATGACATTTAGGTGAGAACATGGACTTAACACTTTTGAGTGGATGCTGGAATGAGTTAAGATTTTGGAACTACTGGGATGGAATGAATGCATTTTGTACGTGAGAAGGATATGAATTTGGGGAACCAGTGTCAGAATCTTATGGTTTGAATGTGTCCTCTCCGAAATGCATGTGTTAAAACTTAATTTTTCTTCTGGTGGTATTAAGAAGTGGGGCCTTCTAGGAAGTGATTGTGTGATAAAAAGGGCTGGAGGGAACTAGCTTAGGCCCTTTATACTCTCCTGCCATGGGAACGCAGTATTCATCCTCCTCCCGCTTTGTCCCTTCCGCCATGTGCAGGTAGAGCTCACCCACTCTGGAGGATGCGGCCAAAAGGCACCATTTTGGAAGGGACACTGGGTCCCCACCAGATGCCACATCTGCCAGTGCCTCGGTCTCGGACTTCATAGCCATCACGACTGTGAGAAATCAATTTCCATTGTGCCAAAGCAGCATGAATAGACTGCTACACAAGGGCAGAAGAGACTACCCTTGCTGAGTAAATGTTAAAGATCTGTGGGGACACAAAACTGAAGTCGTGTTTATGTATCCTAACCTGGTGGCGGCACCGGCTATCAGGTAGGATAACCACGTAATTTATCATGTAAACAGAAGAATTCTAAAAGGAAAAGGGGAAACTTTTAATAGTTTAACACATTGGGCACAAACCCATACTATCTTGAGAAAACAAGGTTGTATGGTCACTATGGGAGCATTATATTCCTTGATCTGCCAGTGGCCATCTACCACACAGAAAGACCCCTCCCGAGAAGAAAGCCAACAGAGTTCAACGCAAGACCGAGAGATGGAGGGAAAGAGGCAGGGCTGCTGGTGTTAGCGAAATGCCAGAACTTCACTAGGTCCTGCTGCTCACTGCAAAGACTTCCAGTCACTGAGACAAGGCTTTAATAGTGTGCTACAGCCAAGAGAAGGGATATACAGACTCAAATCCATCTCACCAACCAATTAAAATTGGGAGGTTTTTATAGCAGGGAAAACAGGAATTAGAGAGGTGTAAGGAAGCAAACATGATGGATAAGACGCCTGACATCTCGTTTTCTGGATGTGGTGATCTGACAAGTTTCAGTTCCTTGTCTGAAGTTTGTTTTCCTGAGGTAGGAACTCAGATGAGACAGATGTACGTTTCAAGTTTTAAAATCAGGAAGGTTAATTTGGGATTATGAGATGAAAAAAAATCGCATAAATATCGGTTCTATGAGACAATTGGGCCTATTTCAATGGCATGAACTTTGGCCCTTCCTAGGTGTGTGCGACCCATTAAATTCTCTTTCTCTCCCTCCCTCCCTCTCTTTCTTTTTCTTTTTTCTTTTCTTTTCTTTCTTTCCTTCTTTCTTTATTTCTTTTCTGTTTTCTTTATTTTTATATTTTGCTTGAACTGATCAGAGTTTAACCGCCATCACTTGGAACAAACAGAAAATTAATACACATCACTTTCTCAGACATGTGAGCAGAGATGAGCTAGTAGATTAGTATCTTGTCATTTTTGTTTGACACTACATTTGAGAATAGGCTTTTGACAAAAATTGTACACAAAAACTGACAAATCACTACTATATGAATATTGCAACTAGCTGCTTTTATCAACATTAAAATCTGCTGGCTACACATTAAGCAAAATGATCTTTTCATTTTCCTATCAATACCAAGAAAAACAACAGGACTAAAGACTAGCCTAAGATTTGGATATTGAAAACCACGACCAGACAGCAGAAGTGAGGTTGGTTTTAATACAGAGAGTACAGATAGAACTTTCTTTCTTCATTGGGGTTTAACTGATGTTCAGGTAAGTCGACCTGATTTCCTCTTCTACTTTTAAAAACTTTAAATACATGCATTTTTACTGATTGTATCTCCTCTGTGTTATTTACAAATGCTTTGGCAGATTATACTGAACTTGCATCATTTCTTTTTCTTTCTTCATACTCCTTGAAATCATAATGGCAAAACTGAATCTTGTTTTATTGCAAATGGTACTCGGTTGGCGAAATTTGTCTTAATGATACACTAAAATTGCTGCTTCACGTTTCAGTCACATTTTGTGCAAGACCCTCTCAAATTAACTATGGAAAATTATGATAGAAGAGCAAGGTGGGTCCTCAGGCTTCACAAATGAATTTTCTTTTCCCTTTAATATAGAAGATTAAGATCCAAATCCATTTTTAAAGATTTTAAAATTTTCTATCTATTAGAGAATAGTTTCAGAATAACTCAGGTTTATTAAGCACAATTTTACATCCTTGTAGTAAAATAGTCATAATGAATAAAAATGAGTATGGTCAAATTTAGTATTGTGTAATAATTTTCATGTTATCAAAAGTAATTATTTGAATCATGGCAATGCTTGAATATCAGAAAATTTATATTCACATCCTTTCTCTCCTGAAATCTCCAAATTGCTCTTCCTCAAACGTACTTTCAGACTTTTTACACTTGTTCCCAAAATTCTTTTATATCATGGCTATGTCTCAGAGTTATTAGGGATGGAAGAGAACTATCTTCCCAGAATGGGGATGTATAATTTTAGTTCCCAAAATGTAATTTTTAAATCTACAGTCTTCCTTTATGCCTTATATAGTAAAAGTTCTCTTCTTAGGCTGTTTACTGAGTGAAATATATCTTGATCCAAATACTTAAAACAGACTTCAAAGTAGAGATTTTATATATATATATAAAGTTCAGTCAATGATATGCCAAATTTCCTTGTCCAAATATCTGAGCTCTGTCACTTACCACCCAGGGGACCTTCTTCTCACCCATTTTACTGCAATGGAAATCATAGCATTTGGCAAATGTGAACAGAATATTTATGAGAAATAAATGAGACAACATTTAGGTACCTATAACCGTACCTGGTATATACACTTTAATTCTTTTGAATATGGAGCTAATTACTTAAGGGAAACTTGGTTCTTAGCTTTTTGGACACCAATTGCAGTCAGAAATTCATTATCTCCATGTTATAATCCCAGAGTCTTTCTGAAAAAGATCAATGCAAAAACTCTGATCAGAAAGCCAGAAAACTCCAGTTATCTAATGCTCAGAAATGGAGTAAATGAATCACCTACAGATGTCCAAAAACTGCAGTTCGTACTGACATTCAAACAAATGATTAAGTTGAACTTAATCCCAAAATGATTTAAACAGTTTAAATGCCTATTTACTGAAGCATTAAAACATGTATTAAAGTACATAAGCACTGGAGGTAGAAACATTTTCATGCATTAATTTAGACTGCAGGAGAAATAAAATCTTTCTTTTAAGCAGCACAAAGGAAGTAAAACCAAATCAATGAAAACTAAAAAGATACTGCTTAAAAAAGAGAAAAGCACATTTAAGGATTACCTGTTTATGTTTGATAGGCTTCTATGAGAATTCGTGTCTGTGGCTTTATCTGAATGAATATGGTTCCTCAATACGTAATCTTTATGCCTTCTTAACCAAAAAAAAAAAAAAAAGACCAGAGAAAAGGGAACATAGCTAAGAGAATTTGGAGGTGTACCAAAATTTTGTGGTATAAGTGAGACAATATATGGCATAAAGCCATGCTTTTCCATCCTCATTGCACATTAGTATCCTCTGGAGTGCTTTAAAAATGCCTGTAGGAAATGCAAATCAAAACCACAGTGTGATACCACCTTACTGCTGCAATGATGGTCATAATCAAAAAATCAAAAAATAATAGATGTTGTCATGGATGTGGTGAAAAGGGACACTTTTATACTGCTAGTGGGAATGTAAACTAGTACAACCACTGTGGAAAATAGTGTGGTGCTTCCTTAAAGAACTGAAAGTAGATCTACCATTTGATCCAGCAATCCCATTACTAGGTATCTACCCAGAGGAAAAAAAATTCATTTACACATGCCTGTTTATAGCAGCACAATTCACAATTGCAAAAATATGGAATCAGCCCAAATGCCCATCAATCAACAAGTGGATAAAGAAAATGTATATGTATATACACACCATGGAATGCTACTCAGCCATAAAAAGGAAAAAAATGGTATTTGCAGCAACTTGGGTGGAGTTGAAGACTATTATTCTAAGTGAAGCAACTCAGGAATGGAAAACCAAACATCATATGTTCTCACTCATAAGTGGGAGCTAAGATATGAGGACTCAGAGGCATAAGAATGATACAATGGACTTTGGAAATTTGGGAGAAAGGATGGGAGGGGAGTGAAGGATAAAAGACAACACATTAGGTACAGTGTACACTGCTCAGGGGATGGGTGCACCAAAATCTCAGAAATCACCACTAAAGAACTTGCTTACATAACCAAACACCACCTGTTCTCCAAAAACCTAATGGAATTTAAAAAACAAAGAAAAAAAAGAAAGGATAAAATAAATTTAAAATAATGTGGGTGGAGTTTAAAAGGCAGGGAGTAGATTTAAGAAGGCCAGCTGGAATCATGGTTTACACATCTTATTCTGACAGAAAGAAGGCTTTCACTGGGGCTAGTGGTGAGGGATAACAGATGTTTAGAATCCAGTGGACTTCAGATAAATTATGTTCTGATTGGGGTAATTTTGATCATGGAAATATAAACAATGGTGAAAAACAACAAATAAATGAATAAATAAGCCTGAGATCCAATTCCTGGGATTGTGATTTAATTAGTCTCATATGTGGCCAAAATATTTATATATTTTCAAAGTTATCCAGGTGATTCTAATGAGTACCAGGGATCAGAAGCACTGGATGAAGATTTTACTGGGTGTAATTGCCTGGGTTTGCTCTGTTTTTTACTTGCTGTTTATACTTAAGTAAATTATTTAACCAATCCAAGATTTAGTTTCTATGACACATAATTTATTATTCACTGCCTGGCATAGAGCTGACGTTTTGAAGTGCTACTTATTTACGAAATATTTTACTATAAATATTTAAATAGAAAATCTTCTACTGCATCCTGTCAATATATATCTTCCTCATGCTCTGAGTGCCACTGGATACTCTTAAACAGTGAAAGCTAGCATTAGAGACAGAGGTCACCACTCTTTGCTGTTGGTTATTTGGCCGAACTACTAGAAACCATCCACAAAAGTGTGCTGTGCTGTGGTAAGGTTGAGTGTTTTGAAACAGGTGTTATCTACTCCTCTAAGGCCTCGCTTTATGCTATTTATTTTATGATTCACAGAACTCATACTGGATAACAAAGCTACTAATAGTACAAAAAGTGCTTCAAAAGTATGTAACTAAAAAAAATTATTTATGGGATACTTAGGGTTTTTTTTTTTTTTTAATACAAGGTCTTCAAAATCTCACAGTATATCTCACTTTAAACCAGGCACATCTTTTAATAGATATTCCATAAAATAAAGGGTTTAAGATGTTCCATTAGCCACATGTGGCTGGTAGCTTTGGAGCTTCTCTGCCTGGACTCAAGCAGTGCGGATTTAAATCATGGTTCTGTGGTTTACCAGTTAAGTGATATTGACAAGTTTCTTAATCACAGTTTCCTATCTATAAAATGATAGGGATAACCTATGTAAATTTCTACGACAGTATCCATCACAAACTCTTGATTAATGTTAATAATCATCATCACTATTCTCATCATGTTCCTTGTCACTAATGGAATGCTGTGCAATTGTCAGTGCTGACTCAACACTGTGACTTTCTGAAATCTCTTCACTAGAAACACGTCTAGTAAATTTTCAAATTAATGTTAAAAAATTATATAAAATATATATTACTTACTACAATAAAAGGGTTCTAATTCCAGGAGCATTTCTCCCAACTGTGTTTAGAGGAAAACTCTGGCCACATTCAATGATTGAAGAACTGTAGGAATTTTTTTATAGTACACCCCTTTTATTACAGTACAGGACAGCATAAATCTCCAGGGAAACCCCATGTGAAAACTTACGAATTACACTCATTCTCATATTCCCCAAACACATTTGACTATAATACCCTTTATTTTATGGAACACCTATTAAAATTGTGTGAAAGTTGTGCTCTACAGGCTATGCTTTGGGAAATGTATGGAAAATATCTGCTCTGGTGGCTGATCTCTGTCATAGAGAAGAGTCTTGCTTCTGTTTACCTCAGACATGAGGGAGTCGGGCTCCACATTGCTTTAAAACAGTGAGGCATGGTGCAGCTGCCCGACCCACAAGTGGCCTCGGCAGCCTCATCATGCTGCTGCTTTTTGTGTTGAACATGAAAAGAAGTCACTTGTGAACCCTGTGACCAACATGTGGCACCATATCACTTTAAAGCTCACCTGCAGCTAATTACTAATAATGTTTAGGGTCACGTCAGTTCTCTCCTTCTCTTCCTCTTATTTTCCTTTTAGAAATGTGATAAAAAAAATTTCTAAATCATGCTGAAACAGATTAATGAGAATTTTAATTAAGTTCCATATCTGGGCTTAAATATATCTTCAATATGTGGAACAGTATCACTAAAATATGCAATCAAGCATCCAATATGAACATATGAATAAAATACTAGAAATCCGTACTTTTCATCAACATAGTGGAATGGCCTAATGAAATGTAATGTCAGGTTCAATATTTTTTGAATCTCCAGAGGGGATTTGCTACCTATTCAAATAGATAATAATAATATGGGATAAGTGTTTTAATAATCCATTGAAGTAGCTTCTTCTATAACACTGGAAAATACTTTTACTTTTTTGCAATCTGCTTCTTTATAACATTTTTATTAATTATAAAATAATAAGCCATAACCCAATAAAGGCAAATAACCTCAATTTCTAGATGTCCTGCCTTGAAACACAATCCAGTATATATTAATGAACAAGTAATTTAACCTTTCTGTGACCAGAGTTTCTCATCTGTAAAATAGAAGCATTTTTGGTACTTACCTCCTAGAACTATTGTGGGCAATATATGAGATAAACCACGTAAATGTATATTGTGCATATGAAGGACAGACTCCAATGAAGCCCTCATAATCCCTAACAAGGTATTCGTGGCTTTGTATCATGTATTTCCATTTAGTATAGGTAGGGCCTATGTCTTGCCTCTGGCTAGTCGAGGCAATGAAGTACATGCAATTACATATAAATGATTACATTGCATGAGATCATAATATCCATCCTGGGAGAAGACTCTCTCTCTCTTTTGCTGCCCTGGAGGAAGCAAGCAGCTGTGTTGGGGAGGCCCACATGGCAACTGAGGATGGCATCTAGCCAGCAGCCAGCAAGAAACTAAGGTCTTCATTTTGGCAGCCTATGAGGAACTGAACAATGCCAAAAACCACATGAGCTTGGAAGCAAATTCTTCCCCAGTTGATCCTCAGATGAGACTGCAATCCCAGCTGACACCTTGATTATGGCTTTGGGAGACCCTGAAGCAAAAAATCCATTTAAGCTATGCTTAGACTCTGATCCCCAGAAACTGAGATAATACATGTTTGCTTTTTTAAGCCTCTTAAGTCTGTGGTAATATTATTATGCACCCACATATGATTAACACAGTGCATGATGCATAATAAACGTTCAAATATATTATCTATTATATTGTTAATATTTGAACATTTACTATATGCAATGTACTATATTAATCATACGTGGCTGCATTACTTTTTTAATATATTCTTAATAGCTAATATTATAATATAATCATTATATTGCTATAATAATTGTTATTGCGAATTGTAGAAATCTTAATTCACATTTAATTTTGATTATGGGCTAATGAAGATTACATTTCTTATTTTTACTAAAGCTTTTGAGGTTGTGATTTTGCTACTTAACTTTCTATTTATTTCTATGAACAAATATGCTATTTACTCACCGACTTTCCTTTTTTCTCCAAATTATTTTTCACACTGAGATGTGAGGAGATGATTGCAGGTACAGATTCCTTTCCCTTTCAAAATTTATATTTGGAGTCCAAATACTTTCGACTAGAGGAAAACAAGTTGCAGTTCATGCCTCCAGGTGTACAGCATACAGTCAATGAATGTTAGTTTCTTCCTATACAGTATACAAAAAAAAAAACCCAAAATACATGTATCTATCCAAGAAAATGTACGTAGGAGAAGAGGGATTTGGGAGGTGACACTTCTTTTTTTTGAAAGATTAACTTTTAATCAAATGAAAACATCTATTAAAAAGCATCAATTTTGGTGGTACAACTCAATGAATTATCACAAATTGGTGATAACTCTGGTAATCATCACTGATGTCTACACATACAACATTACTAGAATACCAAAAGTCCCCTTGTACCACCAAATTTAACCATAATCCTGACTGTTTTTTCCTATTTGAAAAAACCCTTTTTCATTTTTTTTTTTTCCTTGCTTACTGCATCAGGAACTGAGACAAATGTGTCAAAATCTCCAACGGGAATTTGGGTGTACAATTTTTTCCCTTAATTCAGTCACATTTTGACTTATGGTTTAAGGGCAAGTTATTAGGTTCATACAAATTGAATATGTTATAGATACCTGATGAGTGGAACTATTTATTATTATAAAATATTTCTCTGTACTTTTCATAATGCTTCTTGTCATTAGAATTTACATTTTCCAATTGGAAGCCAATAATGAAATGGTATAATTATAGAAAAAAATTACAAAATTGTTAATTTTTACTTAAGATATTTATATTGCTTAGACTTTTAACCATATACAGCTTTATTTGGCATTTAAATATGTTCTATCCTAAAATGCAGTAATAGCCACTAAATTGATGAAAAAGTATAATCTAAACAACATAAAGATCTCTCTAACCACTCAAAAGCCTTGAATGTATTCTAAAACAGGATTTACAGACCACAAAATACTGTATAGTTGTAGTCTTGATTAATAACTATACCAAACTTACATTTAAGTAGCTAAAAGTACCATATTCAAACTACTTGCTTTCTATGAGAAAAAGATTCTGAATTCTAACAATGTAATTAAAACTGAAACCCTTCCCAGAGCCACAAAGACAGCAGCTGTCGAAGTCTCCAGTTCCTGCAGCACCCTTCCTCCTCCCCTTGTCACTTTCCCCCTGCCAAAAAGGGGGGAAAAAAAAGAAAAATCCAAAAAAAGAAAACCATTTTTTCTGCACAACAGTAGGAAAGACATTGCTAAATTTTCTTATCATATGGGTTTTTCCATGCTTCCCCCAGGGAAAAAAAATAAATGGTTATCCTTCCTTAGGAGAGCACACATTGAGAGTAGCACTAAAAGACATTTAGATTTGAGAACCCGTGCCACTATTTGCTCATGGGACAGAATAAATCCCCTTCCCACAACCGTCTGCTGACTATCCCCACTCCACCTTAGTTTTCTGCAAAGCTTAGAGACTGTGGGGCTAAAGTCTTGTGTTGTTCCTGTTTCCGCTTGACTCATGGTGCATTATGATGGAGTGAGTGACTTAGAACCACTGTTGTGGGGAAAAGTAGAACTTTGCAGTGAAAAGAAGCTTAAGACAAGAGCAAAGAGATTTAAGAAGGAGGAATTGTTGGAGAAAGAACATGAACTTAAGGCAGGGTGTGAGGACAGGAATAAGGAAAGTGGTCACAGGGCACACTCTCCCTTCAAAGGTCAAGAGTCTTTTGGTACTTTTCCTTATTTAGATTTAGGAGAAAATATAAACAAGTCAGAAATTTAATCTCTTTTTTCCTTTCTTAACTCTTTTTTAAATGTACTGTAAACTCTCTAGTTCTCGTAATGATTTTACCTCTCTCTGCACAGACTACATGTAACTTTTTAAAGATTAAAAAGTATTGTGTGAGAGGAAGGAGGATGAGTATGAGTGATAGGCCATTTTATAGTGTTGGTGGAGAACTAAAGATTAAAAACTGTTGTGTGAGAGGAAGGAGGATGAGAATGAGTGATAGGCCATTTTATAGGTGTTGGTGGAGAACCCAGGGTCCATCAGGTTGACTAGAGTCCAAAAATGTTAGATAACCACCTCAACTCACAAAGTTAGTGAGTGAAGAACTAGGACCTAACCCCTTTTGAGTCTAGAGCAGCTTTATATTTAGTCTCTAATTGCTTTTTTTCCCCCTAAACATGTTATTCAAGCTTGCCAGTTTCTAGAGCAGAATGACGAAAGTAAAATATGTACTTTTAAAAATCATTTAAGGAAATATATATATATATATATATGAATATATATCTAAATAAAATAAAATGTATATATATACACACAAAGAAATATATATATATATACACACACACAAAGGGTATACATGAAAAAATAAAGTCACAAACAACAAAAACAATTTGAAATTTAATATTTGCAATGTTCATCCTAAAGAGTATTTTTTTCTAATTAAATTGGAAATCAGAATTGTGAGGGAAATGCTGAATTGACCTGGACTATGCCAGACAGCAATATTTGGACTATGTCAAATCAATAACAATTGATTTTTTTCTACTCCTGTTGTGTGATTAACTTATTTGTCCTCAGAGAAAAAAGAAATTTAATGAGAAGACACATTTTAAACACACATACACAATGACAACAGCATTATAAATATTGATTGGCTGGATCTGCCTGGTATACAGCAAGTGCTCCTAATCCTGGTTTTACTAAAGCAAACTGCATGTCGTAGAACCGTATGAAGTTGGCTCTCAACCCTAGTGGGGATGATGACGGGGGTCAGGGGTGAGAAATTACCTATGGGATACAATGTACACTATTTGGGTGATGGGTACACCAGAAGCCCAGAATTCCCACTATACCATTTACCCCTGTGACCAAAAACCACTTGTACCCTTAAATCTATTGGAATTTTTTAAAATAATAAAGCAAAAAAAAACAAATCTGAAAAAAATGGATCTCGGAATATGCCTTCGGTTTATTAGTTTTATGTCTTCTGCATATATTTTGTGGGGAAGAATCAATTTTTTTGTTAGATTATTAAGTGGGATGGGTTTTACTTTAATATGCTTCCATGAAATATCTTTAGGTAACTGGAGAAAAAATAGGCTGTATTCTAGAAATATAGTCTGTTCTACTATAATGCTTGTTTCTAAAATACAACTCTGTTTCAATGTGATTGATATGTTAGGAAAGAAGTTGATCATAACACTAACTTGATTATGCATAATACTGTCCACTAGGTGAACACAGAAAATTGCATTCACCTGAATAAAAACATGTAGAAACACACACACACGCATAGGTACACTTCAACCATCTACCAGCTAGCTTGATTCAATGCATGTGTGATAAGCTGAACCTATCTGGTTCCATATGAACTTTAAAGCAGTTTTTTCCAATTCTGTGAAGAAACTCATTGGTAGCTTGATGGGGATGGCATTGAATCTATAAATAACCTTGGGCA
>NW_012118487.1:32739795-32781373 GCF_000951035.1 Colobus angolensis palliatus
TTTTTTTTTTTTTTTGAGACGGAGTCTCACTCTGTTGCCCAGGCTGGAGTGCAGTGGTGCGATCTTGACTCACTGCAAGCTCCTATCAGGCTCCTACTTTTTAAAAATATGTCACTGACAGTTTTTGAGTGTTGGGCCCCCAGCCCCATTTCTCCCATATACCCTGTCTTTCTTAGTGATTTGTCTAGTGCAGTAAATTTTAGGAATACATATGTTACAGCAGAAATGAAGGTACCTTTAAAAAACACTGTCTTATCCCTGAGGTGATGTCCTCATCCACTGTTTTCTGTGGCTTTTAGCCCAGCCCTCTGAAAGCTTGTTCTTTGCCTCTTATCCTCCTTAGCGGATCTGAAGTAGGTGCATGTGTGCTATGCCTCCTCAGACGCTGCTCAGTTTTATCAGCCTATTTCCTGCTAAGGGGTATGATATTGCAACAAAAAATCCAGAACACCAGGGTCATGGGATGATATGATGGTTCCAGCCTATGTTATAGACCCACCCTGTGGATAGGAAGGCATATTCCATTAGAATAAAAAGAAGAAAGCATATCAAGCAGACACAAACATTAATAAAAATAGTTACAAAGGCATGAGTGTGTGTCCTGACCCAGAATAAGAGGCAACTATCATCATTGAGCCTCTTTGAATCCTTCTGACTATCCTGGAATGGATGAGAATGAGTGATCTCATTCATCTGTCGATACAGCCCCTTTCCCTAACCTCGTGCCAACTCAGCTAGACCTGCACTGGGCTTACTTATTCACACACCCAAGCTCATCAACCTTTGTTAAAGAAGTCAGTGGAATTCGAGATATTCACTTTTTTCTGAACCATTCTGCTCCTGGAAATGCAGGTGAGAGTGTTTTTTCTTTAAAAATGCCACTGGTAATAAGTTCATTCACCCATAAACTTTCCTATTATTTTGCAATTAAAAAAAAAAACTCAGTTAGTATGTATTCCTTATTACACCCCAAGCATTTGAGATTACACATTTCTAATCAAGTAAAGACATTATAAATGGAAAAAAACAAACAAACAACAAAAACAGGAAGGTCGCATTGCTTTGTAAACCCGACATACTAAAGGAAAATAACATGACATTTTACAACCAAGAATTTAGAAAGTAAAAAAAATCCTGAAATCTTTATTTTTTTCACAACATTTAAAGGGCAATGGTTCAAATTATATTGAGAAATATAACAATTTTGGAGAAAGGAAATTCACATCTATAAACACATCGTGTGGGAAGACTTTGTAATAAGAGTGCTCTGGAAATATTGCACTAGAAAAGAGTAAAATAAATGAATGTTCAATGGTATCAGGCAATGGTCAGATGTGTTCATCTCCATAAAGAGCCATACAGCTCTGGCACGAGGCAAGCAATGCCCTTAGGTCAGAGTACCTTTTGCCTGGGAAGTTCTTAGATGAGTAACAGCGAGGAAACTAACAGGTTAAGAGAAAATAATTGCCTTTCCTAAGATGATCCACACAGCGTTCAAGTCTTCAAACTGTGTTTTGATGCTCTTTCCAGCATACCATACTGTTTGGTGCTCTTATCAATATATCCTGGTGTCTTCATACCCATACTGTGTAGAAGAAGAAACCTTGGACCTTGTTTACAGAGGAAGACTCCATACAGGCAAGGTTGGGATCCCTTGAAGAGTGTCACTGTTTAAGTATTATGGGTTAAATTGTGCCCTCTCCCCCAAAAATATGTTAAAATTTTAATCCCTAGCACTGCAGTGAATATGATCCTGTTTGGAAATAAGGTCTTAGTACTGTAATCAAATTATAATGAGGTCATTAGGGTAGGTGCTAATTCAATATGACTGGTGTCCTTATAAGAAGAGAAGACAGAGACACACAGGAGGAAGTCAGCCATGTGATGATGGAGGCAGAGATTGGAACCATATATCCACAAGCTGAGGAATGCCAAGGATTGCTGGCAAACACCAGAGGCTAGGAAGAGGCAATGAAGCAGTTTCCTACAGGTTTTAGAGGAAGCATCGCCCAACCAATACCTTCCTTCCTAAACTGTGAGACATGAATTTCTGTTGCCTTTAGCCTGGTTAAGATTCTTTGTTACGTGACACACTGCTGTAGTATTTTTGTTTCAAAACAGGCGTTGGACCCTGGCACAAGAAGTTGTGGCAGACACTGTTAGTTACCTAGACAAAATCCATACCTGTTCCATTGCATCTCTTCCCTGCTAAAAACCCCTGATTTTATTCAGACATTGAACACTCATTTGCCTACTTCTGGCCCCACACAGAAGGTAAAATGTAAATTAACCTAAGTCACTCAGGGTCATCTCATCTCCTTTACCAGTGGTGTTTTGTTAAACACTCTTTTTTTCCCCTTAGACATTATCATGTGTGATGAGTGGCTTACCTGGTGGTTTATATTGTTCAGCCAGGTTGCAGCTATGAAGGGAAAGTCAACAAGAACCACAGAGAACTCAACCTGAATACCTGACAACACTGAACCACTGAATTCATCAGTCCTGTAACTGCCTTATTCTGGGCTTCTTACCACCCAATGTAGTATTATACTATATCATTGTTTAGTTGGATTTTCTGTGATATGTTCCTAAAATCATCCCAATTGATGCAAATGTGAAGGCAACAGAAAGCCATAGATTTTCCATGTCCTCATTACATTGTCCAGAGGCAGACAGTACCCGGGGGGCCTCTCAGTGAGGCTTTGCCATCTCAAAAATGCCCACTGGATTGCATAAATCAACAGGGTGTTTCTGTATCTTAGGTTATTCATTTTATGCAAAATAATGTCAAGGTTTTTACATTATTTAGTAAATGCAATGGCACAGGAAATATTCATAATGCATTTTGGATTATAAAAATATGAAAACATTTAGCTTGTATACCTTTTCAATTTTGGGGGTTCCAGAAGCAGCTACTGCAACTTATAATGATTTCTAACAATCATTCTCTCTGTTTTTCAAACTCCTTTCCAATTTTCTGCATAGTTCAAAAGTCTAACTGTTATAATACCATGAAATCATAGACTTGGAAAGGATTAAACATTTATTCAACCCTCTATTACCCATTTGATATTTGAATTCTCCCTCCAGATCCTCACTGTAAAACCACAATCTCCTTTCCAGTGACAGGGAACTCACTATTTACCCATCTTCAGACAGTTTTATGTGTAAAAAGTTCTTTTTTTCTAGGTTAAAAAATTCTCTCCTTGTATATATTTTGCAAGTGGCCTTAATTCTATCCACTAGGATCACAGAAAAATTTAATTAATCTTTCATGTAATAGCTGTTATCATGTGAAGTCAGCCATATAAGTCAGTTCTTTTCTTTTTAGTCCCCTCAATTCTCACTTCCAGGACACACACACACACACACACACACACACACTACTCCAAGAATACCTTGATTAGAGCCTTTAATTAGAACTGTCCCCCTTTCCTTGTAATTTTACTTTTATTAATGCATTTAATGGTCATTGAAACTTTAGCTATTTACAGACTCTGCAGCTAAGCCCATGTCATCTACTAAAATATTTACATCATGTCCACATTGTCCCCATTACATTTCATCTTGAGGGATGTGGTCCATTGATCAGTTATTTATTGCTTTCTGAGTCCTGGGCCAACCATCCACACATTTGCCATTTTGACCAGCCTTATTCTTTTCTTAAATTTGATATTCATCTAAAGGGTGGATGTGATCCTCCTTATTGTTTTTATCATTAGACTAAACTTGCCTCTCTTCTCCAAATGGAGATGTTTAATCTTTGTAAGTTTAAGGATCCTCACTTGACATTTACCTAAGATTGCTTTTTAAATTCCAGGAAGACTTGAATGATGCAGACTCAAGGCAGACAACGAGGGAGGGAGGTATCTGCTTAGGTTGGCACCTGAATGTGTTGGTATCTGCTGAGCCACCTTATGTCCATTGTGACTTTGGTTTTATTAAATGAAAATCCTGGCATATTATTTTTGTTCCTTGAAAAAAGTTCGCTTCAGGTCTGTGCCATGCTGTACCCTGAGCATAAAGGCTGATGCTGTTGCTGTCTTGCCAACTTGGAGCTGTCAACCTAAATAACAGAGAGAGGCTCTCTAAAAGAAAATTACATTTATTCAGGAGTAGAACATTGCAATGGAAATACGCATACCATATTGAACTATGTGCTTTTTCTGGGAGGTAAAGGAAGACAGAAGTTTTAAAATAAAAAATGAGGAGGATCACATAACTCTTTTGAGATAATTATACTTGGCTACAAAGATCAATAACAAGGGTGATGCCAGTTCAAGGTTGGAAAGGCAGTTGCTGGAGAGATGTCCTTGCAGAAGGATTTTGTTTTTTTAGTATAAGATTGCAATGACGTTAGTTCAAAGTTATGTTTTTTTTGTGGAGTCTTTTGTGATAGCTTTGTTATCGTGCACACAAAGATGAGAACCCCTCCCCCATAGACTTCCCTGACTCTATTTGTCAGGGTTCGTTATTGTTTTCAATATTAGTGACTTCTTTTTATTCTGACAGCTTTCACATTTGCCTCTTTTGATCAAGGTTTTTTTTCCAAAAGCATCACAGATCTATCATCCTGCAGTTAGGTTTTAATGATCCTTGGTGCCTGGATGAATCTTTCCTGCTTGCTGGTCTCATCCCACATTGGGGGAATGATTAGCAACTAGGAATCAGTATGCAAAACTTTTTTAAAGCCACATTTCAGCAGCAAGGGAGTTTTGAAGGAAGTGACTCTAAACCAAAATCTACTTGGAGTCCATTATTGAGTTCAATTTTGTCTGTTCCACAGTCTTTTGTTATCATCTCAAATTGCTGGGCCAGCAAGTAGTACTGCCGTAAAAAATTTAACAAGTAATAGATATCAAGATTTAAAAGGGAAAATACAAAATAAAATTAATATTAATATGACAATCCCAGTTTGTATAATAGTTTTCAGCCATAAATCCAAGCTTAAAGGCAATCAATTTAATAAATCAAATGACCTTAGGGAGTTAGGTTGTAACTATGTGACCTGTTTTTTAAATTCTGTGTATATGAGTCTCAACTTTCCCAGAGGGATTTCTCCAGGTCCACCAAGCAGTATTAGCAGTTGTACAGATACTTTTCTTACTTAACTAAAGGATTCTAAGGGATTTTTTTTTGGTTAAGTTCTGTTAAGTTACCAGAAGAAGATACTGGTTGTGAAATTTCATTACATACAGCATTATCCTGCTATATAAAAAGGTAGGCCTTTAGAGGGGTAAGAATCTCATTATGATACACAGTCCTGTTCTGATGCCTTGAGAAGACTTTTCTACAGTGTAACAATGTCAACCTTCTCCTGCATCCAGCAGTTTAGTGGACTTTCTGTGCAACCTATACATCAGGCACAAGCTTTATTTCTTAAAATGCATCTAGTTTCAGCTAGGGCTTCAGGAAAACAGAAATTTTGATTTTAATTGGACAGTTGTAGCCAAATATTGAATAAAATTAGAGAATTTAGGATCTAGTCTAGTCTCCAGGTAGATAAGAAGAATTTGAAAACAATGCATAGGGTTGCAATCTAACAGGTGTATTACAGTTTTTCTTTTAGAAACATTTTTTCTCTCTGCATTGATTACATACATGGAATACCAGATTTTAAAACCTGTTGAGACAGGAAACCAAACCAAGGTTGACTTTAGGTTGTACTTACAGTCTTGAGGTTCTTGGGCCTGACAGCAAGTAACATTATTTGTTTGTTTGTTTGTTTGTTTGTTTGTTTATTTGCCAACTCACTATAAGACTGGGAATCCTTGAAGCCAGGCATTTTATGCACATTCTCAAATATTAGTTCATTCAAAGCCTCAGTAATGTAACCAATTATATCCTGCTGTAAAGAGAGAGAATTTATTGTGGCTCAAGGTTCTGCAACCTGTATAAGTAGCATGGTGCCAGCATCTGCTTCTGGTGAGGTCCTTAGGAAACTTACAATGATGGCGGAAGTTAAAGGGGGATGCTGGGAATCCAATTTTTTGTTAAACTATTGCAAATAACTGTATTGTCATAAACATAAGAATACTCATGAATATTTTCCGAATTTTGGGGAATCAAGTAGAGAGAAAAAGTAAATGCTTCCATCTTTGTTCACACAAGTATGCTTTACCAAATTGTTGTAAATTATAGATCACTTAAGAGAGAAAATTTTCTTAAATATGGAAAATAAAGCATTTAAGTAAACAGTCAACAGTCCTTCAAATAAAGGTCATAAAAACCTTATTTTCAGAAGTTACTGAATTTCATGTAATTGATTTTTTATTTTGCTTGATTTTCATTAGCACTTTTATAAATTCATTTGTTTTTATTAGAGTCTGGAAAAATTTTTTAGTGCATCGATTTTAAAGTTATCAGAAATCTGTGTCCACAAAGTACTTGTTAGAGTCTTTTTCATGAAGCGATCTTGGAGTATAGTTTTCAAAATGCTTTTAAAGAAGAATTCAAACCAATAATTATGTATGAGAAAAACTTACAAGAGCCGTGATTAAAAATCTGATGATTGACAAGGAAATTGAGTTGTTTCTATTAAATACAGCACTTAAGATCACAACTAGAATCATGACTGATAGCATCATATCAAAACCAACACTTTTATAAATTTTATATAATCATTAGAATACTCACATGAATAATATACTCATAAAAAATATAACTTTAGGAAAGAATTAACATAACAACCAGAATTATGCCTCATAACTTACTAGATTTCTATATATTGATATCACTTTTGAAATATTTATGTCAAAAACATACCCATAAGTGTAACTGGAAGAACATTTAGTACAACTTATCATTTGACAATGCTTCCTGTACAATTTACCAGGTAAGCTTAATCATTTAATATCTCTATAAGAGATATATTCTTTAAGGCTCATTAGAGGTCCAACTGGAAAATCTCAGTTAATTTTACACCAAAGAGATTTAATTCAGAATTTTGGTCCCAGGGAAACCTGTAAAAGATGTCAAAGTGTCAAATGACTTGATCAAAACAGAATCACAGGTCACTCTACAATAATACATATTCATTTAAGCAAAGTAATAATCAAAACACTTCTGTGTTAGTCCACTGCAGCATTACTATTTTAAAAAAACTGAAGCTGGGTAATTTATAAAGAAAAGAGGTTTATTTTGGCTCAAGGTTCTGCAAATTCTGTAAGTAGCATGGTACCAGTATCTGCTTCTGGTGAGGACCTTAGGAAACTTACAATGATGGCAGAAGCTGAAAGAGGATTCTGTGCATCACATGGTAAGAGAAGAAGAAAAGAGAGAACGAACGGGGGTTCTAGACTCTTTCTTTCTTTCTTTTTTTTTTTTTTTTTTTGAGACGGAGTCTCGCTCTGTCACCCAGGCTGGAGTGCAGTGGCCGGATCTCAGCTCACTGCAAGCTCCGCCTCCTGGGTTTACACCATTCTCCTGCCTCAGCCTCCCAAGTAGCTGGGACTACAGGCGCCCGCCACCTCGCCCGGCTAGTTTTTTTTTGTATTTTTTTAGTAGAGATGGGGCTTCACCATGTTAGCCAGGATGGTCTCGATCTCCTGACCTCGTGATCCGCCCATCTCGGCCTCCCAAAGTGCTGGGATTACAGGCTTGAGCCACCGCGCCCGGCCTCTAGACTCTTTAAAGCAACCAGATCTTGCATGAACTGAGAGAGAACTCACTCATCACCAAGGGAATGGAGCGAAACCATTTATGACAAATCCTCCCCCATGATCCAACACTTCCCACTAGGTCCCACCTCCAACAGTGGGAATCACATTTCAAGATGATCTGGAGGGGACTTAAATCCAAGCCGTATCATTCCACCTCTGGCTCCCCAGATCTCATGTTCTTAAACTACAAATTACCATCACCCCTTTCCAATAGTCCCGAAAAGTGTTACAAATCTCCAGCATCCACTCAAATATTCAAAGTCCAAAGTCTCATCTGAGACTCAAGATGAATTCCTTCTACCTATGAGCCTATAAAATAAAAAACGAGTGATTTACTTCCAAGATATAATGATGATATAGGCACTGGGTAAAAATGTCCATTCCAAATGGGGGAAATAAGCCAAAAGAAAGGGACAACAGACCCCACACAAGTCTGAAACTGATCAGCACAGACATTAAACTTTAAAGCTCCAAAACAACCCCCCTTGACTTCATGTCCCACATTTTGAGGATAGTGGCACAAGAGGTAGGCTCACATGGCCTTGGGCAGCTCTGGGCAAACTCTGCCCTTTGGTTTTGCAGGGTGCAGCCTCTGTGGCTACTCTCACCAGTTAGAGTTGAGTGCCTGCTGTTTTACCAGGCTAAGGGGGTAAGCTGCTGCTGGCTCCACCATGTTAGGGGATGCAGGGTGAAGACCCCCTTCCCACAGCTTTCCTAGCCAGTGACCCAGTGGGGGCTCTATGTGGGGACTTCAATCCTACATGTCTTCTTGGCACTGCCGTAGTGGACAACCTTTGTAGGTACTCTGCCCTTGTGGTAGGCTTCTATCTGGGCACCCAGGCTTTCTGATACATCTTCCTAAATCTAGTTGGAAGCATTGAAGCCTCCTTTACTCTTGCATTCTGTGTGCCTGTAGGTTTAACACCACATGGAAGCCATCAAGGTTTCCAGATGCTTGTGTTCTCAAAGCAGCAGCCCAATCTGTATCTGGAGCCTGTAGAGCCAAGACTGGAGCCATAACTGCTGGGATGCAAGGAGCAGTGTCCTGAGACTGAACAGGGCAGTAGTGTTCTGGGCCTGGTCCACTAAACCATTCTTTCTTCCTCGACTTCTGGGTCTGTGAAAGAAGGGGCTTCCTTGAAGATATCAGAAATTCCTTCAAGGCCTTTTTCCCATTTTCTTGGATATTAATACTTGGCTCCCTTTTAGTCATGCTAATGTATTTAGAAAGTGGTTGCCCTGCAGCCCACTTGTATTCTTCTGCTAAAAAAATGCTCTTTCCTTCCTTACCACAATGCCAGGCTGCTGAGTTTCCAAACTTTTAGTCTACACTTCCCTTTTAATTATAAACTTCAACTTTAAGCAGTCATTTCTTTGCTCCCATATCTGATTGATACCTCTTGAATGCTTTGCTACTTAGAAATTTCTTCTGCCAGATACCCTAAGTCATCACTGTTAAGTTCAAACTTCCATAGATTCCCAGGACATGAATAGAATGCAGCCAAGCTCTTTGCTAAGGTATAACACAGATTACCTTTACTCCAATTCTCAATAATGTCTTCCTTTTCATCTGAGACCTCATCAGCCTGGCTCCATTTCTACCAGCATTTTGGTCACAACCATTTATCCAGTCTCTAAGTTGCTCCAAACTTTTCCTTATCTCCCTTCCTTCTTCTGAGCCCTCCAAAATCTTCCAACCTCTGCCTATTACCTCGTTCCAAAGCCACTTCTATGTCTTCAGGTATCTTTACAGCAATGCCCTAATCCTTGGTACCAATTTTCTGTGTTAGTCCATACTTGTGTTGCTCTAAAGAAATACCTGAGGCTGGGTAATTTATAAAGAAAAGAGGTTTATTTTGGATCATGGTTCTGTAGGCTGTTCAAGAAGTGTGGTGCTGACATCTGCTTCTGGCAAGGGTCTCAGGAAGCTTACAATCATGG
Source organism: Colobus angolensis palliatus (assembly GCF_000951035.1). Classification (NCBI taxonomy): domain Eukaryota; kingdom Metazoa; phylum Chordata; class Mammalia; order Primates; family Cercopithecidae; genus Colobus; species Colobus angolensis. The sequence goes on from NW_012118487.1 coordinate 32,749,398, forward strand.
TGGAAGATGAAGGGGGAGCCAGCATATTACATGGTGAGAAAGGAAGCAAGAAAGAGAAGGGAGAGGTCCTAGACTCCTTTAAGCAATCAGATCTCACATGAACTAACTAAGCAAGAACTCAGTAATTATCAAGGGGTTGACATTAAGCCATTCATGAAGGATCTGTCCCGTGATCCAGTATCTCCTGCTAGACCCTACCTTCAACATTGAGGAATACATTTTAAAATGAGATTTGGAAGGGACACACATGCAAACCATATCAACATCCAAAGTAATACATAAAGTTACATGGATTTAAAAACTTTAACCCTTTCAAAGATCAGTTTTCCTAAGTAATCAAAAACCTAATGAAGACAACATAGGAAATTGTCTTAATAAAACCTAAATTCTATTTTTTAAGGCCAGTTGCCAAAAAAGTAGAGAGAAACTGACCATAATGACATTGTTTCTCCTAATGGGAAGCCCATTTAGACAACCTGGAAGTTGAACCTGATGAAAAGAGTACTTGAATTTAATCAGACACAAGAAGAATACATGCACAAGGTTATGAGTGTACATTATATTAGAGAAGAATGTAAACAAGAAAGCTAGTACATTGAGCAGGGGAATACATGGCTCTTAGAAAAAAGTAAAAGCATGTCAAGCTTACTGGCTACATGAAATAATTCAGACACATCGTGAAAGCTATGACTATGGAAGCAAGTTATACTGAAGGAAGACATTGCTTTTCTAGGTCTTGGAAGATTTCAGCATCAGACCATAACAGTAGAGTTGGAACTAGGAAAAAAAATTACAGGAGCTGATGAGAAGGCTGAAAAAGAGAGTTATCACCCCAGCCAAACAAATATCTATATCATCTCTATCACTATCTCTGTCTCTATCTCTATCTCTGTCTCTATCTCTATCTCTGTTTCTATCTCTATCTCCATCTCTATCTCCATCTCTATCTCTATTGCTTTATCTGCCTTTCTATGCAGAGAAAGGATAGCTAAAGGCAATGATGCATGACCCGCAAATCATGTGAAGTGAGATACAGCAAGAGTTGAAACTCTGAGATATACATCTGAGAAGTTTGAAAACAAGAAATTTTACCTCAAGAAATGAAATTACCATTCTGAATGAAAAAGCCAGCATTTCCACCCTGAAACAAGGAAAATTTAGTGGATCTCAGGAATAAATGTGCAAAAATAGAAACTTTCAACAGTTTAGAAGATATCTGTTAAAGAAACAGATTTAAGAATTAAAAATCAATACCTTTTGCAGTTTTACTAAGAACAAATGAATACTTTAAGAAAACCTTGTTTGAACATAGGGAACCAAATTTTTAGTATTTGTTTTAGTGTATCTTTAATATCAAAGCTCAAGTTTTAGAAATGCTTATAAATAATTTCTTTCTAGATACAGCAATTTAATCATGCACATAATAACTTTCATAAATTCCTACTTCACAAACATTATCACTACTTGTTCAGACCATTTATGAAATGCCTGGAATTTATACATTCTATACTTCCTCTTACTAAATGACTAGTCATTTTAGTTTAGGATAAAAATTTGTCATAAAATTATCTCTCATATAAAATTATTCTCTTTTCTTTTTAACCTTTATTATCAAAAATTCACTTTCATACCCATAACTTTATTTACGTCTCTTTCTTCTACTTCCGGTTCGTTTGAGTCTTGTTTCTATTTCCTTCTTAAACTCATATTTTGAAATGACCTTTAAATAACCTCCAAATTAGACAAAATTATTCTTTCTTTCTTAAAAAAAGGACATTTTTATGTGCTTATTATAATTTATCTCATTAAAAACTTCTTGTTTTGCACATCTTACATAGAGAATTTTACATATGTATGTATGTTTTTATGTGTGTATACATATATGTAAATTAGAATTTTAACCCTTAGCAACATTAAGTTTTACCAAGCAATTTTGAACTCTCACATATCAGTATCTCATAGATAATAACCATTTTATAATTTATACAAACTTGTTTCCCTAAAACAAAATATGTATGCATATCAATAACCCAAATATATTTAGCCTTCCTATAAAGTTTGAGAAGCCTAGAAGAAACTTATATTTATGTTCAATAATTTCATTTTTTAATGTTTTTTGCAAATAATTCAGACATTTAATGAGTATCTATTACTTAATTTAACATAACACAATCTTAATATTTCAAATTACATGAAAAGTTTATTTATAGATAATTATTCCATTGACATTTACCTAATTTATTTAATATTTAACAGTTTACCTAGATTACTTATGAAAATTGAGATATTAGAAAAAAACTGGTCATCATTTCGAGTTATTTCCCTGTTAATAATTTTTATATACTGCGAATATCAGGCATCTACCTAAGTAAGAAACTTAAAGTTAAATATGTGGGTATTTTGCCAATAACTAAGTAGATATAACTATTTTTATTAAACCAACAAAATCAGTTTAGTCTTATGTCTCAAAGAATTATACAAAGATTATTCTGTTTTAGGCTGAGTTTATAGCTTTATAATCTTTGTGTCAAATGCTGACAACTTAAATTATCTATCAAACACAAATGTAAAACTATTAGCTAGTAAACCCAGGCAAAAATGTATGTTGACAATTCTGAAAATATTTATATTTTCATTTTACTAACAATTACGATGGACCTGTGGTAATCTGTAAATCCATTAACTTGAAAACCCTTTAAGACTTTTGTCTTTGCTGGAATGGCATAAGTAATAAGTTTTATCTCAACACCAGTAGAAAAGTTAGCAGACTTAAAGTAGGCAAAAGAAAAAAAAATTAAGAGAGCTAGAGAACTTAGCAGGCTTTACAGGTTAACTCTGTAGTTGCAGGTTTTTCAAAGAGTTCAAGTCTAGATCATTTAAGCTCTGAATTTTCCTTAAGGTAATTTGTCCTTTAGTTTACAAACTGTGTACAAGAACAGGTCATCACATATAGCTGACTGGAATCCCAGGAAACCTGGCACAGAGTAATGTTTGAGAATCCCATTTTGTTTCTTCTTAATCTCTCCAGAGCAAAGAAAATTTGACAAATTCTTTCAAAGAGTGTCAGGAGTTTCCACTGGTGTTTTAGATAGTGACAACCACCCTAATTGCTCTTAATTACCCATACTTCATTCATCATTTAGAATATTTACTTTTTGTTCTTAGAAGATATTCAGAAACAAGCACGAGAAGAGTCAAACCAAATCAAAATAAATTATGATAAGAGTATTCACAAACATTTTATATGAGGTGCGCAGATCAACAAAATAAATTCACTAGAAAAGACATGCCTCTCAGACAGAATGTAAATTCTGTAGAAACTACAGTACTTGATCCAAAAGACAGTCGGTTCTATCTTAGAAAGAACAGACAGGACAAAAAGTATTTTATCATCCCAGCAGGGATGTCAGATTCTTTATTGAAAATGACCTTATATCCAAATCAGATCCCAAATAATGTCCAAAAACCTCTACCAAAAAGAGAGAGGTTCAGCTTGAGGCAATACTAACCGGAGCAGAAAAGGTGAGCCATGGAAGCAGAAGAGAACTTGTGGGGCTGAAGTGAGTACTGCATATCAGTCCCAAGAATCACCTGGTTTCCTTCTGATAGTGAAGTCCCATTTCTGACACCATTTATGTCAACCTCATAACAAAGAGAGAGAGGCTCTCTTAAATTAAAAAAGAAATTGATTCAAGGGTAGAAGACTGCAATAGTACACATGACATAGTAATTATATGAATATTCAGGAATGTAAATAAAGACAAACATTTTTAGAGAAAAAATGAGGATTATATAATTGTTTTGAGATAATTATCTTTGGCTACAAAGATGAATAACAAAGGTGATGCCAGTTTAAGACTGAACAGGCAGTTGCTGGGCATATATCCTTGCAGAAGCATTTTTTGTATAAGGTTGTGATGATGGCCTTTGTGCAAGCTTGTGTTTTTTGCAGAGTGACGTGGTTAAGCTTGTGTCCCTACCCAATCTCATCTTGAATTGTAATCCTCATAATCCCAATAATCCCCACGTGTCAAGAATGAGACCAGGTGGAGGTAATTGAATCAAGGGGGCCGATTCCTCCACGTTGTTCTCATGATAGTAACTGAGCTCTCTCCACATCTAATGGTTTTATAATGGGCTGTTCCCCCTTGGCTCATCACTTCTTCCTGCCTCCTCGTGAAGAAGGTGCCTCGCTTCTCCTTCACCTTCGGGCATGATTGTAAATTTCCTGAGGCCTTCACAGCCATGCTGAACTGTGAGTCAGTTAAACCCCTTCCTTTTATAAATTACTCGGTCTCAGGCAGTTATTTATAGCAGTATGAAAACAGACTAATGCACAGAGTTTTTCTGATACTTTTGTTATCATGCATAGAAGTTGAGAACCCTTTCTTCATAGTCTTCCCTGGCTCTATTTGTCAGGGGAAAAAAAGCTACTTTTTTTTTCTTAAAAAACAAACAAAAAAATACTAGTGACTCCATTTTTATTCTGATAATTATCACAAAGCCCAGAGGGGTGCTGTGGGGTGAATTTTTGCTCATCTGCCTAGACAAGCCAGGCAGCCATAGCTGCTCTTAGTGTTGGCACCCACTTTATCCAGGACATGGCAGACAGTTCCCCACTGCCACATCCCTCTCCACTTATTCTGGTGGAGCGTGAGCTCAGGGAATAGTCACTATCAGCAAACTGCTGTCATCTAAACTCTTCTCACTACTCCTGGACTAATTCTCCTTCCACTACAGCAAGGAGGACCTTTATCCTAAGGTCAAGAATCCATGGTTTTCTAAAAATCCAAGTATTTTTACAAGTGTATTATCTTTACCAGAATCCTTTTCATTCATTGCAAGGCCTAAAGTTTAAAATTCAGAATCTAGGCAAGAATATGTTTTCTCTGTTCTATGCTTCTTGCCTATAGCAACAAATACAGGATGACCCAGTTACTAAATAAAGTGTCAATGAAAAAATGGGAATAGCAGGCAAAAATACCTAGCAAATATTTCACAATATTATAGTAATGACTGCAATGTATAACTAATAAATGATGTTACAAAAAACAGAACTAAAAATAGTGATCTTTTTGTACTACCAGAAACCAGAAACCTTCCTTAAAATAAGAACAATATCTAAATTTCCAGTTATTTAAACCATTCTAATGTTAACACATTTTTTTCAAAGTTAAAATATCTCATTTTTTTATTATAATACTTTAAGTTATAGGGTACATATGCACAATGTACAGGTTTGTTACATATGTATACATATGCCATGTTGGTGTGCTGCACCCATTAACTCATCATTTACATTAGGTATATCTCCTAATGCTATCCCTCTTCCCTCCCCCCTCCCCACAATAGGCCCTGGTGTGTGATATTCCCCTTCCTGTGTCCCAGTGATCTCATTGTTCAATTCCCACCTATGAGTGAGAACATGCGGTGTTTGGTTTTCTGTTCTTGTGAATATCTCCTTCTTTATACACTTAAACAATAACCTTAATTCTACCCATGAAGCTACAAAAGTTTAATTCCTTTTCCATATATCTCTTATTATAAGATTGCTGTTTTGCTCTGAGTTCACCAGTTGATCAAAACCCTCTTATTTTTCTATTATTTCCCATAATATAATAGCAATATAAAATAATATGAAGTGTATATATATGACATTTAATTATAATAATATATAATTAATCAGAAAAATTTCCAAATAATAAATGTTCCATCCATTTCTCTGGTTTTCAGTTTTATTGTTATAATTAACAAATAACTCCCACAAAAAAATCAACTTAGACTCTGCAATGAACAAACTCTAGAGTGCTATTTCCCACCTTGATGTGTCCATGCCTTTGTTGAATCCCCTCTACTTGGATGTCAGTGGAACCCATAACTTGCATCTAACAAATAAAAAATGCAAAGGTAATGGGATGTCACTCTCATGATCAGATAATATTATAGGCAATAGTATTGAGAAGTCATGGCCATAATTACATAATATTATAAGATTCTGTCCCAACAAACTGGCATGGGACACTCTCCTTGCTGACTTTAGTTTTCGTCTATGTGGTGGAAGCCCACATAGCAAGGAACTGTCAGTCTCAGCAGGCAACCAAAAAAAATCCTGTGCTCTCAGTCACACAGTCATAAGGAAATGAATTCTGCCAACAACCTGAATAAGTTTGGAAGTGACTCTTTCTATTTTCTCTAGTTATTTCTGCAGATGAGAATGCAGCCTGACTGACACCTTGGTTGCATCCTTGAGAGATCCTGAGCAAAGGACCCAACTAAGCTGTACTCAGGCTGTGAGCCCAAGGAAATTGTGAAATAAGTGTGTATTATTTTAAATCCACAAGTTTATGTCTTAATTTAATGCAGCAATAGAAAATTAAAACAGACCTTTACTGCACATCACCCACAAAAATTAACTCAAAATGCATCATAGTTCTAAATGTAAGAGCTAAAAATATAAAACCTTTAGAAGAAAATCTTTATGACCTTTGGTTAGTCAAAGATTTCTTACATCTGACATCAAAAGCATGATCCATAAAAAAAGAGATTGGATTCTATCAACAGTAAAAGCATTTCTTCTTCAGAGTCATCATTAATAAAATGAAAATAATTGTAGCTGTAATTATATTAGGTTATAATATAAAAAGGGATTTTATGATTGTCAGTAAGAGCACTAATCAGTTGACTTGAGGTCTAATGGGGGTTCTGTAGTTGGACCCATTTTAATCACACAAGCCCTTTAAATACAGAACATTTCCTCCAGCTGGTAGAAAAGGGGAAATTCACAGAAATCAGAAACAAAAGAAGGATTTGCTGCTCCACTGCTGGTTTGCCTGATAAATTATCTGGGTTGCCTCTAGAAGCTGAAAGCACCTCCCAGCAAGGAAATGAGAACCTCAGTTCTACAACTGCAAGGAACTGGATTTCACCAATACTTAACAATTGATCCTTGGGACGTGTTCTTCTCCAGTTTCCATTTGAGAGCCCAAATGGCCTACAACTTGGCTTCAGCTTGTGAAACTCTAAGCAGAAAGCCCAGTTAAGCCTGCCTGGACTTCTGACCTGCAGATTTATGAGAAAATAAATGGGTGCTGATTTGAATCACTAAGTTTGTGGTGATTTGTTATGCAGCAATGAAAAACTAATTTGTCATACAGCCCAGCAATTCCACTTCTAGGGATCAACCCAAAAGAAATGAGTACCCACTTCCACAGAGAGACTTGCATGTGAATGTTCATAGCAGCATTGTTTTTATTTGCCAAAAGTTGAAAGCAATCCAAATGTCCATCAACTGGTGAGTGCATAAACAAAATGTGATATATACATACAGTGGAATAGTACTCAGAAAAGGAAAAGGAAACAACTAGTCATGAACAAAATAATGTGGGTATACCCCAAAGTATCGTGCTAAGTGAAGTACAGACACAAAAGATTTCATGTTGTATAATTTTATTTAAATGACATTTTGAAAACAATAAAATTATAAAGGCAAGAAGCATATAAGTGGTTTTCTGAGTTTTAGGCAAGAGAAAAGATGAAATACATACAGGCATGTGTGATATTTGGGAGACTATGAAAGTGTTCTTCAATTGTTGAGGTTTGTTTCAATACCATCTACATTTACTGAAAATCATTGAAATATACACTTACAATAGGTTAAGTGCACAGAACATAAATCAAATATAATAAAATTATAAAACAATGCAAAATAATACAAAACCAAAGAAAACATGAGATTCCGCCACTTGTTCTTCGAATAACAATACCAAATGTTTCTGAGGATGTGAAGCAAATGAAATTTTTATACATTATCAGTGGGAATATATATTAGCTATAACCACTTTGAAAATTTATTTAGGAATGTCTACTAAAGTTGAACAAAAACATACCTGTGAATCAGTAATTATACTATGATGTATGTACCCAACAGTAATACATACATATTTGCACCAAAAATACATAGAAAAATGTTCACAGCAGCTTTGTTCATAGACAAGAAATAGAAAAATCTATCAAAAGCAAATTAGAGAAATATGGTATTCATACTCATAAAACGGAAAACTATCTGGCAATGAAAAAGGAATAAACGTGTCACACAATAACTTAAATGAATCTAATAAACATGTTGAGCAAAAGAAAAAATTACACACAACATAGAACCTACTGTATGATTCATTAAACATGAAGTTTTAAAACAGACAAATCTAAACTTCAGTATCGTAATCAAGAGAAACAGAGTGAGATTTCTGTGATGTTTACTATCTTCTATATATTTTATCTGGAAGAGAATTACACAGGTATATACATTTGATAAAATTCAATGATGATTATGTCTAAAATTTGGCACTTTAGGCACTTTACTGTGTGTAAATTATGTCTCAATTAATTATTGATAAAAATTCTATCTCTTTTAGATCATAGAACTAGTTATAATAAAAACGAACATTAAGAAAAAACAGTAAATATTAATTTTAAATTAAATGGATGACATATCAAATTCAATAGAAATTGTAGCCAAGGAATAATTTCAAAATGAGTCATGCATGAATATAATAAATACACATATAAGACTTACAGATATAATAATATTTAAAGTAAAAATTGAAGATGTCAAGGGCCTAATATTTATATATCCCTACTATGCCATTTTAGGGATAAAATAACAGCCATAATAACATAATAACCTCCCCACCATGCACTTCAGAAATGTAAGCAGTGTATAATATTAAATCAGAAAAAGAAATTCATAGTGTGTATCTGGAGAGCAATTGGCTCATTATAAACTTCAACCAATTTATACGCTTACAATAATATAATGAATGCAAATAGAGATTTTTATTCAAAATATTCATTTTTGCCTCAATTATTTAACAATTATATTGTTTACATTATCACCCATACCACTCTAAGACTAAAAAAACACATGTTTTCAGCTCCTTTTTGGTTTAATCAATCTGACTGATGAAAGAAAAAAAATATGAAATCTATTCCAAGCTGGTTTGAGTTTCCAATACATTAAAGTTTCAAAAAAGGAGCTATAAATGTAAAATATTCTAGTTAATATTTAGTTTATTTGACATAATTGTCCAAATACAATGTTTCACATAATTATTACTATATATAAGAGGGATATTAAAGTTTTAAGGTCTTAGGCACATATAAAATTGATTTTTAGAATAGAGAATATGATAGTAATAATAAATAGGTAAGAATTATTGAGTACTTAGTATGGGCCCTAAGCATGATATGTCAACTCTTTCATTTAATCTTCGTAACAAATTTATGAGATAAGTGTTCTTATTACCTCGTTTAAGAGACGCGAAAAATGAAGAGAGTTAATTAGAAAATGGCAGAGTTAAGAAGAATTGAATGTTCTAGCCCCTAAGGAAATTCTATGATATGGAGTGATCTGGAGTTCATAAATATACCAAAAGAAATACAGTGTACTTTAAATTAAAATTATGAGATAGACTGGGCACAGTGGCTCATGCCTGTAATCCTAGGACTTTGGGAGGCTGAGGCTGGAGAATTTCTTGAACCCAGGAGTAGTAGGTCACACTGAGCTATGATCATGCCACTAAATTCCAGCCTGGGCAACAGAGTAAGTACTTGTCTATGTATATGTATAGATATACATATATGTATATTTATATGCTACATATATGAAAAATATATGAAATAAATGCAATGTATTAGTCTTTAATATACATATTAGTCTAATATACTAGAGACTAGTAATAAATGCAATATATTTATTTCATATATATTTTTTCATGAATATAGCATACAAATATATGAAATAAATGCAATATATTAGTCAGTGGTGGCTTCATATTGCCAGTTCTGTTGTATGTCCCCTAAACAAAGCCACATGTATACTTGTGATGCCACAATCAAGCCTACTAGAAAGATAGAGCCACTTATGCACCTCTTCTGTGCTCCACTTGCCATGGCTTCTCCAGGGAACTAGCTGCCTGATCATAAAAGGGTATGTTTAGCTCTGCTATAATGGTCAATACTAAATGCACTTGCAACTTAAACAAGGGATTTTTAGGCCTTAATACAAAGCACTCCCGTGCATTGCGCAGATCTCCAATATCAAATGAAATGGAATACTTCTCATTAACCACCATTCCTTGGCTCAACGCAATCCTTCTAAGGTGAATAAACGAAATGTGTTATAAGCAAAACCTCAGTGTGATATTAGTGAGCATGGCCTTTGAAAATATAAAAACCTGGGTTTACACTGTTCCTGTGATAAATACTGTATAACCTTGTGTAAACTCTTCAGGGCCAAGGTCTTCATCTAAAAATACACAAACTCTAGCTACCTTATAGAGTTGATGGAACCATAAATAAGATAGGAACCATAATGCTTAGCAAAGAGCCTGGCATAGCCACTACCTCAATTAATAGTAACCTCTAAGATAGCCATATTACATAATCATATTACTTGCAAAAACAGATTATGCTTAAATTAGAATGCATTTATTTATATGTTTACATTTTTATTTTTTATTTTTCGAAAAGTAATATGTGCACACAGATTAAAAAATAGATAAAATATATAGTGAAAAAGAGGCTTCCCTCCATGGCTCTTTTTTCCCTGAAAATTATTTTCTACAGTGATACCCACTTTATGAACTTCAGAGAGAGTTAATGAACATACCAACATAAATGTAAACACTCCTTTAAATATAAATGATACCCATTACTGAACATCTTACGTTTTCCATTTAATTTTATATCTGGATATCACTGAATATCAATGCTTTGGGGATTTTGAGACGGTCCAATAAAAAGCATGACTCTTGGCTGGGCACGGTGGCTCACGCCTGTAATCCCAGCGCTTTGGGAAGCCGAGGAGGGCGGATCACTAGGTCAGGAGTTTGAGACCAGGCTGACTAACATGGGGAAACTCCGTCTCTACTAAAAATACAAAAATTAACTGGGCATGGTGGTGTGCACCTGTAATCCCAGCTACTCGGGAGGCTGAGGCAGGAGAATCACATGAACCCGGGAGGTGGAGGTTGCAGTGAGCAGAGATCACACCACTGTACTCCAGCCTGGCGACAGAGCGAGACTCTGTCTCAAAAACAAAAACAAACAAACAAAAAAAGACCCTTCTTCACCAGACTTCTTGACCAATTGAGATGTGACAAGGGTCACCAGATTGAGAACCCAAAAACCGGTTTTAGTGTTGATGAAGAACAGTTAAGAGGACTTAGCTTAAAACGAGAACCAAAGGGTTTGCTAATCCCCTCTTCCCCAGTAGAGACCTTGGAGCAGCTGACTGGAGAAAAAGTTGAGTGCAGAGCAGGCACACTACGACTTACTTCTCCCACTTTCTGAGTGGAGGCAGAAGGACTAAAGAGTCTGAGTTGCTGGATTGGGTCTACCAATTTGAGAAATATTAATCAATGCCCATCTCCCACTCAGCAGTTGCTGAGGATAACTAAATGTGGAGGAGTAAGTGTAAACCAAAACAATTTAGAACATCTAGAATTTTTCATAAAACTACTGAATATATTTATCTCTCACCCCTGAGTGACTATTAGAGTAAAAGTTACTCTAACAATTGTGGGCTTTTACTAGAATCATTCACTTAATCCAGTGTTTGTTGAATAATTCATGGGTTCAATGTAGACTGTTAAAGGGAAAATTCCCTACATATGGAAACTTTCAGTGAAGTGGAGAAACAGCATACCCCTCTATTAAAAGGACCTACAGATACAATATGTTCATTTAAAATTATCACATAATACTCAATTGAGTGAATATGCCATAATTTACTAAACCAGTTACATTTTTTGTTAGGTTAAGTTTTTTTCGTCTATTAACAATGCTATAATGAATATCATTGACCACAGGTTCTTATGCATATGTGAAAATATATGTACAGGATATATTCTTAAATATGGAAATATGGAGTATTTGATTGTGAAACTTTCATAGGTATTACCAAACTTCCCAGTGTAAGCAAAGTATGAAAATGTATTGTACAACTGCTTAGGTGATGGGTGCACCAAAATCTCAGGAATCATTGAAAGTTGACTGGTCTGGACATTTATGTCTCAGAAGCCTTAAGAGCTCTCTCGGGACACTGACCTCGGCGTGCTAAGGAGTACTGCCTCTTTCTGTCTCAAGGATATCAAATCTGGCAAACACAACTAAAAGGGAAATGAAGTGGTCATGAGTAAAAATACACTAATGATTCCTCTGCAGACACAATTGTAGAAATTCTGTCTTTGTGAAAGCTTGTCAAGTCTTTTTTTTTTTTTTAATATGACACATCTTTATAAGTATAAATTTAAAAAAGAGAAATGATGGTTGCAGGCATAAATTTGTCAAATGAATGATGCATGCTATATTTGACTTTTAAAATAATGTTTCTCATAAACACGGTATTTGGGAATAGGGTGAATATGTTTTAAAAAAGTTCATTATTTTGTATAAATGCACTGTATAATTCATACTTGTTAAATCCTAGGCCATTTCTTGAAGTTTATTATCAGGCGCCATAGTCAATCATTCTAATTTTTTTTAATACTAGAAATGCTGCTACCTCTATGCACATGTGATCTAGAAACATAATAAAAATGACAGAATATTTTTAAATTGAGGCATTCATAATATGAAAAAAAGCAGAAAGAAAAGATTCGTTTTGGAATTTCCACTTAAGTAGGAGATCTGGCATTAAAGTTGTTCTAATTACCTTTTCTTACCCTTCAATCCTAGGATTAGACAATAGTATATAGCACGCTATTATTCCTGTATTTCATTTTCTATTAAATGTATCTAGCAAGATAATCTGCTATATTTCTTCATTTAATTGTTTATTCATATAGTCATATATATTTCTTGAGCTTCAATTATATAGTAGGAGGATTCTAGGAATAAAATGGTGATCTAAAATAAGCATAGCACCTTCCTTATCTATCAGAAGAGAGACCTGTTTTAGAAGTCACACATTAGATGTATAAATACAATCTTTAGTTCTATGAAGAAAAATACATGAAGAGGTAAGAGGAAACACAACATCAAGACCTGTTAGGAAGTTTCATTAGGATGTAATATGGTAACATGAGGATGAATGTATATTAACTTGATGTAGAATGTACAAGGCTAACTGACCAGCCCTGACAGACCCATAAGGAAGGCAACATTACTGGAGGAGCAAGAGTGAGGGGCGATTGGTGAGGAATAACACCAGAGTGGCTATTGAGGGGCAGACTTTTCACATCCTTGTATGCTATATTATGAGGCTTGTTCTCCTTCCTAAGAGCAAGGAAAAATAAAAGGGCTTTAAACAGAGAGATGGCATAATTGTGCTTGCACATTAAAAACCATCACTCTGGGTATAGAATTCTAGTGAGAAGTTGATTGAGGCAAGGGAGGCTGTTGGGGACAGGAGATTGTTGCAGCAGCTCAGGCGGGCAACACCAGTGGTTTGAACTGGAGTGCTGGCAGTGGAGATGGAGAGTCTGAGATAGATCATAGAGATTCTTTGAGGTAACATTGGTAGAACTTGAGGATTGAGGAGATAGGTGGGGTAAGGGAGAATATCAAGGCTGATGGGCGGGAAACTGAATGATATTTCTCCAAGAATGTAGGCAAAGAGTAGATGTGAGGGGTTTTTATATTGGGCTTGTCAAGACTGAGGTGCTTTTCAGACATTTTTCCTTGTTGACGTGTGTGATTTATTTAATTTTCATCTTCATTTAGGAAAGAGCTTAGTGATTCTTTTCAATTAAGATGTCAAGAGGTCCTGGATCCATCTAGTAAGTTTTCAATGCTCTTGAGCAGGATGTTAAAATGGCATAAGAAGAGAAGGCCTCTGAGGATAAATATCTGCAAACCAATGGCAATGGCAGTAGGGGCAGGGCTACTCTAAGCATGACACCCCAGCTGGACTGGAGAAGAGAAGCAGGTGAAACTGAATTAGGAGTATAACGGGAGAGTGGTTTTGCCAAAATTATATATACGTAGGTCAAAATGTGTGATATTCACATTCAGATTCAAGTTGAAGAATTCCAAAAAGTTATGCCTGTGTCATCACAGAGTTTGCATTATTGCAGCAATATTTGGAAATTAAGACTTTATCTATCATTTATCCTGTGACGGAATAACTTGGTGACTGAAAGTATCAAAATAGAGCAAACATATATGTTTACAGCATCACTCTAGAAGCCATCAACCCTTTCATAATCTAATACCTTCAATTCGTGCATAAGAACTTTTGAAAACTTCCCTGCAATGACCAAATTAAATAACTCAACTATATAATAAAAATATTATACATTTATTTTATTCCATTGGAAATATCTTTTATTCTGAACTCTAGGTATAAAAATATTTCCTCTTTTTTGAGAGTAAAAATTGACTACTCTTAGGGAGAAAAAGGCACTACCTACAAATTTTAAAATCCTGCAATTAAAGACAAGTAAACTTGCAGTAAATTTTCTAAGGGCAGTTTTAATAAAAAAAAACTTATAAATCATATTTGAATAGAAATTAAAACTGTATAGTCATATGTTCAAGTATTTAAAAATAGCTGACACAACAGAACAGCACCAAAATGAGTAGCTAAATAAAATAAGGTCTTAATTCTTGCTCTTGCCAAGTGTGTCAAAGGCCAGGCAACCCCCTTCAATAGAAATACTATGCCATGCAGAGCATGTGGTCACTGAGGTTTCCACGGAAGTGGAAAAGAACGGTAGAAGCAGCCCACTAACTCTAAAATGCCTTAGCTCGGAAGAGATAGGTGTCATTGCACTTACAATGCATAGTCTATAATTAATCATGTAAACCCAACATAACTGTAAGGGAGGCTGAGAAATGTGGGGAATTTATAGAGAGTTGGTGAGTACTAGCTGCCTGACACAAGTGATCTTCAAAATGATAATTCTTCCAGGTGTATTCAGTTGTCTTTATATTTTGGTCCAGAATAGTTTTTTACTCTCAACTCCAGTCTGCTGAAGCACTTCACACAATATAACAAAATATCTGTAGTTCTTCCACCTCTAATATCTTTGTCTAAAATGGCAGCTTAGCCAGGGTATCACAGTTTTTCAGGAGCATTCATAATGGTGACTATAGGAACCTGGAATTAACAGGTTCACTACAATATCTGGCCAAAATTATCTGCCAAGGAGTTCAGGTAATTGTCAAATGCTTCTCAAAGTATTTGTTTAAAGACAGGCCTCCCTTTTCTCTATAAAGAAAATGTAATTTGTGCTCAAATACCAATCATGTATATTCCACTTCCAATAATGGTCAAGTAAACTCATACTAGGCTGATCCTTCTCAGGAAACAACAATACATTCTGGAGTAATTACAAAAACAACTACAGAAGTTACTAGAGAAGAAATTTTGAAAAGGAGGAAGAGGAGGAGAATGAGGGTAAAGAAGCAACAAATTTGGGATGGGGAGTCAGCACTTGGAAAAAGGGAGCAGCATTGGACACATTTTCCCTTTAGGGGACATCTCCACTGACAGACCTTCACAACCTGTGCCTGGTAAGGTGTTTAAAAATGTGATAGAAAACCACCAAACTTCTGGGTTAAAGAACAAGAAGACAGAGTTTGGGACAATCACAGCCATTGAAAGATCAAAGGCAGGTCCCAGAAAGAAGAAAAGCAGAGAGAGGAAGCTCCAAATTCTGTAAATAAATAAAGCCTAAACTCCTGGCTTACACCTTAACTATTCATGTGTGTGGCAGATTCCAAGCACTACAGATAAAGCTAGAAGAACTGAACTGAGATACATACTACTGACCAAGAGAGAGTTTGCAAAAACAAAAACAAACAAACAAAAAAAAGTTAATCGCTGAAACAACCAAAAAAGAGTTAATACTTCTTGAGAGAAATAATAGAACCCAAAGTCTTCACAAGTTAACATTAACAAGTTCAAGTTAATCAACTTACAAAGAAGTAGGAAAACACAACCCATTCTCAACAGAAAAGACAACTAACAACGACCCAAGATGATCCAGTTGTTAGAATTAGAACAGGGAATTAAAAGCAATTATTACAACAATGCCATAAGGGCACAAAAGAAATTGTAATTGCAGGGAATGAAAAGTAGGAAATATAAACAAAAAAGTAACACAAGAACAGGAAACCAAACACCGCCTGTTCTCACTCATAAGTGGGAGTTGAACAATGAGAACACATGGACACAGCAGGAGAACATCACACACTGGGGCCTGTCAGGGGGAGGGGTTCTAGGGGAGGGATAGAATTAGGAGAAATACCTCAGGTAGATGACTGGTTGATGGGTGCAGCAAACCACCATGGCCCATGTATACACTATGTAACAAACCTGCACGTTATGCACATGTATCCCAGAGGTTAAAGTATAACAACAACAAAAAAAAACATCAAATTTCTTAAAATGAAAGATATAACAAAAATAAAACATTCAAAGAATTAATGTATTAGAAGAATAAAGATGACAAAGGAAAGCATGTGTACCTTTGATGATACACCAATAGAAATTATTCAATCTGAAAAAGATACAGAAAAGAGATTTTAAAAATAAAAGATTTGAAAGCTCTTCACTGACTGGTAAGAAATATTAGTCACTGAGATGCAACTGGAGTCCCCAAAGGAAAAGCAGAAAAGAATAAATCATGAAACATTTTTTGAACAAATGAGAGCCAAAAATCCCAAAATTTGGTGAATGATATGCCTTTATGCATTCAAAAATTTCCACAAACATCAAACAGAATAAATAATATCTAGTCATATTATAATCAAACTTCTGAAAAACAATGATGGAGAGAAAATTTTAAAAGACATCAGAGAAAATGGCACATTAAGAACATCATTAAAGATAGCACTACAAAATAACTGTCTTTCAAATGGTTGTAGAATTCTCACGAAAAACAATAGAGGCCAAAAGATAGTGGGCCAATATTTTTAAAGTGCTGGAAGAAAAGTTGTGAACCTAAAATCTATACCCTTGTGAAAATAGTTTTGAAAAGTGAAAGCAGATTAAAGACATTTTCAGATAAAGGAAAACAGATTTTTTGGTCTCTAGCAGATAGTTGGTCTGTGTAAACACATACATATATTGGAAATAAATTGATGGGAAAAGATATACCATACAAACAGTAAGCTGAAGAAGGTCAGAATGTGTATAGCAAAATGAGATATAGTGAAAAATATCAAGTAAAGATTATTACAAAAGATGAAGACAAACACTTCATAATAATAAAAATAGTAATTTATAAGAACAATTTTAAATGAGTATATACCTAATAGAAATTGAAAGTGTATGAGGTGAAATTGACATAAATAGATAAATTTATATTAATAATTATAGATTTTATTGATACTCTTTCAGAAATTGATAGAACTACACAAAAAATTAGGAAAGATATTGAAGATCTGAACATTGTCAACCACGTTGACCTAATTGATATTTGTAGAACTGTACACCCAGTAACAAAAAATGCTCATTGTTTGCAAGTGCACATGGTAATTTCACCAAGACAGGTCATATATTGGGCCAAGAAGAGTCTCCATAGACTAAAAGAGTATAAAAATTATGCAGGATATATTCACTGATCACAATGGAATAAAATTAGAAATCAATGGTAATCTGATCTCTAAGAAACCCCACATCTTTGGAAATTAAGCAACTTCTACAAAATCCATGGATGAAAAAAGATCTTAAATATATTTAATTTTTCTAAATGAAATGAAAATAAAAATACAACATATCAAAATTTTCTTGGGCAGTGAAAGTAGTGCTCACCGAGATATTTATACATTTAAATGATTAGAAAAGGAATATAGTATATTAGTGACCAAAGTATATTGAAGAAAATAATAAAAAGCAGAAACTAATTACATAGAAAACTAGCAATAGAAAAAATGAACAAATCTCAAAATTAGTTATTTGAAAAGATGATAAATTCGACCAACTTCTGGATAGATTTATTAAAAAGAAAGAGAGAAGAAACATGAATTACAGATATTGAGAAAGAAAGTGGAATTGTATGAATCCTACATACATTAAAAGCAGTTTAAGGAAATATCATGAACACAGTTTTGCACCAAATTTGATAATTTAGATGAAATGTACAAATTTGTTGAAAAATAAAACTTACAAAAATTGGCACAAGAATATCTGAGTAACTTTACAATTACTAAAGATAATTTCATTTCAAAAACTTTGCCACAAAGAAAACTCCAGGCCCATATGGTTTTACTGGGAGCTTCTATCAAACAAACACAATCATACATTTCTTGCTCCTTCCAAAAATAGAGGAAGGAAAGGTCCTCAACTCATTTTATGAGGCTGGCATAAATGTAATAGTGGAACCTGATAAGGAAAATAACATACTAATAACCCTCATGAAAATAGATGCACACATTTTTAGAAAATAACAGCAAGTTACATCCAATAATACATAAAGTATTAGCACTGTTCATATATGTGTTCTTTACAATTTATTAACTTATTTGACAAATGTTCACCAAAAACAGAACATTAAACCAGAAACTTGCTATAGAGAGGAGCATCTGTAGTTTCACTCAGAGATGTGAAATTCCTTAAGCACCAATTCCTCCTTGGCTTACTTGATCTGTTTGGTTTAAAGAAAATGTCAGCACTTCTTAAGAGATGCAATGCTACAAAGGTCTCCACTTTCATTCTCTCTCTCTACTCAAACCCACATGTGTGTTGGTCATATCTAGGGCTTCACTTCAACGGAGGGTTTTCTTCTTTTTGAAGAGGATGAGTAATCTTGTAGCATACTTTACCATGAGGCTTTTTAAGAAGTAAATTCAAGGTTTTGTTATACTCAAAGATGTTAAAATTGAGCCTTGTTCTCAGAAAAATACTCTATACCACATGATGTATTTTCTGGATGGATGGGGCAGAGATACCTCCACTTCAAATATCTTTCCTTACAAGAAAAAATGATAGTTTTTGTGTTTTATCATGTTTGTAAATAGAGTTAAAAAGCAGAGGATACATAAACTCAAAAATACTTCATTTTCTTTAATAGTTTCCAGTCAAAAAACCAGGCTTAATCTAAACAAAGATACACAATCATAATAATAATGGACAACAAAGTTTAATTTCCCAATTTGAAACTTTTATTGATAAAGTATCCTAAGAGTGGTGGCAATTATGCCTCATTTAATTATAAACAACATATTCCATGGCACTTTGTAATTTTTTAAAAGAGAAACCATACGTGAATGTCATAATTTATTGTTTTTATTTTTATTGTATTCTTCCTTTTTTTGTTTTGTTTTCTTACAGGTATGTGCATTTTGTTGTTTGTTTCTAGGAAGAAATTTTTTATTGAAACCTGACTGGATAATTCCCATATCCCACTCTGCTACCCAGATTTTCAAAAATTATTCATGATTCATAGACCCAAGATTAATATCTGGTGTAAAAAATTTCTGCATTAACCTAGGGACTTTGCTAAATTAAATTATGATTCAGTACCAAAGAGAAACATAAATGATTCAGTGAAAGAATCTAAGTTAGGAGTCTGAGACATGAACTTGCCAGATGTGGCTTCCAAGTCTCAAACGTATTTCTTCACCTATGTTCTGAGCATGCTCAGTACAGCAAGCATAATAGCTGTCAAGGGATGTAAAATAATGTCCCTTGTTTTTTATACCCTGATATTCAGCTACGTCAGAGAAAATTCGATTTTCTTAAGCCTGTCTCTAAGATTCAATGTTAGCAGTTCCTTTTTTTTTTTTAAACAAAGTGAGGGAGGTGACCAGAAGGTTCAACATTAGTCCCTCACATCAAGAAATCTGTATCATCCCCAGCACTTCTGACACCTTTGTCTGCAACCGCCATTGCTTTTAATCTGACCAAGACTTCACCCTTCTCCTTACAGGTCCCATCCCTGGTCATACAAATGTTTTCTTCCTGTTTACCTGAGGATTTCACTACCACTTCCTGTATTGCAATATTGGAAATACATACATGGACAGTTGGTAAGTATAAGGCTGTCCCTAAAATGGTAGCATTTTATCTGAGATATGTCAGTTTATCAATTAACTGGCCATATATAACAATGCTTCAGACAATGTGATTCAGTGTGATTCTTTTGAGCTTAGCTCTATTAAATTGAAGGAGGAAAAAAAATAAATGCTTTTTCAAGAAAGGAAAAGTGGCATCTGAGGGCCCATTTAGCAGGAGTATCCATTCGAAAACATTATTATTAATGGCTAGGGAATCCTGTTCATGGACATAGGGTTTGCAGCCCTCATTTTGAAATCAGTCCTCTGTGTCTGAGGGTGGTCATTCGTCACAGGTGGGAAGGCAACTGCTCTTTCTATCCAGCTGCAGCCAGCGAGACCTTCCAATACCTCATTCAACCTCCTAGTTTTACTAAATTATTAATTTCACTCAGCATATTCAAGACTGAAGTTTTTAAGGAGAAAAAAATACAAACTGGAAGAGAGTAAAAACAAACATTATTTGTTTAAACAAAATAATAATACTATAAACACAAAGTACAATAACTACCCTCAAGTCTGAGTTCTGGAAATAACTTTTAAGTGGCTGATGGATTATGCTTTTTTTAAATGCAACTTAAAATGAAGAAATAATTTTCTATTATAACTGAACTGAACTTCTGAATCTATTCAATCTAAACACCCTTCATGCCTGGGAAGTAAGCAGAAAAACATGTTGCATTTAAAATACACATTTACTGAGTATTTGCTTCATGAGCATCAAGTAATTTGAATTGAGAGGTCACTGGATGCACGGCATAGTATTAAGCATTTGACAAGGGTAATTCATCAACAAAACTCCCTCCTTTTCTCCCAAGGAACTTAGAATACAAGATGAGCAACACTGAATTGATGGACAACGTTTTCTTCTTTTTTTCTCATTCAGAACATGCAACAAAAGCCATAGTATTTCTCCCATGTGTTCTAGAATTGGTAGGATTAAAAAAAAATTGACCATTGTCATATTTTACCACTTTGGGACTATTTGATCCAACACACACATTTTATCATGGCTCACCTCTGCTTGTTACCCTCTGAGTATTCCCAATGCCATTTAGAATGCCTTTTGGAGAATTCCCAAAATGCTTGTTGTTGGGAGCAGAGTTTGTCATAACCAATCCTTACTTCATTTCTCTAGGCAAACACTGCACTCGACCCCTCACCCCCTACAGTCAAAAGGTAGGAAACGTCTTACACCTCCACGTGCCCCGCAGCTTCCTGTCACTCGGTTCTATTCATGCGGTTCCTTTTGCCAGAAAAGTTCCTCCCTTCCCTTTTCTTCCTGACAATTACAGCCTCATACTGCAGCATTGAAGTGTTTCCTTACACTGCCTCTTGAATGGGATATTCTCCTTTGTACTAATTAATGTACCCAATCTGTATATTGATTATTGCATTGGTGATACTTCTTATTTGTGTGTTTGTGTTTGCCTTTGTTTTTAGCTCTATTTCCCTTGTTAGAATGTTAGCATATTATATGCCTGATACAGGTGTTAATACAATTTTTATGAATTAATGCATTAATTTTATAAAAATTGTATAGTTGGGGAAGATAAAGATGAAGAAGAATTATTAATTCGTTTAAAAGGCATGCTATGAGGTTAACTTGCATTTATAAATATTAAATACCTCCTTATACGTGCTTAAATACCATAGAATTTTCACTAGGGAAGTGATACAATCAGTTCTAAATTTTTCAAGGGCAACAGAGTTGGTTACATTTCCCTTCCCAATTATCTCCCAGACTTTATAGTCTAAGGTGCTAGGAATACAGTGGTGACTAAGACATGGGCTGTTGCAGCATGGTGATAATAGTACAATAATAGATACAGACCCCCAACAGGTAATTGAAATATAATATGATAAGGGTTTTAGACAAAATGTTAACTTACTCTGCATCACAAGCCACTCTCAAATTTAGTGTTTTAAGTAATCATTTACTAACTCACAATTCTGTGGGTTGCCTGTTTGGTTCTCATTATTTGGATGGACCTAAATAACTTCTTCAGAAGTCCCTTGTACGTTTAGTTAGAAGAGTGACTGGCAACTCAGTGTCCTAGCAGAGCCTCACTCAGATGTCTAGCGGTTGGCAGGGGCATGTAGGGTAACAGTGGTGGTTGGCTAAGTTTCACTCATCAAACAGGCTGGCCATAACTTCTTTACATAGAGGATGAAGAGATCAATGGTCAGGAAAAGATCGATTTTCAACTCGCAATCACTGTTAAGTCTAGTTTGCTAATGTCCCATTTGCTGAAGTAAGTCACATGGGAGTACAAATAAGTCACACTCCCAAGTCAGTGTGGGAGTGAACTACCAAGGGTCATGGATACTGGGAAAGGAATTTTAGCAGCCATTCTGCAAACAATCTGACCTAATTTCACTCTGCCCACAAAAAAATTCATATCCCTCCCACATCACAAATATAGTCATGCTCTGCAAAATGGCATTTTGGTCAACAATAGACTACATGTACGACAGTAGTCCCATAAGATTATAATGCTATATTTTCACTGTAGCCTTTCTATGCTTAAGTATCTTTAGATACAGAAATATCATCATGTTAGGGTTGCCTGCAGTATTCAGTGCAGTAACATGCTGTAAAGGATTTAGCCTAACAAGCAATAGGCTATATACCATACAATCTTGGTGTGTAGTAGACTATACCCTCTAGGTGTGTGTAAGTATACTCTGCAATTTTCACACAACAACAAAATAGCCTAATAATATGTTTCTCAAAAAAATATTCCTATCATTAAGATAGAGGACTCTGCTTGTACCCTCTCCCAAAACTACCAGAAACCTCATAAAATTACAGTATCAGGCTTAATCAGGTGGGAATGAACAACTCTGCTGCAACTCCTCTTGATCAAAGCATATCAACTAAAAAGATAAACTATTTTATTCTCAATTCACCCAAAATATAATACTGAGGCAGGGTCAGAGCAACTGAAAAAAAAGAAATGCTCCTATTCAGACGGAGAAAGAACAAAAAAAGCCATAATAATCATTGGTCCATAACAATTCTGAAACCTGGCAGGGCAAATGTTGCCTGAAACCCTACACCAAGGATTAGAAAATGTTTATTGACTAGAATGCTGTTCTGCTCACTGGAGTGGATCCCTAGACATTTTCCTCCCTGATTCTTCACTATAGTTCCCTGGACTTTTGGATCCTTCCTCCAAGGCACTCTTATTTTTCTGTAAAAAATAAATTGCCCAGGTTGACAGTTGAGTTGCTTTCTAAGTCTTCCTCCAATAGAAACTTGGTTGTCCAGAGCCTTCTATTTATTTATTAATTTTACCTTATAAATTAGATCAGGAGTACATGTGTAGGTTTTTTACATAGGTAAATTGTATGTCGGGGATTTGATATGCAGGTTATTTTGTCACCCAGGTGATACACATAGTACTCAATAGATAGTTTTTGATCCACATCCTTCTCCTTCCCTCTATCCTAAAGTAGGCCTCAGTGTCTGTTGTTCCTTTCTTTGTGACCATATGTACTCAATGTTTAGCTCCTGTTTGTAAGTGAGGACATGTGGTATTTGTTCTCCTGTTCCTGTGTTAGTTCACTTAGAATACTGGCCTCCAGCTCTATCCATGCTCCTGCAAAGGACATGAGTTTATGCCCTTTTATGGCTGCATAGTATTCCGTGGTGTATGTATACCACATTTTCTTTGTCCAGACTACCTTGATACGCAAGTAGGTTGATTCCATATTTTTGCTATTGTGAATAGAACTGCAATGAACATACTCATGCTTGTGTCTTTATGGTAGAACAATTTATATTCCTTTGAGTATATATCCAATAATGGGATTCCTAGGTCCAATGGTAATTCTGCTTTGAGTTCTTTGAGAACTCACCAAATTGTTTTCCACAATGACTGAACTAATTTACATTATTACCAGCAGCGCATAAACGTTCCCTTTTCTCCACAACCTCACCAGCATGTTACTTTTTTACTTTTAATAATAGCCATTCTGACTAGTGTGAGATTTGCATTTCTTTAATTATTAGTGATATTGAGCATTTTTAATATGCTTATTGGCTATGTGTATGTCTTCTTTTAAAAAGTGTCTGTTCATGTCCATTGCACACTTTTTAATGGAGTTGTTTGTTTTTTGCTTGTTGATTTAAGTTCCTTATAGAGGCCTCTACTTTACTTGAACTGTCTCAAGGTTTTGTTTGTTTGTTTTTGTTTTCTGGGTTAGCTGCCCTTTGCTGATATAACTCCCTTAACAAGGTTATGTGCTTTCTATATATCGTTTAACAAAAGTCATATCCACAATTATTTTCAAAACTGGCCTCTTTCTGCTTTGGGCAGTTTGTTAAGCTGCCATGAGGCAATGCTTTTAAGGGTTTTAGAAGTCTTTTTGTCGAGTTGAGAAAGTCCACTAGATATCACCATAAATTTTTCTTAAGTCCTTGATTTCATCCTGACATAGAATAAATGTTTTATTGGAAGTGCCCTGATCTTGATAAACACCCTCAAGTTTTAGTTTAGACTGAGAATCTTTTCTTGGCTAGATAGACTTCACATAAGAAACAGTTATGTTCCCAATCCAGCACACCCTGGCTCCTCTCTATTCCATATGAGCTCTGCTTGCAAACTGATCAGTTCTTTCTTTAGCTTATCTCTCTTTTCCTATAACTTATCATAGACAACTAAAAGAAGCCAATAAAATTTTAAAGTGTTCCTGAAAATAATCTTTCCAAGATCCACATTTTTCATCTGCCAAATTACTCTAGGCAACAGTTTTACCATTGTTTTGTAATCTTACATAATATATATCACAATCTTTTCATCCTCCACTAATAATTTGCTTGCCAATTTTCCAGATTTCACAAAACGTGTTATAACTTCTGCCCACTGAATGATCCTAAAGCTAATTTCACATGTTTCGTTTTGTTGTTATGGAAGCACTCAAGTCTAGGTATCACTTTCTCTGTCAGTTAATTTTTGCTACAAAGCAAATCACCCCCAAATGTAGTCACTCCAAATAACAAGCATTTATTTAGCACACTATTCCGAAGGTTGCTCAGGTGGTTCTTCTGATCTGTGAGGGCTAAGCTTTTCTCTACTGAGTTCTCTCCACCACTGCATTCAGCTGGCAAGGTGGCTGGTGGCTGTATTATCAAGGATGGCCTTTCACATGTCTGGGAGTTGACTGGAGCTTAGTTTTTCAGAAATAGCAGTAGAGTTCCAAGAACAGAAAGAGGGTGAGCCTCAATGGGCAAACACTTTCAGCATATGTGTCCATCAAGTTTGCAAATGTTCCATTTGCCAGTAAGTCTCCTGGGCAATCCCACAGACAGTATGAGAAGATACAACCAAAAGGTATAAATACAAGACAGTAAGATGTCATAGCGATATTTGCAAAAATTTTCCATAAACTGTGAGAAGATTGCATGTGGAAAATAAAGAAGAAATTGATTACTTATTAGAGTAAGACTAAATCCAAGCCATGTAAGGTTTCAGAACACAAATCCTGAGATTTAAATCTAGAGAAAAAGATAAAGGTAGCACAGCAGTCTGGAGTCAGCAAGCTTTTATAGACACTCAACTTAATAGACCTCAAACTACCACTTATGTACACAATGTATCAGCTAGAGACAAGTCAATCAGAAAGCAACTCCTGCCCAGACTACCTTCATTTTATGCATCTGCAAATCCTATCATTAATGCATTTGGGATACTAGAGTGTTCATTCCAGTGGGTCACTTTTCTGAGGCATTTTATTTTATTGGTCAGTCATTTTTACGGGTAACTCAGGGTCCTACAGAACCTCTGATCTCTTGGGTTTCCTCCACTCAAGAAGTCTACAGGCACAGGATTTCTCCTTTCTTCATCTGAACTCTTCTGAAGAGGTCGGCACCTTGTGCTACCTAGTCTTTAACATTCAGGATTTAGCCTTGATGTAAAAGGTGCGTAAGCATTTAGAGAAAATTCCTTCCTGCCTCTCTGGGAATTTCTATCAAGATATTTGTAAACATGAACCTACACCCTATTACCTTTACCTGAACCATAATCAGTTTCTAAGATATCCATACAAATATGTATTGGGAACTCACTATTCGTGAGGTAGAGACCTGGGCCCAATTATGAATTTGGTGATAAAATTGAGAAGGAATGGCATAGGATGACAGTGGAAATTTGGATCTTTTGCTGACAAGAGAAATTAGACTCAACAAAGAAATCATTGTAAAATATTTATGTGTAAGAGCCTGAGGGTAATATATTTATTTTTTCAGAACATATTGAGGGAAATAGCAAATTCTCAATTTGATCATGTTTGAATTTTCTTTGAAATAAAAAGAAGAATAAGATAAAATGACTTTATTTATTTCATTCCATTTGGCTCAAGAGAAGGAACTGAGCTGAAACAAGAACCAGGAGGAATGTGGAATAAACTCCTAAATAAGAGTGAAAAGGTAAAGTAAAAGAAGAAAGATAAAAGATGTTCACTAACAAGGGAAAAGAGAAAAGATATTTACTATCACTCAGAATCTTTTACAGAGCTTGGCATAAGTAAGTGCCAGTATTAATTGTTAATTAATCGTTCAGTGGAGGAATTTTAGGCCATTTAACTCCTGAACCACAACCCTTTCATTAACTAAACTGGATTCTGAAGTTCTTCATCCTGTTTACTCTCCAGGTTACATGACAAAAAAGCAAATTAGGAATCCAGGGATAGGTCATGACTACACTCTGGTTTATCCAGAGAAACAAAGGTCACTCTAGTTACTGAAGTTTTGTAAACAGAATGTGCTAAGAGAAGCGATTGTCCAAGATTTGTGTTACAGCTTTTCCAAGAAAGATTTGATAAAGTCATCTTAACAATATAGCCTGTATGACTTAAATCTAGCACCATGGTGGCCAATCTATTATATCTAGTGACAGCCTCATATATCCAGTGACTTTAATGTCAGTGTTACTTTATGTCCCTTTTAGAAATAGTTTGCTTCCCCTGGGTGAACTTAAGAGCTCAGGGCCTTAGAAAAAATAGGATAAAAACAACGTTCAGTATCTTTTTTATGTGTTTGAGATGGGCATATTGTAGAATATTTGAATATATTAATTCTTTTTTGCTTGGATCAACTACCATGTTTCAGACACTACCCTAAATTCTACGTGTACAAAGAGTAATAATCTGTGAGCCCTTGATATGGTTTGACTCTGTGCCCCCACCCAAATCTCATCTTGAATTGTACTCCCATAATTCCCATGTGTTGTGGGAGGGACTTCGTGGGAGATCACTTGAATCATGGAGTGGTTTCCCTCATACTGTTCTCATGGTAGTAAATAAGTCTCATGAGATCTGATGGTTTGATCAGGGCTTTCCACTTTTGCATATCCTCATTTTCTCTTGCCGGCATCATGTAAAAAGTGCCCTTTGCCTCCCACCATGATTCTGAGGCCTCCCCAGCCATGTGGAACTGTAAGTCCAATTAAGGCTCTTTCTCTTCCCAGTCTTGGGTATGTCTTTATCAGCAGTGTGAAAATGGACTAATACAGCCCTGCTTCCAATAACTTATATTCTGAAAGAAGGTGAGGGATAATCACCTAAGCCAATAATTACATCATAAATAAGAGTTTCTAGAAGGAAGAATGAATTGAGTGGTATAAAAGAATTGAGGAAGGAATGATGAATTATAAAACTGAATGATACACAATGGAACACTTTTCATCCATAAAAAGAATAAATCCTGCAATTTGCAGCAACATGGATGTAAGTGGAGGTCATTATGTTAAGTGAAATAAGTCAGGCACAGAAAGACAAATATTTCATGTTTTCACTCATATGTGGGAGTCAAAATAGTAGATCTCCTGGAGGGAGAGAGTAGAATGATGCTTATCAGAGGCTAGGAAGAGTCTGAGGAAAGGGGGATGAAGAGGGGCTGGGTTAATGGGTACAAACACAGTTGAATAGAAGAAATACGTTCTAATGTTTGATAACACAGTAGGGTAACTAGAGTTAGCCATAATCATTTATTATATATTTCAAAATAGCTATAAGAGAAGATTTTAAATGTTCCCAACACAAATGAATAATAAATTTTTGAGGTGATAGGTATTCTGAATACCCTGATTGGATCATTACATTTTGATTATATGCATGTATCAAAATTTCACATGTACCCCATAAATATGTACAGCTATTATATACCTACTTTGAAAAGTATATGCTAACAACATAAAATTAAAAGACTGAGGTGGAATAGGAGTTGCTAGAAAATATGACTGGGATCAATATAAAGTTTAAGCTTCAATTGGCCTTATTTTTAAATTACTATATTACTTTCAAACACTATAAAAACAAAAGTTAACATTATCAATAAAGTTTTTGGATGACTTAACTACAAGACATATTTTTAAAAATATAATAAGTATCAGTGACATCTTAGCCTATCAGAGCATTGTTCTTTGGTCATTTTTCTTAAATATTGTCATCTTAATACATAACTATTATGGGATATAAGAAAAGAAGCCAACAAACTACCTTACAACTTGTGTGGTTTTGTTGTGCCATCTCTCTGCAAGGTTTAATTATTCATAGGTTATTATATCTAATTACAGGACATTTTTATAATAATGTATTTGATACTGCTGAGATTTTGTTTGTCCAGACATGATAAAGTTCTATTAGGAATGCATCTGAACATTTCTTGTCTGAGGTACATCCAAGTTGGACAAAAAAAGAGAAAATCCATCTACACTAAGAGTAGCTACTTTCAAAAATTAATATGCCCAGAAAATTTGTACAAAATGTTTCTCTTTCAAATTTGCATGTTGCATATTGAGACATCCAGAGTTCATAATCCTCACTGAAGATAGTATATTACTTTGTGTATTATCAAAGGAATTAAAGTGTAAATCTTAGTTGACAGAGTCTAATAACAGTGCTGCAATTAATATAGTTCATACTGAGGGTTGTTTTTTCAGTTTAGAAACTGACAACTGTAGAAGTAAACTGTGCTCTTCTTTTCAATATCCCCATTATGTAGCATAATGTTTTTCATTGTGGTCAAAAAATACATAACATGAGATCTGCCCTCTTAAATTTTTAAGTTTAAGGTACAATATTGTTAATTATAAGCATAAGGGTGTACAGCAGATCTCTAGAACTTTCTCATCTTGTAAAACTAAAATTTTACACCCATCGAACAGCAGCTCCTCATTTCTTCCTCCCCACAACCCCTGACAAACTCCATTCTGCTCTCTGTTTCTATGAGTTTGGCTACTTTAGATATCTCATGTAAGTGGAATCATGCAGTATTTGCCCTTTTCTGATTGGCTTATTTTACTTAGCTAATGTCTTCCCAGCCCATTCATGTTGTTGCATAGAGCAGGGCTTCTTTTTGAATGTTGAACAATATTCATATATATATACACATACACATCACAATCTCCATTCATTCATTGATGGATATTTAGTTTGCATCAACATCTTGGCTATTGTGAATGGAGCTGCAGTGAACATAGGAGGGAGAATATCTATTTGAGATCCCGATTTTAATTTTTTGAATAAGTACCCCAAAGTAGGATTGGTGGATCATACGGTAATTCTATTTTTTATTTTTTAATTTTTTTATTTTTTTTTTGAGACAGAGTCTCACACTCTTGCCTGGGCTGGAGTGCAGTGGCATGATCTTGGCTTACTGCAACCACCACTTTCCAGATTCTAGAGATTCTCCTGCCTCAGCCTCCTGAGTAGCAGGTGCCTGCCACCAAGCCCAGCTAATTTTTTGTATTTTTAGTAGAGACAGGGTTTCACCATCTTGGCCAGGCTGGTCTTGAACTCCTGACCTCGTGATTTGCCCACCTCGGCCTCCCAAAGTGCTGAGATTACAGGTATGAGTGACCGTGCCTGGCCCCTATTTGTAATTTTTTGAGGAACTTCCATACTGTTTTCCATAGTGACTGCACCATTTTACATCCCCACCTACAGTGCACAAGGGTTCCAGTTTCTCCACATTATCTCCAATACTTTTTAAAAATATAATGGTCATCCTAATGAATGTGAGGTGATATGTCCATCTGTAAATGAAAAAGCTATTGAAAAATTTCAATGTGATATAGACCTAAAATAATTATTATTGTGCTTGTCAAGGAAAAAGCATCCAGTAAGTAGTTGCCAGTTTTATTCTCAGATTAGGCAGAAATGAGAGACTAGATGACATGAGGGAAGGCAGATGGTGTGCTTGCAAGGGAGACACATAGGAGGACATTTTTCTGTCTGGGAGAGCAGACCTGGGGCATTCTAAGGATGCCAAGTGCCAAGATAAGGATAGTGTCATGGTGGCAGGCTTGGGAAGGGGGAGTTAATGGGAGTGTAGATGATACTGGTTAATAGGTCTGGAAGGAGAAATTGAAGTTTACAAATTGTTAAAGATAAATTTTAATATTAGATACCCATGAAACATCCAGTTGGAGATTTGGGGCAGTAGAATATCTGAAATCAGAGCAAGGAATATTTATTACATGAAGAACTGACATAGATAGCAAAGCTTTGAGTTTGTCTTTGACAGCGTCGTTGTCATTGTCATTATTACCATAATCATGAATACCAGTCATATTGACTGATAATTCAGGCAGGATGCCATCTACATATATTATCTAATTTAGTCATCTAACAAACCTATAATGTAGAATTTCGAAGATGAAGGAAACGAAGGTTCAAAATTTTAGATATTTTACTCAGTCATACTATTAACAATCATTCTATCTGTCAGAATCTTAAAAAAAAGTTAAAATAAGAATAAATGTGTGTAACTTTTCAACTGAAGTCAACCTTTGAGGAAATTGGATATCATCCGTTGATCCAGAATTTCCCAGAAGACCTGAGATTCCATTATTTTTGTTCTAAAAGGATTTCTAATGTTATTATCTGAACCCATGAACCAATTTGGGCACCCAGCAGGTCTCAGAAACAAGCTTTCTACAAAACCGGTTAAAAATTAGAGACAGTTCTTTCCAAGTTGTCCATTTCCTGCTGCTTTCCAAATTATGCAATTCCTTATCCTTTATAAAAATCCTTCATGTTGAGAAGAGTTCTTATGTTTGGAAATTTTGATATGAGAATTATGTTTCTTTACTAAAAATGCTGAAAAATGTTTATGAGATAAAAATCCACATGAGGCTCTAGTGCATATTAGGATAGGCAATGTTTTCATTGCTACCTCACAATGTTATGAATATAAACAGAAAACTCTCAAATAAACTTGTATCTAAGAATAGAAAGGATGAATTAAACCTCTTCCCCTCCCCTAAAAAGGAGAGGTAAGGGAGGTCCAAAGTAGAAAGGAAGAGAGAGGGAGACAGGTGAAGAGGGAGAAGGGGAAATGGGGCAGAGAGGGGATAGAGGATGGATGGATGGATGGATGGATGGATGTACGGATAGATATGCAGCTTATTTATAATACATATGCATATGTTTTAAAATTTAAAATAAGTCCCAAATTGGATTCATTCTTGATCAAAACTATATTTGACTTAGGATTTTTCAGTTTTAACTACTAGATATTGAGAAAAAATTACTGAGAATATGATATGTTAAAATGTTATTGGCACCACCAGTGCTTTGAGAGAGTAAAGCTTTAGATTAACCATTATACTTGTTTAAAGTTAAAAAATGAGATTGGGAAATGTTTACATATCAATTACCATAACAGTTCAATTAAACTTATATTTATTTGCTATTTTATCATCAATGTTGAGCTTTAAAATCTGTTTACTAAAAAAAGACAAAGGAATTTCCCATAATATTAAATGGTATGATAGAATTATTTCTATAGAATAATGATTTGTGATGCTAAGATTTATAAAGGTTTGTTTTAGGAAACACATTTGTTAAGCATTTCTTTTTTGTAAAAAAAACTGTTGGGGCGGAGCAAGATGGCCGAATAGGAACAGCTGCAGTCTCCAACTCCCAGCGCGAAGGACACAGAAGACCGGTGATTTCTGCATTTTGAA